>NC_066581.1:369793726-370107220 GCF_024323335.1 Lathyrus oleraceus | reverse complement strand
GTTTATCTGTTACTGTTGTGTTGCAGCTTATAACAAATGACAAGTTTGTGAGTGTTTACCACCGTGTATTGTCAAATTATGATGGACCAAGAGTTTCAGTTGCTTGTTTCTTTGTAAATTCCAAGGACCCGGACGAAGCCTCTTCAAAGATATACGGTCCTATTAAACAACTGTTATCAGAAGAAAATCCACCAATCTACCGCGACACAAGCATTGCAGAATTCACAGCGTACAGTTACGAGAAGGGGCTCGATGGAAATTCTGTTTTGGAGCGTTTTAAGTTGTCAAATGATCAAATTTGATGGAAGTAATAGTGTGTTATTATCATAACTTGTGCTTTTTAGACCATGTATTGCAGTAGTATAAGAGTGTTGTTCCCTGTTAGTAACTTGCAGTAAAGTTGTTTTTCATGATTAATTATGAGATGAATTATTCATTATACATCTTTGTTTCATGGAGCATTATTATTATTAACGATTTGCCTATGTGTTACATTATTGAGAGTACAATTATAAATTAAAAGAAAAAGGGTTGCTTTGCTTTTAAAAAGTAAAAAAAAAATATTCACAGTCTATTTGGTAGCTATTATCAAGTAGTCTTTTTTTAGTTCAGCACCTGCATTACTCTAGCCGGACACTTACCATTAATGGCTTCATTTCTTTTTATCAGTGTTTGTTCCAAAATAAACAAAATTTAACTTTTTGAAAAACCATTGTTTTTTTTTTATTCTCTCCTCTCTCTCCTTTGTCTCTTTTGTTCTAGACTGCACATAAAAGCTCATATACAGCACACTAAAAAACTTTATATCACTGTTATTATTGAATTTTTTATCTCCAACTCTTAAAAATCTAATTTGAGAATACATCCACTTCATTTGATATTAGAGCACAAGCATATAGTCTCCCCGTATGTCATGTTTCAATTGAAAAATGTCCTCATTTAACTAAATTAATTTAATTAAATAATAATTAAAATTTTAATAAATCAATATAAGAAATAAAAACAGAGATAGGATTTAATAAACAATAGAATATCTTAAAATAATGATATTAATTAAAAAATATAGGATTTTTTAAAAAATAATGATAATTATAAAATTTAATTAAAAAAAGAAAAAGAAATTAAATAATATTATAAAGGAGTGGTTGATTATAAGATTTTTTTTAAATAATGATAATTACCATTAATTGCTCTTATCAAGCACTTTTTCTTTAGTTCAGCAAGTGCATTACTCTAGCTTGACACTTACCATTAAATGTTTGATTTCTCTTTTTAGTGTTTGTTTCAAAATAAACAAAATTTAGCTTTTTGAAAAATTATTGTTTTTTTATCGACTTTTTTACTCTTTTACCCCGAATTTGAAATTTAAATCTCAAACTTTACAAATTTAAAAATAAATTTTCAGGATGTCCTTTTTTAAGAAGGACGCCGTACAATTAATTGACAAGTCAATGGAGCGGTTCAAACTATAAAGAAGCTCGACTATTCATTGGAACGAGTGGTTGAACATTTTATTTTTTATTTGTGATTTTTTTTATTAAATTAATTTATATTATTATCATAAATTAGTTTAATAATAAATATATTATTTTAATAATATAATTTTTTTAAAAATATTTTTAATATTTTTGAAATTAATTTATTTTTTATAATTATGATAATTAAACATTTAAATAATTTAAAATAGTGCACATTTTATTGATCATACAAAAATAATATACATTTTATTTATTATAGTGACCGCCTGTTCCACACTCGGTGCCTTTTTTTTTTGCGTTTTCCCTTGCCCAACTCTTTAGTTCTTTGACTTGGAGGAGATGGAGATGAGTCGGAAGACAAGCCTTAATTTTGATGTGTTGTATTGGGGTCCATATCCATACCGCCAAAATCTTGAATGAAAAAGCATGGGATATCCAGAAGTTGCTCATCTGTGGGTTCAAAGTCGTGGAGTGAATGTGTTGGTTGCGTGAAGGTTTCGGGTTGGGTCTGTTGAATTGGAGGATAATATACATTATCATGCTTGAATGAAGAAGTGGGTTGAGAGAATGTAGTTTAAATGTTTGATGTTGGGAATGGGGGTTTGAGTTGTCAAAGTTTGATTAAAGAATTTGAGTGTATTGTATGGGTGAGCGTATGATGGTTTGTTGTTGATATTATTAGTTGTAGTAGTAGTTTGTTTGAGGGAATGAAGTGTAGGGAGTTTGATGTTGGGATGAGGTGGCATAAAAGGAGCGTTGTTGTGTGGTCTGGGTGTGATGGTATGTTTGTTGGGCGAATGAGGATTTCTGGGCCCCAAATTGGGATGTGTACATGAGGGGAGTGTCATGATGTATGGGCGCAGTAGTTTGTTGAGTTGAAGAAGAGACACGTTAACGGGGATCATTTAAGAATCGTGTCAGAGCAACATGTATAGATGAAATTGCCAAAAACCAATCCATATATTCTCTACTTGGCTTAGACTCACCAAGTACTGTGTTCCCCTCCAATACCAAATGCCTTCGTTTTTCCCTTCTTTGACCTCATCTTTGTTCAAATTAAGCTAATGTGTATCCCATACTTGGACCATAGTCATGTTGTAGTGTTCCCTTAGACATCTCAGTTTAGAACGGATTTGTTGTTCAAACCCAAACTGGAGTTTGACCCCCTATATGTCTAATGCATCTCAACAATAAAGAAAAAAATAATATAAGTTGTCGCATTTCATATTCGACTATCACTATAATCGGGCATTGGATATTGAAGGTACAACCTCCATATAAATTGTCATAAGAAATATAATAGTTAGAATGTAAATAATAAGTTTAGAAAACTTAGAGATTTTAAGGTTCCAAACTTACATCATTTTCCTCCATGTGCTCTATTGCGACTCGATACCCACGTAGATGATAATGAATATTATTTCCGTAATGCATACCTCGTTGGTAGCACCTTTCATTTACAAAAAAAGTATTAATGTTAGGTATAATTTACTAAGAGGATAATAAAGTGCATCTATAGATTAAGAATACATTAATGCATATGGATGTGAAGGCTCCATGGTACTAACAGGGAAAAACAACGGTATACGTGTGAATGCCCAGACACTGAGTAACACAACACAACCTTCTATGCTTTTGACTCCTTTTGGGGTTGCCTTGCACATATGTATATAAAATGTTTCTAAATAAGCAGAACCCTAACTATATGTGTTGCATTTATCTAGATCTCCTACTAAAGGTAATCAAAATGAATGCAACAAATTGTGACTCTTGTCTAGCATCGAGAATGTAGCAAATAGAAGTAAAATATATACTTTGGCATGAATAATGTTTTCTTCTTCAGTGGATGAAGATTTATTTTTTAACTCTGTTAACAGAGCTTCTAGCTAAACAATTTTCACAAAAGACCCATTTTAATCTGAAGTCGAAGGTTCTAGACCTAAATTCTCAATGTAAACATCATTTGTCACGTTAGTATGGCCATTAACAGGTTTACCATTTATTTAGAGATCGAATAACACACTCACACCCTCCAAAGTTATGGTACATTCACTGGTTGATAAATGAAAGGTATGTGTTTCCGGTCTCCATCTCTCTAATATATCAACAACTAGTTTGGAGTCAATTTTTAAACTTGATATTTTTGTGACTTTAGCAAAATCGGCTTGTTCTAAATACGATATTATAACAACACTTGGTTGAATATGAGTATGGGAATGAACTCGGAACCTAGTGTCTTCCTGAAAAAAATAGGAAAAATAATGAATACGATGATAAAAAACAATTAAATGGAGAATATAAAAAACTTACATATGCTGCGACGTTTTCCAGTGCTCCACGTTGTGATTCTCCCATCCACAACAAATCCATTTTATGAGATTGTGAGTTATGTTGATTTCTTATAAGTGAATATTGTTGATGAGTGGATGTTTGAAATAAAATTTAGAAGCTGAATTTATAGACTTTGTAGTAAAATATTTTGAAGTTTTAATATTATGAAGTTACTTATGAATTCATGCATTCATGCATATACATCTAGTATAGCGTGCATGATTCCTTTAGTGATGAGACAATGCACGAAAGACAAAATAGGTCGTCCATTCAATGGCCGAACTGCATCTATTTTGGTGAAACTCGGCCATGCATTGGCTGAGCTTACTCATCACCTTTATAAGCGCTTCCATCCATTGACCGAGTTCTGTCTTGGTCTTGGCCATGCATTGACCCGACTTGGTCTTGGTCTTTGCATTGGGTTCCGCTTTTTGGACTATATAAGTTATATTTATGTGTTACTTTATCTTCTCATTCCATATTCCACCATCACTTCATATACTTTCTATATCTAAATGGATGAGATAAATTTAGTAGGGCCCATTCACTTTAACGGTACTATTTTCATAGATATTAATGCAAGATTTTTATTTAGCAATACAAATATCCAGTTATTCAAAATTCATGTCAATTCTAGTTTTCTTCATTTGAAAGATTGGAATGAAAAAAATTTGCAATGTCGTGTTGAAGAAATTATTTATCGCCATCCATTAATTAATGGAGACGATGATACCTTATTTTATGTAATGCCACCGATTTAAAATGATGAAGAAGTCAAATCAATGTTTCAGTGTCACAATACATTTTCTCAACTACCCACCATTGAGATATATGTTTTTCTACTTGAACATCTTGAAACATATTCGAATTAATCCACACAATCATATCAGTATAGAATGAGTCAAACCACTAACGATGAACCAACACAAAATAATGAACCTTTCATACCCAATGAAGAGGTTGGTGAAGACAGTAAGGATGATCTTGTAGAGGTCCTCTTTGAAGATCTATTTGGTACCAACGACGATGATGGCAATGAAGATCTCATCGACATTCCTACCTAAGTAATAAGCTATCAACCGATTAATTTGTACAACTGACATGTTCACATGCAAAATATATTCTTGGAAGATGTAAGACCCTAATTTTGCCCCTAAGATCCCTCATGGCATCATAACATTGCATTGCATAGCCTCAAGGATCATTGAGCATCTTGGTTCCCTTTGCCTTTGGGTGGGACTCCTTGTGAGTGGTTTGAGATCACCAAGCATGCTTGAATTGTATATCATTGCGTTTCTCACTTTATTCACTAACCAAAAGCCCAAAAATATGTCACTAACATCTTTTGGTTGTAGCTTGAGCAATCACAAGATCAAAAGCTTCAAGAAGGTCATTGGTACAAAGACAGTGGTCAAGAGGAGGTGGAAGCAAGCATGGTAACGGTTCCCAAATCTCTCATCCATCAAATATGCCTCCCTAGTGTTTCAATTCATCATTTTTGATCAAGGCAAGTCAAAGGATTTGAGGTTGGTTCCCCAGAGAAACCCTAATTCATCTGTGCATCACAATGCCTTGCTCATGAAGCAACCTCAGCCCATGGTCAAATACAATCAAGGGAAGTTCTTTAATTAATAATTTCATGCATATTTGAATTTATTTGAGTGTCCTCAATCATCAATTCATCAAGATATGAGTTGTGGACTTGAGAAGTTGATTAGTCAATTCATCTAACTATTTTGAAATGCACTGAGACCTAACTTTTTGTGTGTTGGTCAAATGGAGATGGTTCCAAAATAAAAAATGTTCTTAAGGACAATATGAACAACTTTCATGTTCATCAAAAATTTATTTGAAGCACGGAAGACCATCTGCCATTCCAATACATTATAGGTCATTTTGACTGAAACCCTAATTTTGGGTCAACTTCCCAAGGATATAACTCATTCATTTTTTATGATTTTGAGGTGGGATCAAATGAATTGGAAAGCTTAGTATGTCTACTTCAAATGTTATGTTGGAAAAAATTTCAAAATCTCAAAGAAAATACATGTGATAATGCAATACATTATAGGTCCTTTTTGACCAAAGGCATTAAAAGTCAAAAAAATCCAACTTCAAGTTCCCATAACGCTTTCATCAAAAATCCAAATGATGCAAAATTTAAGTCCAAATTGATTGTCTTGAAAAGATCTACAACTTTCATGTTGAAGATTTTATCATTTGGAACTTTCATCATTGAGACAGAAGGGCTTGAAAGTTGGCCAATTTTAGAAACCTTGCCTTGACATGTTTTGCACATCACCCTTCAAGCTCAAATTTCACTAATTTCCAAGGCCCAAATGAAATTTTGATCAACATGACATTTGTTCCTTATGCAATAAGCTTTCCAACCATTACTCATAAGCTTGCATTTTGATTTTGTACATGGCATTTTCGAAGGCTTCAATGTAATAGTGCATTTTGTGAAAATCATTCCAATTGCCATGCATGATCCATTAATACACAATCTGCATGTCCAATTTGTACATGATGATGATCAGCTGCCAAAACCAAGTGGAATTGGGCCCTCCATGCGCCTATACAGGCCCATGCATGGAGGCCATTTCCATTCATGCAAATTTGAAATCATGCATTCAGCATTGCCTTGCCTATAAATACATTGCATATGAGCTTCATTTCACTAACCTGAAGGCGCCTGAACCTCTACTGAATTAAATCCTCAACCACACTCAAAGGAACTCTCTCTTTTCTCTAAAAAATTCAGATCTAGAATTCAGTTTCCTCGACTATTTTCTTTGATCTAAAAGTTCCTAGACCTCTTCACCTTGATCCATTGGACTTCTGTTTTGATAAAGCAAGCAAGGTTTCGTGCTCAATTCACCAGAACTCAAGCTTGCACTCCAACTGGTAATTTCCCCGATTCTCTTCATCCATGGACTTTTTTGCTTGGATCTAATGTTGGCTGAAGTCCTCTCAATAGAGGCATGTGATTTGTGCTTTCAATTTTGCAAAAACATGAAGTTCATGATGAACACCATCATACTTCCAGCTCTGATTCCTCCATTTATAGGGATCTAGAGTGGAAGTGCATGGTATAGGAGTGATGTACATCACTTCCTCTTTCGATTGATATATAGATCGCCTCATTTGGTGGCCATTTGCGTTTCTGCATTTTTTTGAACATGGTCGGAATCTGGGAAGCTCACCGGAGAAGATGAAGTTTCTGGTGGCTTCATCGTGTCCAGTTTGAATCTGGACCACTTGATCTGATTTCCAGATGCAATCAGGAGCGTTGCTTGTTATGACCTTTAATTTCTTCACGTGTGCACGCATTGACTGTGGTGTTTCATGAACGCGCGCCTTTGGATCCTTGGATCTGCCAGCTCAATTAATGAGCTTAGATCCAAGGGCTCTCATTTTTTGCATTTTCTGAATTTTCTTTTTATTTTTGTTTAATTCCTTTTATTTCAAAAAATCATATCTCTCTCATTTTTTATCCAAAAATTATGGGACCAATTGCATTATTTCCCAAATAAATTCTAGTTTCTATTTCTGATTTTTAATATTTTTTATTTTATCATTTGCTATTTTTTAGTAATTTTCTCTTTTCTGGTTATTTTTAATTCATTTTAAATAGTTTTTGATATTCAAAAAATGCAAAAATATTTTCCTAACCTATTTGAATGATGATGGATCTATGAAAAATATTCTCATAAATTTTTGAATTGATTTGAGATTTATTTGAGATTTTAGTTCAATTAGGTTATTTTTATTCATTTTTAATTGATTAAAAATAGTTTCTGACTTTTAAAAATGCTAAAAAATTTTGTCAAACTTTGTTTGACCTTGTTGAACTTAGGATAAATCACTTGGACCTTTCAAGGTTGATTTGAAGTGATTTTGAAGTTTGACCTTTCTTTAATATTTTAATTCAATTTTATTTTGAATATTAAAAAATGTCAAAAATATTCTATTCATTTCTTGACTTCCAATTCTCATCTCACTTCTGTTTTTGATTGTTTGACCTTGACTTTCAATGTTATTGGTCAACATATGAGGATTGGTACATGACCTTCCATTTAATGCATTTTATTTTGTCATTTCCATTTTCTTTTATCCATCTTCTCCTTCTTCTTCTACTACTTCTTTTCTTTTTGATCAATGAGTTGAAGGTTGATAAGTTAGCATTGATTAGGGAGATTTAACATTCTTTGATTCAAATCTAATTCATCTTGATCAATTGATCAAGTGAATGGCTTTGCATTAAGGATATGTTGTCTTCTAAATCATGCAAATGGCTTAAACCAATACAAGATCATTCTCATTTTCTTTTTGGCATGACAAGTTTTTGGGATTTGATTCACTAATCAAGACTCCTAACTTGTGTTTGTTGCCTACATTATTATTGACCGACCTCAGATAGTTGTGACTTCTACATAAGTCCAATTACGATTGCTTAACATAGCGCTAAATTTTGCCTTATGGCATACTAACTATTAACCACTAACAACTAACTTTTACTTTATGCAATTTACTTTTATTCAATTTACAATTTTTGCACATATTATTCATTTGCTTTTTCCTTTGCTCATTGGAGCACATGTTTATGTTAATGCCATTTGCCTTTTGCCCACTTGGGTTTATAATTGTGTATATATCTTTTGTGCTTGTGTTTGTCTGTTTGTTGTGAACCACATACCAAGAATTGGACAATATGGACTTAGAATTTAGGACCTTACCTAAGCAAATGGAGTTTGAAGAGCAACTAGGCATTGGGCCTTTAGAGTGCTATAAAAGTCAAAGAGCAACTAGGCATTGGGCCTTTAGAGTGCTATAAAATTGAAGAGAACTTTGAAAGGACTATCTTCTAAAACTCCCTCTTGTCCATTCTTTGATTTGTTTATAGAACTTTTTGATGTGTGTTTTCTTGTGCTAGGGGATTCCAACCTTGAGTAATTTTGAGGAACCATTACCATGAACATCCAACGAGAAAGATACAAAAGCCATTGAAGGATTTCTAGAAGCATGACCTGTGTGTTGATTGCTTGAAATATTTGCTTGTGATTGCTTATTCCAAAGGATGGGAGCTACTTGGATCATCAATATGATCTCAAGAGAGGAACTCCTAGTGTGGTTCATTTTCTTATCCCTCACCTTTTTGTTTCACTTAGGACTTATCCATTCTTCTTCTTCTCTCCACTCTAACCCAAGCCAAAACTTTTTGTGCAAACATTTAACTATTGTTTTCCAACATTAGAAACCTAAGTCTTATGCTTTTGATTTTCAAACTTTCTTTTCATAACACTTATGTTGAATTGAACTTTTAAGTCAACTTTGACCATGTTTTGTACATACTTCTAATTGGTAAATATAACCCATCCAATTTTTGTGTGGTTCCAATGGCCACTTCTTAATCAATTTTTTCCATAACCTTTAGCTATTAGGTTTGAGTTATCTTTGTGGTAGATGTAATACTCACCTTTGTCCTTAGTGATGGACAATGAGCCTTCCATGCTTATTATAGGGTTAACCCCTCACTAGCATGTTGAATCTATCCTCACATGGTGGACTTGTGGTTTTAGGTTGAGTTTTCTCCCTTTGATAACAAAAGACCTTAAGGCTTTTGGACCAATCAATTCACCAACTCATTTTGAGATTTTTACCCCGAACTACGAGGTTTTGATCCTAATCTTTTTTAAGATGGTACGTAGGCAATGGGTTCATCCATTCAAACACAAATTGTAAATAACTTGTATATTCTTTTCTCATCCCTTCAATCATGTTTGCACAAAATAAACTTTCACAAAATACCAACCTTACAACAAGTGTGAAAAGGGCTCCCTAGGAGTACCTAGGATGTTTTGGGTGCCTAACACCTTCCCATTGCATAACCAACCCCCTTACCCAAATCTCTGTTTCTTTTACTAGTTTTTGTTAAAACTATTAGGTTTTTGTTCGCTTTCTAACCATTCCTTTGGATAAATAGAAGTATGGTGGCGACTCGACTTTGTATGGTTTACCTTGGATTTAGTCAATATCTCTAATGGTAACGAATACCCCGCTACAGAAAAGTGGCGACTCTGCTGGGGAAAATTTGCCTAGTGGGTTTTGCCTACTTTTCATATTTGTTGTATTGTATTGTATATTTGTTTTGTGACATATTTTTGTGCAATTTGGGATTACTGTATTGTATGTAATGATTGAATTGCTTGAATATTAATTCCTTGTATGCTTGGTGATCTTTGTGAGATGAGTTCTATACCCGAACTCGAGTGCACTTAGGATAGGAGAATGGCATAGTCTTGTTGACTTGTGTGGAGTTATTCCTTAGCAAGTTGACTTGCAAGTCCATTCACTTGGTGGAGGTCATGTTGGGATCAATAATGTCACACAAGTAAGTTGTGGTTAGACATTACTCTTTCCAATATAGACCTTAGAAGCCAAGGACCTTAGTTTACCAAGCCCATCTTGGCCTATTTTTAGGATGTAGTGCGAAAGTCGTTCAAGTGTAAGATTTGATACGATTGTTACACGATACTACACTCATAAGAGTCTCTCTTGAGAATATTTTTGGAATACGAGTAGTCGTTTCTCCGATAATATCCGAAAGATGGGATGATGACTATGGGAACCTTTTGTAGAACATGTTTGGCAGGTTTAAACCTTAGTACATTCCATTTGGGTGGTTCTTAACCAAAACTCCATGCTCGTGACTTGCAACAAACCCTTGATTCATGGTTGATCCGTTCATATATCCTTAATATCAATGGAACTTGGGTGTTGATAAGGTGAAAACCATAATCCACCAAAATGGATGATTGATATTAAGGATGATATGATCCATCCCATGACCTTTGTTTGGTGTGCTTTGCTTGATCCTTGAGTGTGATTGTTGCATTCATGCATTCATGCACCCATTTGCATCCATATCATCAAAATAATAAGAAAATTTTCAAGGAACTTAAGGGGTTTATTTGCAAAACTTTCAGACATGGAAAGACAAAGAAGGAATACGAAGAAGTACAGTTTCAGACAACCGGATCTGAAAGAGTTAAGGAATCTGACATCCTATGTACTAGATCCCTTGGGTTTCAAAGCTCGTTTTGGGAAGCTTCTTCCTCTTCTGACTGCTCAGGTGGATGAAGGATTGATGAGTGTGTTGGTGCAGTTTTATGATCCTTTGTACCGTTGCTTCACGTTCCCGGATTTCCAGCTTTTACCCACACTTGAGGAGTATGCTTATCTTGTGGGTATACCTATTCTGGATCAGGTGTCGTTCAGTGGCTTGGAGAATGTTCCTACTTCTCAAGAGATAGCAGACATGTTGCACATAGATGAATCTCTGGTTGGTGCTCATATGACTACCAAAGGTGGAATTCAAGGTCTCCCTTCTGAGTTCCTCATTGCTCAAGCTACTATGTATGGGAAGGCCATGAGTGAGGATGCTTTTGAAGCCATATTTGTACTTCTCATCTTGGGTTGGTTTTATTCCCCAACATCGACAAGTTTGTGGATGTGAACGCTATTAGGATCTTCTCAGCTCTTAATCCCGTTCCGACTTTGTTGGGTGATACTTATTTCTCTTTGCACATGAGGAATGCAAAGGGTGGTGGCGCCATTGTGTGCTGTTTGCCTCTGTTGTATAAGTGGTTTATTTCTCACTTACCTCAGACGGTCGCTTTCAAGGAGAACAAGGGATGTCTACGGTGGTCCACGAGACTTATGTCTCTCACTAATGATGATATCTCTTGGTACAACCATGTGTATGATGGTGTGCAAATTATCGACTCTTGTGGTGAATTCTCCAATGTACCTCTTCTTGGTACATGTGGTGGGATCAACTACAACCCTGTTTTGGCACATCGTCAGCTTGGGTTCCCCCTAAAGGATAAACCTAATAACATTCTGTTAGAGGGTGTGTTCTTTCAGGAGGGTAAAGATCCCCAAGGCCTGAAATCTAGGATGGTTCGCGCTTGGCGCAAGATTCATAGGAAAGGAAGGAAGGAGTTGGGTCCTAAGAATTGCATCGCTTTGGAGCCTTATACTGCTTGGGTGAGGAATTGAGCGTCTGAGTATCTCATGCCTTACGAGTATCCAAGACCTACACCTATGATTATGGCTGGGCCTTCAACCCTCTCTAATCAAGGAGTAGAGGAGTTGAGAGACGAAGACCGTTCACGTGCTTGGATCCGTGAACGTGAAGAGTTGCTTCAGTAGATCAAGGAGAAGGATGCTCTGATAGAGTTTCTTGAGCATCAGTTTATTGATGATCCTGATGACGCATGGACTTCTCTACTTCCCCAGTCTTCCCGGTTTTGGAAGAGGAAGTACGATCGACTCGCTAAGGAGAAGGCGGATATGGAGGCAGCCTATGAAGAGGAGGTGAAGAGGCTTCGTGCATCTTATCTTCCTGTGTCCCGAGCTTTAGATGATTGTTTCTAGGGATCCATAGGATAATTATTTTCCTTTTCTCTTGTATATGATCGACAATGCTGTACTTCTTTTCCCTGATATTATTTGATGAGATATTTCCTTATGCGATAAATGTTAAATGTTCCCAAAATTTGCAAATAAGACCCTAAAGTTCCTCTGAAAAATAAAAACAAATCATACGCACAAGCATTGCATGCATCATGTGCATAAGCAGGTTTTGTTTCCGGTCTCTTGTCTTGTGGGCTAACTCTGTGTTCTTCATTTATTTTGAAGACAAGCTGACTCACCGGTACTACACTAGAGCCAACTCTGCAAGACTGATGGATCAACTAGAGCAAGAGAACCGTGAACTCAAAGAGGAAGTGGCCAGACTGAGTGCTTTGATGGAATCATTCCTGGCTGCCCAAAGCCAGTCTTCTTCGACACCCTCAACTCCTCCCCAGAGGACAGTTATCTCAGAGATTGTCTCCTCAACTGTGCCTGCAGCCAGTGCACATTTTGCTCCTACAGCCATGCCAACCGGGTTCCCGTGGGGGATGCCTCCAAATTTAATGCCTGAGGGCCCTGCTCCAACTTTTGCTTCTATGCCGACATCTAGCCCGATCCTTGCTGTTCCTCCTCTCGTCGTGCATACTATGCCTAGGGTAGACGACACCATCTATCATTCTGAGCCGTCTGAGGGCCCAGATGTCTATGAAAAGATGGACGCTATGAACGATCAATTTCTTGAGCTTCGCAAGGAATTGAAAACTCTTAGAGGAAAGGACCTTTTCGGCAAGTCTGATGCCGATCTCTGTTTAGTTCCAAACGTGAAGATTCCTGTGAAATTCAAGGTCCCTGACTTTGAAAAGTACAAAGGAAATACTTGTCCTCTCAGCCACCTGGTCATGTATGCCAGGAAGATGTCTACTCAGACTGATAACGACCAGTTACTCATTCACTACTTTCAGGACAGTCTGTCCGGTGCCTCCTTGAGATGGTATATGGGTTTAGACAGCGCGAACATCCGATCCTTCAACGACCTTGGCGAGGCCTTCGTCAAGCAATACAAATACAATGTGGATATGGCTCCCAATAGGGATCAGTTGAGGGCCATATCCCAGAAGGATAAGGAAACATTCAAAGAGTACGCCCAGAGGTGGCAGCACAGATCGTGCCTCCGCTAGAAGAGAAGGAAATGACCAATATCTTCCTGAAGACTTTGAGTTTATTCTATTACGAGCGGATGATTGCTAGCGCTCCTTCTGACTTCACCGAGATGGTGAATATGGGGATGCGTTTAGAAGAAGGGGTTAGAGAAGGACGTCTAACCAGAGAAGAAGACTCTTCTGCCAAGCGCTATGGGGTGTTTGCAAAGAAGAAAGATGGAGAGGCACATGTTGTGACCTCCCATGTGAAACCTAGAAGACCCTCTGTGAGGAGGAAGACTGTGCGTCCCTCCAGTAACCAGCACCAGATGGCTCATATAGCACTTGTTTTCAGAGATAATCAACAATATCAGTAACACAATAACCATCAGCAATCACCTCAGCAATATCAGCAACAACAGCACCGTCCGCAACAGCAGGCCTACCAGCCTCGGAATAGTAATCAAACCAGCACGAGCTACGAGAGGAAAAAGGTCACTTTTGATCCTATTCCAATGACGTACGCAGAATTATATCCCTCTTTGATAGAGAGGAAGCTGATTACTCCGAGAGATCCACCGGCTATACCTGCTAACCCTCAGTGGTGGTATAAGCCCGAATTGCATTGTGTTTACCATTCTGGTGCTCCAGGCCACGACGTGGAGAATTGCTATCCTTTGAAGACCAAGGTTCAAGACCTTGTGAGGTGTGGGATTCTGTGTTTTGAGGACGTAGGTCCTAACGTGAAAAAGAACCCATTTCCTGAGCATGGGAAGTCTGTTAACATGGTTCAGGGTTGCCCTGGCAAATACAAGGTCAAATATATCAGTCATATTCGACAGTCTCTGGTTGAGTTGCATTGTTTACTATGCGAGTACAGTCACTATGAGCACGACCATGATAGATGCCGAGTCTGCTCTGTTAAATGATTGGGTTGTCGCCAAGTGCGCAAAGATCTTCAGGAAATGCTGGACGAAGGAGTTATCGAGATCCTTCAAAATAGGAATGTTGACGAAGATGAGCCTGAGGTCAACGTAATTTCCCCAGTGTTTCGGATACCCGAGCCTGTTATCATTAAATACGATGGTAGCAAGCAGAAGGTTTCCCCTTCCCTGATCATTAAGCCTGCCGGTCCAGTGTCGTACTCTTCTGAGAGAGCAATTCCCTTCCGTTACAACGCTGTTGCTGTAGAAGGAGAGAAAGAAGTGCCTTTTCCATCCTCCTCTGTTGTAAGTATCGCTGATGTAAGTGGTTTGACCCGCAGTGGTCGCGTGTTTTCAGCACCACCCAAGTCCCAAGCTAATGCTGATTATGTTGAACGCCCGATTGGGAATGCGGTGAATTCTCTGAATCCGGCACTTGCTGTTAAATCCTCCTCTACATTGTTAACTCCTGCTTCTGTTGGCCCGAGTGGCAATGTGAAAGAAGACTGTGATGAGATGCTGAAGCTCATCAAGAAGAGTGAGTACAATGTTGTAGACCAGCTTCTACAAACACCATCCAAAATATCGGTGTTATCTTTGCTTCTAAATTCAGAACCACATAGAGAGGCTCTGCAGAAAGTTTTGGATGTGGCATATGTAGATCATGATGTCACTATAGAACAATTCAATAGCATTGTTGCAAACATTACTGCTTGTAACAATTTGAGTTTCTGTGACTCTGATCTCCCTGAGGAGGGAAGAGACCACAACTTGGCATTACACATCTCCATGAACTGTAAGGACGACGCCATGTCCAATGTGCTGGTGAACACTGGGTCATCCCTGAACGTATTGCCAAAGTCCACTCTTTCTAAACTATCTTATCAAGGGCCTCCCATGAGGCAGAGTGGAGTAGTTGTGAAAGCTTTTGATGGGTCATGTAAGACTGTGATTGGGGAAGTTGATCTCCCAATCAAGATTGGACCAAGTGATTTCCAAATTACCTTCCATGTTATGGACATTCACCCATCATACAGCTGTCTCTTAGGCAGACCATGGATTCACGAGGCTGGCGCCGTGACATCCACCCTACACCAGAAGCTGAAATTTGTGAAAAATAAGAAACTGGTAGTGGTAGGGGGAGAAAAGGCTCTCTTGGTTAGCCACTTGTCTTCTTTCTCATACATAGATGCTGAGGATGAAGTTGGAACTCCTTTTCAAGCTTTATCCATAGCTGAGCCTATTGAGAAGAGAACTCCTTCATTTGCTTCCTACAAAGATGCAAAGTTGGCCATCGAATGTGGTGCAACTGCTGGTTTAGGAAAAATGATCGAGCTAGAAGACAATAAGTCTCGGGCTGGCATTGGCTTTTCTTCTGGGGTCTTCAACGCACAAGGGTTGTTCAAGAGTGGAGGTTTTATCCACGCTGGTCAGGAGGAAGAAGTTGCTGCTGTCTTGGAAGAGGATGCAGAGGACTCTGGCAATTTCATCATCCCTGGAGGGATCTGCAACAATTGGGTCACTGTGGATGTTCCTACAGTTATCCACAAGTCAACGTAATGATCACTTTGTTTAAAAACCCTTCTCCCATGCCAAAAGGAGGAGTGATGACATTGTTGGCAACATAAATACAATGATATTTTCATTCAATAAATTCATGTTAAATGTTTGTTTTTCCAATTTATTTTCCCTTTTTATTTTTTGCATGAAATTGGTGTTCACAAAAAACCCTAGAAATAAGAATAAAATCAATCTTTTCATCTGCATAATGATTTGCCTTGTTTGAATTCTAAAGCTTTTCATATCCAAAATCATTATGCAGGTTGATTTCTAGACCCATTGAACATAATGACCCAACGCCATCTCCCAATTTTGAGTTCCCTGTATTTGAGGCAGAGGAAGATGATGTTGAAGAGATTCCTGATGAGATCACCCGTCTACTTGAGCATGAAGAGAAGATCATTCAGCCGCATCTTGAGAATCTGGAAACAGTCAACTTGGGGTCTGAGGATTGTGTGCGAGAGGTGAAGATTGGGGCACTCCTGGAAGAATCTGTTAAGAAGGGGTTGATTGAATTGCTACGAGAATATGTCGACGTCTTCGCCTGGTCATATGAAGACATGCCTGGTCTAGATACTGATATCGTGCAACATTTCCTACCTTTGAAGCCTGAGTGCGTGCCTGTGAAGTAGAAGCTCAGAAGAACTCATCCTGATATGGCAGTGAAGATCAAAGAGGAAGTTCAGAAGCAAATTGATGTGGGGTTTCTGGTGATTTCTACATATCCTCAATGGGTGGCCAATATTGTGCCTGTGCCTAAGAAAGATGGAAAAGTCCGAATGTGTGTGGACTATAGAGACTTGAATAAAGCTAGTCTGAAAGATGATTTCCCTCTACCACATATTGATATGTTGGTAGATAATACAGCTAAATTCAATGTCTTCTCATTTATGGATGGATTTTCCGGATATAACCAGATTAAGATTGAAATTCTGGCTTAGTCAGAATTCAGATGTTCTACTCCAAGTCATGACATCTGATCTAACATTGTAACTAATACAACAAGATAGTTATTAACCACTAATATGCACACGTTCACAGATGTCACCACATCTCATTCTATGTCACCCTAGAATGGATGAACACCTGGTTCTGTGCATCAGGAAGAAAGACTCAACAGAGATCAATCCTAGCACTCACTTCTGTTGTTTTCTAACACAGTTATCATCTGTCACATTGTTCCTGTGTGTTTGTCTTTTACTTGTATTTCCTAAATTAAAGGTTGAACATGTTAATCTAATTTCCACTTATTAGATTGCTAACAACTAGGCTATTTGTTAGGTTCATTAATTGTAGGTTAGTAGTTGGTTTCCTGGATTTTAGCTCAGCTGTTGAATCCCTGAAGAATAGCCTGAGAAAAATACTGAACCTGAAAACCAATCATCCTACACTTTAGCACCTGCTATTGGGAATGAATGTCACGACCTTCTGTTCGACATCCAGAACATATGCTGATTCTGTTATGTTCCTGGAAACGTACTGTGCTAAGTTAGCAGTACTGTAAAAGACCAACTAGTCTCTACTTCAGTATCAGCATTCAGTATCAACTGTCAAAACATCCAGTTTGACAGTTTCACACTGATCCTTCAGCCAGGTCTGTTATCCTTGAATAGACCAGACTTAAATAAATACTGAACTAACATAAGCCTGCTTGTTATTCAGTATACGCTGTCACTGATGAATGTTACAACATTCTGATTGACATTCAAATAGAAGGCTATATATCAGGTCTGTTATCAGCTTGATAAGCTGACTGGAATACCTGCTGAGTTATGACAGTAATAAACACATGCAGAAGGATAACAAACACAGGAAATTGTTAACCCAGTTCAGTCCAACATGACCTACATCTGGGGGCTACCAAGCCAGGAAGAAGATCCACTATTAGCAGTATTAATTCAGAGTTAAACTCACCCGTTTACAACTCTTTACTTAATCCCTACCCAATGCAATCTATACCTAGGAACTCCTAGATAGAAACCTCCAGTTTCCATTCCTATCACTACAAATACAATGTAATGTTAACACACCTTGAACTTGCTTCACAGCTTCATTCAAGAACAAAATCACTCTTGCCTACAGGCTTTGAGTTATAAAACTCTCAGCTTTTACCACTGAGAAACACATGGTAACCTTCCCACAGATTGGGAGGTTTACCTCACACACACCCCTAAATTTTCATTCTAAGAGGCTTACAAAAACTAGGTTACAATTAGCTATTTATAACCTAATCACCCAACTGGATTTGGGCCTTCAGAAATCGCAGCAGACTTGTTCTTTGCTGTTACAACTTCAGCAGAAAAATTCTGCTACAAACAAGGTCTTCAATCCTAAAATCTCTCCATATATATCTCCTTACTTTGAGCCTATATATCCTCTGATTGAGTCTTCAAGACCTCCACATGGGAGTTAGGATATTCACCAAATATCCTTACTAATCCCAGAATAAATACTGAATTAATTAATTCAGTTTTCTACACATGTACGATGTCACAGGCATGATGTCGTGACATCGTACATGACATGTTGGTCCAGATGTTGAAATTCCTCAACCCAACATATTAAAACAACAGAGATGATTACATTATTTGTTTTACAAAATTAATGCCAATCCTAAGGAATTAACAATCTCCCCCTTTGGCAAATTTTAGCTAAAACAAATAAACAATACACTGGACAAAACATCCCAATTTGGGAATGCTCTTCATCTCTGTCATTGGCTCCACCACCACAAACACCAAAGTTGGTGTACATGGGGAAGAAGAGGTGCACGGATCAGTTGTCCCAGAACCTTTCCCCTCAACCGGAGAGCTTCCGGAAGAATATGTAATACTGAGTACATAGATAGTGTAACTCAGATCACAAGACACAACTGTCCTCTTAACTCAGATCACAAGACACAAGTGATATACCCAGTTGGTGGATTTTGTGCTTGACACCAACTCCAACTTCTGTTTGCTACCACAGTTAGCTTGCTTTTGGTACATTCTCAACCCCTGGATTGTATTTCTCTCCCCCTTTTTAGCTAAACATTTGTAAAGGCACCCCTCACAAAACCAGATCCAGGCGCAGCTTGCCCAGACCTTAACATACCCCATGATTCTGAAGGAATGGAGTGTTTCTCTTGTGAGCAGAAGAGGGCTATTACATCCTTTAAATAGTCCAGCTCGTGCTTAGGAATTAACGGTCGGAATTAATGCTTGGTCAAGATTCATTAATGTTTGCTGAGAAACAGTCAGGGAATCACCAACAAAATCTCAGACTATCTTTGAATACCTTTTATAGCTCTTGACTGTTTCTTTTTCAAAACAGCAGTTCCAGTGCATGGAGACTATTCCATATATGCAGTCAGACACGTTGCACGCGATGTCTTAACATTACACACGGCTTTTTCCTGCATTCTGCCAGTATTCAACATTTCCCAAGGTTCCTGTCATACCTCCAGTAGAGACTTGACATCTGGCACTGCTACAGTCAAATTCCCACACTTCAGCAGATGGTTACTCCCCCTGTACCACACAACTGTAGCCATCAGGCTTATTCTGATTTATCAGAATTTGACACATCACCTTCATAACTTCTACTGATTTTAAGATTCAGAAGGAATTAGCAGCATTGTCCAGGGCAATGTCATGACATCCGGTCAGACATTCTTCTGCTCACTCAGCCTTGACATACATCACAGCATCCTGATAACTGACAAGGTGCCATACCTAGTTATCTGAGTACACAAAGACCACAAGCTTGATAATTACTTGCAGCTTCACAGACAGAACTCCCCCTGTCATGGACACCCTACTCTCCTCTTGTCACTTGGAGGTCACACATGAGCATATCCAACACCCCAAAGTTGGACCTTCACATACTTCCTGATTCAAAGAGAATCCAGACCACTTGATGAATGGAAAACATAAGACGCATCTTCATGTCTTCAAGAGCACACCCTCTGTTCAACCCTCTTAGCTGAACACATTCACACTCTGTGTCAATCTCTCTTCTAACCAGAACAGAAGACCACTTCACAAGATGTTCTAACATCGGCTGGGATATCCTTCATAACCAGACAAGGCACACCATCTGATAGTCTTCAGATATCACTGAGTCACCAGCTTGATCAAGAAGAACCCAAACATAAATTGGGACATATACATTTTCATCCCATTACAAGATATACTCTTCCATAGATAGCTCAGAACTCCTACCACAAGCTCCAAGAGATGAATAGAAAACACCTCCTTTAGTCTTCAACTTACTACTTTTCTGCTCAAAAGTAATTTGTCCCAGACTTTCCTCAAGAATAATCAGCTGCCATATGTGGATTATCTTGATTCTTCGAACTCACTTCTGAGATAGACCAAATGCCACTGGTTGATTACCTCCTTCATGAGTCCTCATTTGGAAAAATCAAATGCTGCTTTTTGACCTCCCCAAGTTTATCAGACTTCTCCCAAAGATATTCTGATCTTCCAAGTGAGATTTGAACTTCAAGTTACATGTTAAACAAAGCTTAGGGTCTCTAAGACCTGAACATGTAACATCTTCTCCAACCAGCAACTCCTAAGAACTGCAATGAGAACGATCCTTTTGAAGTACCCAATCTACAACTCTGTAGACCCTTCTATCTTAAGTTGATGTGCCACTTCACCAACTAAGAATCTGATGTTAAACCAAATGTCACAACATTGTGTTTAGACATCTAGCTGTTGAATTCAGCTCCTTCTTCTTCCACTTGAAAGAACTTCCTCCCTTCACAGAACAAGAGTTCAATGTTCTCATAGACTTGATTGAGGAACCAAGTTTGAGTAAACAACCTCCATCCTGCAGGTTTGCAGTTAAGTCATCCAAGCTCACACCTTGATGAATTACTGCTTCTTCTCCAAAGACATCAGACACTCTGATGCATGAGTCTTTAGAAGGACCAGTTAGAAACTAACCCTTCAGCTATACCAAGGATTCCACTTCCTAAAGCAAGGCTGTTTCCATGATGTTAAGAAAGCTGCCCCTTGTTCTTAACTTCATAGTGTGCATTAGCCAATGCACTTCCTTACCTAGATCAGGAATAAGCTGATCCAAGTAACCACCATCAAGACTATGATGTCTTCTTCTTCTTGTACATACCAAGGCTGAACATGTTTCTTGTCAGGAAACCTTTTCAGAGATCATATGCTTTTGCTGCCACCAAAGAGATAGACCATAAGCCAATGTACTATCCTTCCTGTGATTCTGCACCGGTTCTTGAAGAAGAGATGTTCCAACATCTTTAAGAACATCAGATATCTTGAGCTACAAGGATAATCAATTAAATACTTGTACTTGGCACAAGCTGACATTGATTTTAAATCCTTTCCCAATATTCCTTTCAGATACTTCCACCATAAGACTACTTTGAACATACTCTTCTAGTGTCAACATCTTCTGCTTGCAAGCACTTCAACGGTTTTGAAAACCTTCTCATATTAAATTCACCCTTAGGAATGAGAGAGATGAATTCTTCCTTGCAAGTGTGTCACACACCCACCAGAACCCATGTGACACAGGTCAACAGCCAACCAGACTTTAGGCTGACCAAATGTGAGGAGGCTAACCAAAACTCCCCCTCAAATTAACAATCATGGAAACTTCACACCAATCTCCATGCATTGTACAGATATGTCTCAACATGACATACACCATTCCTACCAGTGGCACCTAACTCTATGAGTTGTACCTAGACTTACTCCAATCACGCCAATCAGACTTCAGCTGACCATGAGTACTAGTGAAAGACAACAACACTAGTTCATAGTAGATATGCATTGCCAGAGCGTACTACCTCAACCAACCTCTGAATCTTCATATTCTCATTCCTTGAAAGAACTCTCACTTCTGATCGTGGTGTTTGAATGACAAGATTCATGGTCCCAATACTCTTGAATGGAATAGCAGTCAGGTTGCCCTATTATTGACTTCTATCATCCAGGGGACATGTCTTCTGGTACACTATAGTACTTCAGAAACCAACTGCCCAACCCTGATCAATCTACAGGGATAAGGCACACAGCGGGGATTGCACCGTGTCACTTTTCAACCAGCTCCACTTCTAGAGATCCAACTTCTAAAAGTGACCTTCTTGATCATACACACAGTTGACCCTATCCTAGTCAACTTAGCTCACACAGATGTCTCCTCTTCCAGGTCAGGAGTAGGTTTCAAACCAAGGTATTCCTTTGTTTGACTCCTAAAACCATCTGCTCTTCAACCAGTAGCTGCATACTTGTTGAACAACATGTTCTAACATCACATATAACATCAGTTTAACCTCCCTGAAGCAGGCCCTCCTTGAAAGCCTTCAAGGTTTTCATATCCACTGACCAGGAGAGTACAAGAATCAGTGATCAGGTGATTCTTACCAAGAAGAGTGGACTTGATGGGACTCAAGTATCTTTGACATCTTCACTCGAGTATGATGGAATCTTGAATTCAGCATTCTTTCATCCACTTGAGGGAAAACTACATTAGAGTTTGAGTTTTCCCAGGTATTATGCAGCGGAAATCATAATACAACTCACCCAATGAACACACACACTTCATCAGATCACCCTCCAAGTTTGAATATGATTCAATACTTGCACAACTGTCCCACACCAAGGCCAATTGCCAATCTTCAGAGGCAGGTGCACACAGTTCCTGTCATGAATAGTCCATCCACCTACTTCAAGGGACCATTCAGGGAAACCACAGAACCATCTTCAGGTTCCAACATAACTTCTTGCAAGATACCAGAAAGTATCACCCATGGATCTCATCCAGAGGCAGAACAGGATGCCTGCTCTGATACCAATTGAAATTTTGGCTTAGTCAGAATTCAGATGTTCTACTCCAAGTCATGACATCTGATCTAACATTGTAACTAATACAGCAAGATAGTTATTAACCACTAATATGCACACGTTCACAGATGTCACGACATCTCATTCTATGTCACCCTAGAATGGATGAACACCTGGTTCTATGCATCAGGAAGAAAGACTCAACAGAGATCAATCCTAGCACTCACTTCTGTTGTTTTCTAACACAGTTATCATCTGTCACATTGTTCCTGTGTGTTTGTCTTTTACTTGTATTTCCTGAATTAAAGGTTGAACATGTTAATCTAATTTCCACTTATTAGATTGCTAACAACTAGGCTATTTGTTAGGTTCATTAATTGTAGGTTAGTAGTTGGTTTCCTAGATTTTAGCTCAGCTGTTGAATCCCTGAAGAATAGCCTGAGAAAAATACTGAACCTGAAAACTAATCATCCTACACTTTAGCACCTGCTATTGGGAATGAATGTCACGACCTTCTGTTCGACATCCAGAACATACGTTGATTCTGTTATGTTCCTGGAAACGTACTGTGCTAAGTTAGCAGTACTGTAAAAGACCAACTAGTCTCTACTTCAGTATCAGCATTCAGTATGAACTGTCAAAACATCCAGTTTGACAGTTTCACACTGATCCTTCAGCCAGGTCTGTTATCCTTGAATAGACCAGACTTAAATAAATACTGAACTAACATAAGCCTGCTTGTTATTCAGTATACGCTGTCACTGATGAATGTTACAACATTCTGATTGACATTCAAACATAAGGCTATATATCAGGTCTGTTATCAGCTTGATAAGCAGACTGGAATACCTGCTGAGTTATGACAGTAATAAACACATGCAGAAGGATAACAAACACAGGAAATTGTTAACCCAGTTCAGTCCAACATGACCTACATCTGGGGGCTACCAAGCCAGGAAGAAGATCCACTATTAGCAGTATTAATTCAGAGTTAAACTCACCCGTTTACAACTCTTCACTTAATCCCTACCCAATGCAATCTATACCTAGGAACTCCTAGATAGAAACCTCCAGTTTCCATTCCTATCACTACAAATACAATGTAATGTTAACACACCTTGAACTTGCTTCACAGCTTCATTCAAGAACAAAATCACTCTTGCCTACAGGCTTTGAGTTACAAAACTCTCAGCTTTTACCACTGAGAAACACATGGTAACCTTCCCACAGATTGGGAGGTTTACCTCACACACACCCCTAAATTTTCATTCTAAGAGGCTTACAAAAACTAGGTTACAATTAGCTATTTATAACCTAATCACCCAACTGGATTTGGGCCTTCAGAAATCGCAGCAGACTTGTTCTTTGCTGTTACAACTTCAGCAGAAAAATTCTGCTACAAACAAGGTCTTCAATCCTAAAATCTCTCCATATATATCTCCTTACTTTGAGCCTATATATCCTCTGATTGAGTCTTCAAGACCTCCACATGGGAGTTAGGATATTCACCAAATATCCTTACTAATCCCAGAATAAATACTGAATTAATTAATTCAGTTTTCTACACATGTACGATGTCACAGGCATGATGTCGTGACATCGTACATGACATGTTGGTCCAGATGTTGCACTTCTTCAACCCAACATATTAAAACAACAGAGATGATTACATTATTTGTTTTACAAAATTAATGCCAATCCTAAGGAATTAACAAAGATGGCATCCGAGGATATGGAGAAAACAACATTCATCACACCTTGGGGAACATTCTGTTATCGAGTGATGCCCTTCAGTTTGAAGAACGCCGGAGCCACGTATCAACGAGCTATGACCACTTTGTTTCATGATTTGATGCATAAGGAGATCGAGGTATATGTCAATGATATGATTGCTAAGTCAAGAACGGAAGTTGAACATGTAGAGCACTTGTTGAAGCTTTTTCAGCGCTTAAGGAAGTATAAGCTTCGTCTGAATCCCAACAAGTGTACATTTGGAGTCCGTTCTGGCAAGTTATTGGGCTTTATCGTCAGTGAGAAAGGTATTGAGGTTGATCCTGCAAAGGTTAAAGCAATACAAGAGATGCCTGCGCCCAAAACTGAGAAGCAAGTCCGAGGTTTCCTTGGCCGCTTGAATTATATTTCCAGATTCATATCCCACATGACTGCCACATGTGCGCCGATATTCAAGCTCCTCCGGAAAGATCAGTCTCATGATTGGACCGAGGATTGCCAGAAAGCCTTTGACAGTATTAAAGAGTATCTGTCTGAGCCTCCGATCCTGTCTCTGCCTGTGGAAGGAAGACCATTGATTATGTACCTGACTGTTCTGTAAGATTCAATGGGTTGTGTCCTTGGTCAGCAAGACGAATCAGGGAAGAAAGAGTATGCTATCTACTACCTAAGTAAGAAGTTCACTGATTGTGAGTCTCGATACTCAATGCTTGAGAAAACATGTTGTGCTTTGGCTTGGGCTGCTAAGCGCTTACGCTAGTATATGATAAATCATATGACTTGGTTGATATCCAGAATGGATCCAATCAAGTACATATTTGAGAAGCCTGCTGTAACTGGGAGGATTGCCCGTTGGCAGATGTTGTTGTCTGAGTATGATATTGAGTATCGAGCTCAGAAGGCTATCAAAGGTAGTATCCTGGCTGACCATTTGGCACACCAGCCAATTGAAGATTATCAGTTAGTTCAGTATGACTTCCCGGATGAGGAAATTCTATATTTGAAAATGAAAGATTGTGATGAGCCTACACTTGATGAAGGGCCAGAGCCTGGTTCCCGATGGAGTATGGTATTTGATGGCGCTGTATATCAGTATGGAAATGGTATTGGGGCAGTAATCATCACCCCTCAGGGCACACATATTCCTTTTACAGCAAGGTTAACTTTCAAATGCACGAATAACATGGCTGAGTATGAGGCCTATATTATGGGATTGGAGGAGTGCATTGATCTTAGGATCAAGCATCTTGATGTTTATGGTGATTCAACCCTCGTTGTTAATCAGATTAAGGGAGAGTGGGAGACGAATCAACCTGGTCTCATTCCTTATAGGGATTATGCGAGGAGGATTTTAACGTTCTTTACTAAGGTTGACTTCCATCATATTCCTCGAGACAAGAACCGGATGGCAGATGCTCTTGCTACACTTGCTTCGATGATTGTGGTCAAACTGTGGAATGAAGTTCCCAATATCACTGTGATGCGCTTGGATATACCAGCTCATGTATTTGCAGTTGAAGAAGTTAAAGATGATAAGCCTTGGTATTATGATATCAAGTGTTTCCTTCAGAGCCAAATTTACCCGCCTGGGGCATCTGTGAAAGATAGGAAGACTTTGAGGAGATTATCTGGTAGTTTCTACCTCAATGGCGAAGTGCTTTATAAGAGAAATTTTGACATGGTTCTGCTCAGATGTGTGGATAGACACGAAGCAGACCTGTTAATGACTGAGGTCTATGAGGGTTCATTTGGTACTCATTCCAAGGGACATGCCATGGCTAGAAAGATGTTGAGAGCAGGCTGCTATTGGCTGACAATGGAGTCTGACTGCTGCAAATATGTGAAGAAATGCCACAAGTGTCAGATTTATGCGGACAAGATTCATATTCCTCCAACACTTCTGAACGTGATTTCATCACCTTGGCCTTTCTCCATGTGGGGAATTGACATGATTGGCATGATAGAGCCGAAAGCGTCCAACGGACCCCGATTCATTCTCGTAGCAATCGATTACTTCACCAAGTGGGTTGAAGCGGCGTCATATGCAAATGTGACCAGGTAGCTGGTCGTGAAGTTTATCAAGAATCAACTCATATGTCGGTATGGTGTGCCAGATAAGATCATTACTGATAATGGATCTAACTTGAACAACAAGATGATGAAAGAGCTGTGTAGCGAGTTCAAAATAGCACATCATAATTCTTCTCCTTATAGACCCAAGATGAATGAGGCTGTTGAAGCTGCTAATAAGAATATCAAGAAGATCATCCAGAAGATGGTTGTTACGTACAAAGATTGGCATGAGATGCTGCCATTCGCTTTACATGGATATCGTACATCTGTTCGCACTTCAACAGGGGCAACCCCTTTCTCCCTTGTTTATGGCATGGAGGTTGTACTCCCAGTAGAGGTGGAGATCCCATAAATGAGAGTCTTGATGGAAGCCAAGTTGACTGATGCTGAATGGGTTCAGAGTCGTTATGACCAGTTGAATTTGATAGAAGAGAAGAGATTGACTGCCATGTGTCATGGTCAGTTATATCAGCAAAGGATGAAGAAATCTTTTGATAAGAAGGTCAAGCCTCGTGTGTTCCGAGAAGGGGATCTTGTGCTCAAGAAAGTTTTGTCTTTCGCGCCCGATTCCAGGGGCAAGTGAACTCCAAACTATGAAGGTCCATATGTTGTTAAGAGAGCCTTTTCAGGCGGTGTTTTGATACTTACAACTATGGATGGGGAGGATTTCGCTCGTCCTGTGAATTCAGATGCAGTCAAGAAATACTTCGCCTAAAAATAAAAACAGAATAGCTCGCTAAGTTGAAAACCCGAAAGGGCGGCTTAGGCAAAAATGAGCGTCTCGGTGGATTGAAAATCCGAAAGGGCGATCCAGGCAAAAATTAGAGACATAAAAATATATATGTATCCCGCTAGATTGAGCACCTCATCCTGGGGCAATCTAGGCAAAAATTAGGGATTTGGCAAGTAACTGCATCCTGACAAGACATTTGTTCTACAACTGTCATCCATCAGAGATTCTCGCTCAGTCATCATCAACCGAAGCTTCAAATACATCGGATTCGAAATTGGTGGAGAAACGGTCATTATGTTCAATGTAGCCCTTTTCCAATATATATCACCAATTTCAAATTTGTAAAGATCTATGGAGTCTTGCCATTTACAGACTACCATTCCATCAAATAAATTTGAGCCTTTATCCAATTATTTGCACTCTTATTTGTTTCTATTCAACAAATGTTTTACATGTTTTAATTGAAAAAATATCATTGTTTTAAACAATTTTTTTTTCATAAATTGTTTTTAAAACAAAGTGAACATTCACAATGATGAAAGGATACTTAAGAGATCCTCAGTGCTCTCCCAAGGGTGGTATGATCTCCAACAGGGTGAGACATTTGTTCATATTCCTGGCATGACTGTATCCTCTTCCTCCAGAATATTGTTGTGGTGTAGTCCACCGAGTAGAGTACTTGTTCACCTCCCCTCCCTTCAGCAGAGCAGTGATCTCTCCTCCTCAGCAGATGTGTCCTCTCCGAAAGATTCGATTTTTTGGTGATCAGTCCCCAGAATTCCTTCTTTTCCTCGGATAAATCCCCAGTAGAGTTGTTGGTATAGTGGACCTTATCTGTGATGATTCATCTCCTGCAGAGATATTGTTGTTTTCTGATATCCTTGATCCCTGGCAGATTGGATATTCTCCGGTGATCCTGGCTTTCTCTCTTGAGATATAGTACCGGGTGGTTGATTCTTGGACCTGTGTGTGTTAGATATGTCTGTTTGTCAGCATTCATCAAACATAAATCACGCATAATGCATGCATAATCTTAACATTCAGATATTCATGTTGCATTCTTTGCCATATATCGTTGTTTGTTATCTCATGCTATTTGGTGATATATATCTCCCCAAGAAGATGTGTGTGTCTGATCTCTCCATATAGAGTCAGCTCCATAGGAAGAAAGCGTCTATCCTTTCTTCCACATTCCCCACCGAGTTATATCCTCGTGGATGATGGTTGTTTCTGTTCCTTCCCAACACATATATTGGGAGGGGTTCCCCTATTGAGTTATATCCTCATTAGGACGAGTCTGGATTCAGTTCGCCTCTTTGGTTTGATCCTAAATTGGCATCTTGTGACTGTTTCCTTTGCTTCCCCGTGATAAATGAATAATTGCTCAGTAATTAGTAATCATTCATTTTACCCCCGGCGGAGTCTGTGGTTTTTCTACCCTTATACCGGTAGTTGTAAACCCTATTCTTTTTCCTCGCAGAGTTAACCTTTTGTTCATCATAAT
Organism: Lathyrus oleraceus; assembly: GCF_024323335.1. Lineage (NCBI taxonomy): Eukaryota > Viridiplantae > Streptophyta > Magnoliopsida > Fabales > Fabaceae > Lathyrus > Lathyrus oleraceus. The sequence continues at coordinate 370,078,518 of NC_066581.1, read as the reverse complement.
CGATGACGGTTACTTTTCCGTGGTTTCCTACCCAGTATCCGGTAGGTGTAATCCCCTCCTTGACGGTTATCTTCATCCAATATTCGGTGTTGATATTCCCTCTTTTGCTCGGATAGTTGCCCTGATTATGCGATTTATCCCCTAGCAAGTTATCTCTCGTTTACCCTGTTTTTGGTAATGATTGATTCTCTTCGGAATTGGGCATCATTATATACCTAGTTTTGGTATCCCGATGCCTTTCCTTTTCGGTTGATTTATCCTTTATTAACCCAGTAACCGGTTGTGGATAATCTTCCATGCGAGTATATTATCTACGTTCTGACGGTAATAGACAATATATCTCATGCACTCTTTGGTTAAAGCCTTTTGTTCTTCCCCAGGCGAGTAAGATTCGTATCCCCTTTACGAAATCGAATATCCATCCTATAATCGAGTTTGCTTTTAGCCCTCTTTTGGACGATGAATGTCTTGGAAATATTCCCCAATTCACGCCTTGGTTGGTCACCTTTTATATGCCCAGTAACCGGTATCCCTAGTGTTCCTTCCTTTCTGCTCCCTATTATGACTTTTGTCCCCTGTGGAGTTAGAGTTCCTGAGTTGAAATATACCTTTTTAGGTCTTCCTCAGATGTTTTGAAGTTTTGATATCTCTCACCCTTATACCGGTCTTAGATATTCTTTTCTTCCTGAGTATGTGGTATCTCTCACCCTTATACCGGTGTTCGGATCACATGTCTCTTTAAGCTTATTACCCAGTAATCGGTAATACCTCATCCCCCTGCTTCCCTAGGAGATTCTGTTGGGTATCCCCAGCGAGTCCTTAGTGGATTGCCTTTGTCCGGATTTTTATCCGAAGTATCCATTGCAGATAGTTTCGCTGTATTGGCATATTCCCCAATGCATGCATCTTTGAGTCAGCTCGAGTCTTTCCAATGGATTTATTCCCTTTGGAGACTCGTTTCCCCGGTTCTGAGTCGTGACCTGCTCACACATTTTTAGTCCTTTACTCTCCAGTAGAGTCTCTGCCTCATAAGAATGAATTATTCATGGGAGTCGTCAATTTCCTCTTAATCTTTACCATTGTGGACACATATACCCACAGGGTATTACCTTTTGCATACATACATCTGCATCATGAGGTCTCTTAGGAACCAAAATTCGTGTCTTTGTTATTATTTAAGCCCATTCTACCTCGTCGAGACGAAGATTTTAACCTTCCCTTCTCCGACTAGAATGACCTTAAATAGGGGCATCTGTAAGACCCTAATTTTGCCCCTAAGATCCCTCATGGCATCATAACATTGCATTGCATAGCCTCAAGGATCATTGAGCATCTTGGTTCCCTTTGCCTTTGGGTGGGACTCCTTGTGAGTGGTTTGAGATCACCAAGCATGCTTGAATTGTATATCATTGCTTTTCTCACTTTATTCACTAACCAAATACCCAAAAATATGTCACTAACATCTTTTGGTTGTAGCTTGAGCAATCACAAGATCAAAAGCTTCAAGGAGGTCATTGGTACAAAGACATTGGTCAAGAGGAGGTGGAAGCAAGCATGGTAATGGTTCCCAAATCTCTCATCCATCAAATATGCCCCCTAGTGTTTCAATTCATCATTTTTGATCAAGGCAAGTCAAAGGATTTGAGGTTGGTTCCCCAGAGAAACCCTAATTCATCTATGCATCATAATGCCTTGCTCATGAAGCAACCTCAGCCCATGGTCAAATACAATCAAGGGAAGTTCTTTAATTCATCATTTCATGCATATTTGAATTTATTTGAGTGTCCTCAATCATCAATTCATCAAGATATGAGTTGTGGACTTGAGAAGTTGATAATTCAATTCATCTGACTATTTTGAAATGCACTGAGACCTAACGTTTTGTGTGTTGGTCAAATGGAGATGGTTCCAAAAGCAAAAATGTTCTTAACGACAATATTAAGAACTTTAATGTTCATCAAAAATTTATTTTAAGCTCGGAAGACCATCTGCCATTCCAATACATTATAGGTCATTTTGACTGAAACCCTAATTTTGGGTCAACTTCCCAAGGATATAAATCATTCATTTTTTATTATTTTTAGGTGGGATCAAATGCATTGTAAAGCTTAAGATGTCTACTTCAAAGGTTATGTTGGACAAAATTTCAAAATCTCAAAGAAAATACATGTGATAATGCAATACATTATAGGTCCTTTTTGACCAAAGGCATTAAAAGTAAAAAAAAAATCCAACTTCAAGTGCCCATAACTCTTTCATCAAAAATCCATATGATGCAAAATGTAAGTCCAAATTGATTATCTTGAAAAGATCTACAACATTCATGTTGAAGATTTTATCATTTGGAACTTTCATCATTGAGACAGAAGGGCTTGAAAGTTGGCCAATTTTAGAAACCTTGCCTTGACATGTTTTGCACATCACCCTTCAAGCTCAAATTTCACTAATTTCCAAGGCCCAAATGAAATTTTGATCAACATGATATTTGTTCCTTATGCAATAAGCTTTCCAACCATTACTCATAAGCTTGCATTTTGATTTTGGACATGGCATTTTCGAAGGCTTCAATGTAATAGTGCATTTTGTGAAAATCATTCCAATTGCCATGCATGATCCATTAATACACAATCTGCACGTCCAATTTGTACATGATGATGATCAGCTGCCAAAACCAAGTGGAATTGGGCCCTCCATGCGCCTGTACAAGCCCATGAATGGAGGCCCTTTCCATTCATGCAAATTTGAAATCATGCATTCAGCATTGCCTTGTCTATAAATACATTGCATATGAGCTTCATTTCACTAACCTGAAGGCGCCTGAACCTCTGCTGAATTGAATCCTCAACCACACTAAAAGGAACTCTCTCTTTTCTCTAAAAATTTCAGATCTAGAATTCAGTTTCCTCGACTGTTTTCTTTGATCTAAAAGTTCCTAGACCTCTTCACCTTGATCCATTGGACTTCTGTTTTGATAAAGCAAGCAAGGTTTCATGCTCAATTCACCAGAACTCAAGCTTGAACTCCAACTGGTAATTTCCTCGATTCTCTTCATCCATGGACTTTTTTGCTTGGATCTAATGTTGGCTGAAGTCCTCTCAATAGAGGCATGTGATTTGTGCTTTAATTTTGCAAAAACATGAAGTTCATGATGAACACCATCATACTTCCAGCTTTGATTCCTCCATTTATAGGGATCTAGAGTGGAAGTGCATGGTATAGGAGTGATGTACATCAATTCCTCTTTCGATTGATATATAGATCGCCTCATTTGGTGGCCATTTGCGTTTCTGCATTTTTTTGAACATGGCCGGAATCTGGGAAGCTCACCGGAGAAGATGAAGTTTCCGGTGGCTTCATCGTGTCCAGTTTGAATCTGGACCACTTGATCTGATTTCCAGATGCAATCAGGAGCGTTGCTTGTTATGACCTTTAATTTCTTCACGTGCGCACGCATTGACTGTGGTGTTTCATGAGCGCGCGCCTCTGGATCCTTGGATCTGCCAGCTCAATTAATGAGCTCAGATCCAAGGGCTCTCGTTTTTTGCATTTTCTGAATTTTCTTTTTATTTTTGTTTAGTTCCTTTTATTTCAAAAAATCACATCTCTCTCATTTTTTATCCAAAAATTATGGGACCAATTGCATTATTTCCCAAATAAATTCTAGTTTCTATTTCTGATTTTTAATATTATTTATTTTTATCATTTGCTATTTTTTAGTAATTTTCTCTTTTATGGTTATTTATAATTCTTTTTAAATAGTTTTTTATATTCAAAAAATGCAAAAATATTTTCCTAACCTATTTGAATGATGATGGATTTATGAAAAATATTCTCATTAATTTTTGAATTGATTTGAGATTTATTTGAGATTTTAGTTCAATTAGGTTATTTTTATTCATTTTTAATTGATTAAAAATAGTTTCTGACTTTTAAAAATGCTGAAATTTTTGTCAAACTTTGTTTGACCTTGTTGAACTTAGGATAAATCACTTGGACCTTTCAAGGTTGATTTGAAATGATTTTGAAGTTTGACCTTTCTTTAATATTTTAATTCAATTTTATTTTGAATATTAAAAAATGTCAAAAATATTCTATTCATTTCTTGACTTCCAATTCTCATCTCACTTCTGTTTTTGATTGTTTGACCTTGACTTTCAATGTTATTGGTCAACATATGAGGATTGATACATGACCTTCCATTTAATGCATTTTATTTTGTCATTTCCATTTTCTTTTATCCATCTTCTCCTTCTTCTTCTTCTACTTCTTTTCTTTTTGATCAATGAGTTGAAGGTTGATAAGTTAGCATTGATTAGGGAGATTTAACATTCTTTGATTCAAATCTAATTCATCTTGATCAATTGATCAAGTGAATGGCTTTGCATTAAGGATATGCTGTCTTCTAAATCATGCAAATGGCTTAAACCAATACAAGATCATTCTCATTTTCTTTTTGGCATGGCAAGTTTTTGGGACTTGGTTCACTAACCAAGACTCCTAACTTGTGTTTGTTGCCTACATTATTATTGACCGGCCTCAGATAGTTGTGACTTCTACATAAGTCCAATTACGATTACTTAACATAACGCTAAATTTTGCCTTATGGCATACTAACTATTAACCACTAACAACTAACTTTTACTTTATGCAATTTACTTTTATGCAATTTACAAATTTTGCACATAATATTCATTTGCTTTTTCCTTTGCTCATTGGAGCACATGTTTACGTTAATGTCATTTGCCTTTTGCCCACTTGGATTTATAATTGTGTATATATCTTTTGTGCTTGTGTTTGTCTGTTTGTTGTGAACCACATACCAAGAATTGGACAATATGGACTTAGAATTTAGGACCTTAACTAAGCAAATGGAATTTGAAGAGCAACTAGGCATTGGGCCTTTAGAGTGCTATAAAAGTCAAAGAGCAACTAGGAATTGGGCCTTTAGAGTGCTATAAAATTGAAGAGAACTTTGAAAGGACTATCTTCTAAAACTCCCTCTTGTCCATTCTTTGATTTGTTTATAGAACTTTTTGATGTGTGTTTTCTTGTGCTAGGGGATTCCAACCTTGAGTAATTTTGAGGAACCATTACCATGAACATCCAAAGAGAAAGATACAAAAGCCATTGAAGGATTCCTAGAAGCATGACCTGTGTGTTGATTGCTTGAAATATTTGCTTGTGATTGCTTATTCCAAAGGATGGGAGCTACTTGGATCATCAATATGATCTCAAGAGAGGAACTCCTAGTGTGGTTCATTTTCTTATCCCTCACCTTTTTGTTTCACTTAGGACTCAGCCATTCTTCTTCTTCTCTCCACTCTAACCCAAGCCAAAACTTTTTGTGCAAACATTTAACTATTGTTTTCCAACATTAGAAACCTAAGCCTTATGCTTTTTATTTTCAAACTTTCTTTTCATAACACTTATGTTGAATTGAACTTTTAAGTCAACTTTGACCATGTTTTGTACATACTTCTAATTGGTAAATATAACCCATCCAATTTCTTTTGTGGTTCCAATGGCCACTTCTTAATCAAATTTTTCCATAACCTTTAGCTATTAGGTTTGAGTTATCTTTATGGTAGATGTAATACTCACCTTTGTCCTTAGTGATGGACAATGAGCCTTCCATGCTTATTATAGGGTTAACCCCTCACTAGCATGTTGAAGCTATCCTCACATGGTGGACTTGTGGTTTTAGGTTGAGTTTTCTCCCTTTGATAACAAAAGACCTTAAGGCTTTTGGACCAATCAATTCACCAACTCATTTTGAGATTTTTACCCCGAACTACGGGGTTTTGATCATAATCTTTTTTAAGATGGTACGTAGGCAATAGGTTCATCCATTCAAACATAAATTGTAAATAACTTGTATATTCTTTTCTCATCCCTTCAATCATGTTTGCACAAAATAAACTTTCACAAAATACCAACCTTACAACAAGTGTGAAAAGGGATCCCTAGGAGTACCTAGGATGTTTTGGGTGCCTAACACCTTCCCATTGCATAACCAACCCCCTTACCCAGATCTCTGTTTCTTTTACTAGTTTTTGTTAAAACTATTAGGTTTTTGTTCGCTTTCTAACCATTCCTTTGGATAAATAGAAGTGCGGTGGCGACTCGACTTTGTATGGTTTACCTTGGATTTAGTCAATATCTCTAATGGTAATGAATACCCCGCTACAGAAGATGTTCAACCGATCTCTAATTTTGGAAGTTTCACATCAAACCATAATGGTGAGGAAATAGGGGAGAAAATGGAGTTTGAAATATAGGAAGCTTGTGTTGTCGCGTTGCAGCATTGTCATATAACATATAGTTTTGAATATTCAGTGAAAAAATATGACAATGCACGATACATAATCAAGTGTAAGAATCAATAATGAAAATTCAAATGCAGGGCTTCCTTGCTTAAGACAAACTCAAAGTGAAAGATTGGTAAGCTCAATGGGCCCCATGATAACACCGAACACACCGCATATTTAGCTCGATTTTCACACTGTCATTTTGATTTCATTTCTAGTATTATGTTTGTATTTTGTCTGGATTTCAGGTATTTAACCATGTGGAAGCCGTATGCAAAGAAACGAGGCAAATCAGATGGAAAATGGAGAAAATGCACTTTTTCACTCACGACGACCAGCATGGCGATCGCCATGGATCTAACCATGATGTGGCTGACGTGTCCCATGACCCAACGGTCACAAATACCAAGTCCCCGCGTTTTATGAAGGTGGCGTTCGCCATAAGGGGTATGGTGATCACCATCCCCTATAAGAGCGAAGAGGTCAAAAGGCTGAAGCATTCTTCCCCACTTTCCCTTTTTTTCTGTCACACGAATTTAGCCACATTGACTTGGTTTCGAGGGTTTTGTAACACTATAAATAGAGGTTGAATTTCACATTTTAGGGTATCCAAGTTTAGTACAACTTAAATCGTATATTCATATTTTCGAGAGCTTTAGTTCTTCAAGTCTGAGGGTTATCGCATTGCGGTTGTTATTGAGTTTGGAGCATTTTTAGTTTTATCTTGCCAGCATTTACTTTCCAGTTCGAGTTTTTTCCTTCGATTTATTCCTGTACCAGATTCAAGACTCTGTTTGGAACAGGTTCTTATTATTATCAGCATTATTTACTTCTTTTGTGCATTTACTTTTTATCATCAGTATTAATTATTTATTTTGCTCATTTACGTTACATGTTGTAGCGGGGTATTCGTTACCATTAGAGATATTGACTAAATCCAAGGTAAATCATACAAGTCGAGTCGCCACCGCACTTCTATTTATCCAAAGGAATGGTTAGAAAGCGAACAAAAACCTAAAAGTTTTATCGAATCAAAAACTAGTAAAAGAGAGTCAGAGATCTGTGTAAGGGGGTTGGTTATGCAATGGGAAGGTGTTAGGCACCCAAAACATCCTAGGTACTCCTAGGGAGCCCTTTTCATACTTGTTATAAGATTGTTGTTTTGTGAAAATTTATTGGTGCAAACATGATTGAAGAGATGAGAAAAGAATATACAAGTTTATTTACATTTTGTGTTTGAATGGATAAACCCATTGCCTACGTACCATCTTAAAAAAGATTAGGATCAAAACCTCGTAGTTCGGGGTAAAAATCTCAAAACAGAAGAGTGGATTGATTGGTCCAAAAGCCTTAAGGTCTTTTATTATCCAAGGGAGAAAACTCAACCTAAAACCACAAATCCACCATGTGAGGATAACTTCAACATGCTAGTGAGGGGTTAACCCTATAATAAGCATGGAAGACTCATTGTCCATCACTAAGGACATAGGTGAGTATTATATCTACCTCAAGGATAACTCAAATCTAATAGCTAAAGGTTATGAAATTTTTTGATTAAGGAAGTGGCCATTGAAACCACAAAAAGACATTTGAATGGGTTATATTTACCAATGAAAAGTATTAACAAAATGGTCAAAGTTGACTTAAAGATTCAATTCAAAATAAGTATTAAGAAAAGAAGGTTTGAAAATCAAAAGCATAAGGCTTAGGTTTCTAATGTTTGAAAACAATGGTTAAATGTTTGCACAAAAGTTTTGGCTTGGGTTAGAGTGGAGGGAAGAAGAAGAATGGCTAAGATCCTAAGCATACAAAAGGTGAGGGATAAGAGTCAAAACCACAAAAGGAGTTCCTCTCTTGAGATCATATTGATGATCCAAGTAGCTCCCATCCTTTGGAATAAGCAATCACATAAGCATAAACTCAAGCAATCAACAATCAATGAAATCTTGGAAAGATTCCTCAATGTATCTTGGATCCCTCTCTCTTAGAAGCTCATGGTAATGGTTCTTCAATTAGGCTCAAGTTAGGATTCCTAGCACAAGAAAACACACATCAAAAGGTTCTATAATACAATCAAAGAATGGACAAGAGGGAGTTTAAAATATGGTCCTTTTAATGTTCATCTTCAAGCTTTAAGCACTCTAAAGGCCCAATGCCTAGTTGCTCTTTGACTTTTATAGCACTCTAAAGGCCCAATGCCTAGTTGCTCTTTGACTCCAAATTTGCATAGGAAAAGTCCTAAAGTCTAAGTCCATTTTGTCCAATTCTTTGCATTTTGGTTCATAACAATCAAAACAAAACATAAGCACAATAGTATATACACAATTATGTGCTCAAGTGAGCAAAAGGCAAATGGCATTAACATAAACATGTGCTCCAATGAGCAAAGGAAAGAAACAAATGAATAATATGTACAAGAATAGTAAATTGCATAAAAGTAAAGAGCAAAAAAAGTAAATGTTAATTGTTAATGGTTAGTAGTTAGTGTGCTATAAGGCAAAATTTAGCGCTATGTTAAGCAATCGTAATTGGACTTATGTAGAAGTCACAACTATCTGAGGCCGGTCAATAATAATATAGGCAACAACACAAGTTAGAAGTCTTGATTAGTGAACCAAGTTCCAACAACTTGCCATGCCAAAAAGAAAAAGAGAATTGATCTTGTATTGGTTTAAGTCCTTTGCATCATTAAGGAAATAACCTATCCTTAATGCAAAGTCATTCACTTGATCAATTGATCAAGATGAATTAGATTTGAATCAAGGAAGATTAAGTCTCCCTAATCAATGCTAACTTATCAACCTTCGACTCATTGATCAAAAACAAAAAGGAAGAAGGAGAAGAAGAAGATGAATAATGGAAAAAGAAAATGGAAAGAATAAAGTGCATAAGGTGAAATCAAATGTACCAATCCATAGGTGTTGATCAAATGACATTGAAAGTCAAAGTCAAACAATGAGAAATCATAAATGAGATGAAGATTGGAAGTCAAACAATAAGCAAAATATTTTTGGCATTTTTAATATTAAAATAAACTTGAATTAAAAATAAAAGAAAGGTCAAACTTCAAAATCACTTCAAATCAACCTTGAAAGGTCCAAGTGATTTATCCCAAGTTCAACAAGGTCAAACAAAGTTTGACAAAAACTTTCAGCATTTTTAAAAGTCAGAAACTATTTTTAATCAATTAAAAATGAATAAAAATAACCTAATTGAACTAAAATCTCAAATAAATCTGAAATCAATTAAAAAATTGATGAGAATATTTTTCATAGATTTATCATCATTCAAATAGTTTAGGAAAATATTTTTGTATTTTTTGGATATCAAAAACTATTTAAAATGAATTAAAAATAACCAGAAAAGAGAAAATTCATGAAAAATATCAAATGACAAAATAAAAAATATTAATAATCAAAATTAGAAACTAGAATTTATTTAGAGAAGAATGCAATTGGTCCCATATTTTTTGGAATTAAAATGAAGAAGATATGAATTTTTAAAAATAATCGAAATAAAAGAAATTAAAACAGAAATTAGAAAATTCAAAAAAACAAGGAGCGTTAGATCTGAGCTCATTAATTGAGCTGGCAGATCAGACGCTCCAGAAACGCGCTTCCACCATAGGCCAAAGTCCACGCGTAACACAATGAGTTAATAAAAGTCATAAGAAGCAAAGGCCAGGATTAGATCTGGAAATCAGATCCAAGGGTCCACAACGCATCTGGCAAAGGGACGGCCACCGGAGCCACCTTCTTCTCCGGTGAGCTTCATAATTCCGGCCAGATTTGCAGGTTTCAAAATCTTAACCAAAATACACGATCCATACATCATTGGAAAGCTGGGATGATGTACATTATCCCTGTATCACTCAATTCCCCTCTAGATCTCTATATTGAGAGAAATCAGATATGGAAATTCTGTGATGTTCATGTGAACTTGATGGATTTCAAAAATTAAATGCACAATAATGATGCCTCTATTGAGAGGACTTCAGCCAACACAAAATCCAAGCAAATAGATCAATAGATGATGAGTTTCGAAGAAAAAACCAGTTGAAGAACAACCTTGGATTCTGGAGATTTGAGCTTGCTTCCTTGCTTCCTTTGGCAAAACAGAAGATCAATGACCTAAAGGATGAAGGTCTAGAAGCTTTAGATCCAAAGATTCAACCAGATGTAGTTGAATTTTGGATCTGAAAAATTTGAAGAAAAGTGAAATAGCTTCTTTGGTGAGAGGTTAGGTTTTCAGTTCAGCAGCATTTCAGGTTGATTCATGGATGAATTTTGAATGGAGTGAGGTCCTTATTTATAGATGGAATGGCAAGGCAAGTGTGATTCGATCCGTGTGCATGGAATTGGACATTCATTGCATGGGCTTGCATGATCATGCAAAAGGCCCAAATTCAATGCCAAATGCAATCTGAAATGAATGTGAGATGAATTGGACGCGTGGTTTGGAGTGAAATTGCTTGTGCATGGAGTTTTGAGGTGTTATGCATAATTGAACCAAAAACTTCTCCTCTTCGAAAATACCATTGGCCAAATCTAAACATGATCATGTGAGTAATGGTTGGAAAGGTTTTGATGTGAGGAACAATTGTTATGTTGGGCAAAAATCCATTTGAAGTGTGGAAATTGATGAATTTTGAGTTTAAAGTGCAAGGTGCAAAACATGTAAAGGCAAAGTTTCTAAATTTGGCCAATGTTCAAGCCCCTTTATGTTGATGATGCAAGCCTCAAATGAAAAAACCTCCAACATCAAAGTTGTAGATCTTGTCAAGACAATAAAAATGGACTTAAATGTTTAATCATTTGGATTTTTTATGAAATAGTTATGGGCACTTGAAGTTGGACTTTTTTGCCTTTCAATGCATTTGGTCCAAAGGGACCTATAATGTTTTGCATTATCACATGTATTTCCTTTGAGATTTTGAAATTTTGTTCAACATAACATTTGAATTAGACATCTTAAGATTTCCAATTCATTTGATCCCACCTCAAAATCATAAAAAATGAATGAGTTGTGTTCTTGGGAAGTTGACCTAAAATTAGGGTTTTAGTCAAAATGACCTATAATGTCTTGGAATGGGAGATGAACTTCCAAGCTTCAAATCAATTTTTGATGAACATGAAAGTTGTTCATATTGTCCTTAAGAACATTTTTTCTTTTGGGATCATCTCCATTTGACCAACACATAAAAAGTTAGGTCTCAGTGCATTTCAAAATAGTCAGATGAATTGACTGATCAACTTCTCAAGTCTACAGATCATATCTTGATGGATTGATGATTGAGGATGCTCAAATAAGTTCAAATATGCATGAAATGATTAATTAAAGAACTTACCTTGATTGTATTTGATCATGGGCTGAGGTTGCTTCAAGAGCAAGGCATTATGGTGCACAGATGAATTAGGGTTTCCTTGGGGAACAAACCCCAAACCCTTTGACTTGCTTTGATCAAAATGATGGATTGAGATGCCAGGGAGGCATATTTGATGAATGAGAGCTTTGGGAACCATTACCATGCTTGCTTTCCTCTTCTTTTGGCCATATCTTTGTACCAATGATCTCCTTGAAGCTTTTGACCTTGTGATTGCTCAAGCTACAAACAAAAGATGTTAGTGACATATTTTTGTGCTTTTGGTTAGTAAACAAAATAAGAAAAGCAATGATATACAATTCAAGCATGCTTGGTGATCTCAAACCATTCACAAGGAGATCCCACCCAAAGGCAAAGGGAACCAAGATGCTCATGATCCTTAAGGCTTTGCAAATGCAATGTTATGATGCCATGAGGGATATTAGGGTCAAAATTGGGGTCTTACAGATGCCCCTATTTAAGGTCATTCTAGCCGGAGAAGTGAAGGTTAAAATCTTCATCTCGACGGGGTAGAATGGGCTTAAATAATAACAAAGAGACGAATTTTGGTTCCTAAGAGACCTCATGATGCAGATATATGCATGCAAAAAATGGTAGAACTCTGTGGGGGGTATGTACCCACAAAGGCAAAGATCAGGACGAAATTGACAATCCTTATGAGTAATACACTCATAAATGGGACAGAGACTTTGGGGGACTTTACTGGGGAATAAAGGGATGAAAACGCGTGAGCAGGTCACGACTCGAAACTTGCTGAGACACGGAGAGAATCCATGAAATAACTCAATGGAAAGACTCGAGCTGACTCGAAGATGCACGTATTGGGGAATATGCCAATATAGCAAAGTTATCTGCAACGGATACTTCGGATAAAAATCCGGACTCAGGTGGGGGATGTCCACTAAGGATTCAGCTGAGGAAATAACACATGAGGTATTACCGGTTACTGGGTAATAAGCTCAAAAAGAGATCATGTGATCCCACCGGCACCATGGCGAGGGAAAAACATGCTCCAGGAGAATGAATATCTAAGACCGGTATAAGGGTGAGAGATATCAAACATCCAAAACGTCTGAGGAAGACCTAAAAAGGTATATTTCAACTCAGGAAAATCTGACTCCACAGGGGACAAAAAGTCATAATAGAGAGCAGAAGGAGGGAACACCAGGGATGTCAGTTACTGGGCATATAATAGGTGACCAAACAAAGTGTGAATTGGGGAATATTCCCAAGACACTCACCATCCAAGAAGAGGGCAAAAAGCAAACTCGATTATGGGATGGACATTCGATTTCCACAGAGGGATACGAATCTTACTCAAACTGGGGAAGAACAAAAAGGCTTCGACCAAAGAGTGCATGAGATATATTATCTATTACCGTCAGAACATAGATAATATACTCGCATGGAAGATTATCCACAACCGGTTACTGGGTTAATAAAGGATAAATCGACCGACAAAGACAAGCATCGGGATACCGAAATTAGGTATATAATGATGACCAATCCAGGGGAGAAACAATCGTTACCAACAACAAACGGGTAGACGAGAGATGACTCGCTGGGGATAAACTGCATAATCAGAGCAATTATCCACAAGAATGGGGGGAATATTGGATGAAGATAACCGTCAAGGAGGGGATTACATCCACCGGATACTGGGTGGAAAACCACGAAAAAGTAACCGTCATCGATTAGGATGAACAAAAGGTTAACTCTGCAAGGGGATGAAATAGGGTTTACAACTACCGGTATAAAGGTAGAAAACCACAAACTCCATCGGGGATAATATGAATGATTACTAATTACTGAGAAATTATTCATTTACCACAGGGAAGTGCAGGGAACAGTCACAAAAGGCCAATTTAGGATCAAATTAAAGAGGCAAACTGAATCAAGACTCGTCCTAGTGAGGATATAACTCAATAGGGAAACCCATCCCAATATATGTTGGGAAGGAACAGAAACAACCATCATCCACGAGGATGTAACTCGGTGGGGAATATGGAAGGAAAGATAAACACTTTCTGCTTAAGGGGCTGACTCTACATGGAGAGATCAAACACCAACATCTGCTTGGGAAATGCATTACCCACTAGCAGGGGATAACAAACAAAGATATATGGCAAAGAATGCAATCATGAATATCTTCATGTTTGAAACTATATGCACACATGCATGGTTTATGTATGATGAAAGCTGACAAACAGACATTTCTAACACAAACAGGTCCGAAGAATAAGTACACAAAAATCCGGTACTACACCTCAAGAGAGAAAGCCAAGTTCAACGGAGAGTATCCAATCTGATGAGGGCAAGAGATACCAGGAAGCAAAGATCTCTACTGGGGGATGAACATCAGTCATTCCAGCTGGGGGCAGGAGTTATTGCACGGTAAAAAATCTGCCGCATAAGCAACTCTACTGGGGAACCAATTTGAGGAGGAAAGGGAACCTCTGGGGATTAACCACCAAATACCGTACTTACCAAAGAGATCACATCTGCTGAGGAAGGAAGGAGGATGAATGTCTTACCACACACTCTGCTCGGTAGGAAAACCACAAAAGGACCCGGAGGAATAAGATACAAGCATGCCAGGAATATGAACAAAAGTCTTACCCTGTTGGGGATCATACCATCCTTGGGAGAGCACTGAAGATCTCCTAAGTATCCTTTCGTCATCGTGAATGTTCACTTTGTTTAAAATAAATTATGAAAAATTTGATTATTTAAAACAATGATATTTTCTCAATTAAAACGTGCAAAACATTTGTTGGATAGACACAAATAAGAGTGCAAATAATTGGATAAAAGGCTCAAATTTATTTGATGGAATGGTAGTCTGCGAATGGCAAGACACCATAGATCTTTTCAAATTTGAGATTGGTTATGTATATTGGAAAAGGGCTACATTGAACATAATGACCATTTCTCCACCAATTCTGAATCCGATGTATTTGAAGCTTTGGTTGATGATGAATGATCGAGAAACTCTGACGGATAACAGTTGTAGAACAAAGTCTTGTCAGGATGCAGTTACTTGCCAAATCCCTATTTTTTTTGCCTAGATTGCCCCAGGGTGAGGTACTCAATCTAGCGGGATACGTATATTCTATTTTTTATATGTCTCTAATTTTTGCCTGGATCGCCCTTTCGGGTTTTCAATCCACCGAGACGCTCATTTTTGCCTAAGCCGCCCTTTCGGGTTTTCAACTTAGCGAGCTATTCTGTTTTTATTTTTAGGCGAAGTATTTCTTGACTGCATCTGAATTCACAGGATGAGTTAAATCCTCCCCATCCATAGTTGTAAGCATCAATGCACCGCCTGAAAAGGCTCTCTTAACAACATATGGACCTTCATAGTTTGGCGTCCACTTGCCCCTGGAATCGGGTGCGAAAGACAAGACTTTCTTGAGCACAAGGTCACCTTCTCAGAAAAAACGAGGCTTGACCTTCTTATCAAAAGCTTTCTTCATCCTTTGCTGATATAACTGACCATGGCACATGGCAGTCAATCTCTTCTCTTCAATCAAATTCAGTTGGTCATAACGACTATGAACCCATTCAGCATCAGTCAACTTGGCTTCCATCAAGACTCTCATTGATGGGATCTCCACCTCTACTGGGAGTACAGCCTCCATGCCATATACAAGAGAGAAAGGGGTTGCCCCTGTTGAAGTGCGGACGGATGTGCGATAT
Organism: Lathyrus oleraceus; assembly: GCF_024323335.1. NCBI lineage: Eukaryota > Viridiplantae > Streptophyta > Magnoliopsida > Fabales > Fabaceae > Lathyrus > Lathyrus oleraceus. The sequence continues at coordinate 370,063,128 of NC_066581.1, read as the reverse complement.
CCGTGTAAAGCAAATGACAGCATCTCATGCCAATCTTTTTACGTGACAACCATCTTTTGAATAATCTTCTTGATATTCTTATTAGCAGCTTCAACAGCCCCATTCATCTTGGGTCTATAAGGAGAAGTATTATGATGTGCTATCTTGAACTCGCTACATAGCTCTTTCATCATTTTTTTGTTCAAGTTAGATCCATTATCAGTAATGATCTTATCTGGCACACCATAACGGCATATGAGTTGATTCTTGATAAACTTCACGACCACCTGCCTGGTCACATGTGCATATGACGCCGCTTCAACCCACTTGGTGAAGTAATCAATTGCTACGAGAATGAATCTGTGTCCATTGGACGCTTTCGGCTCTATCATGCCAATCATGTCAATTCCCCACATAGAGAAAGGCCATGGTGATGAAATCACATTCAGAAGTGTCGGGGGAATATGAATCTTATCCGCATAAATCTGACACTTATAGCACTTCTTCACATATTTGCAGCAGTCAGACTCCATTGTCAGCCAATAGTAGCCTGCTCTCAACATCTTTCTAGCCATGGCATGTCCATTGGAATGAGTACCAAACGAACCCTCATGGACCTCAGTTATCAACAGGTCTGCTTCGTATCTATCCACGCATCTGAGCAGAACCATGTCAAAATTTCTCTTATAAAGTACATCGCCATTGAGGTAGAAACTGCCTGACAATCTCCTCAAAGTTTTCTTATCTTTTACAGATGCCCCAGGCGGGTAAGACTGGTTCTGAAGGAAACATTTGATATCATAATACCATGGCTTATCATCTTCTACTTCTTCTACTGCAAATACATGAGCTGGTCTGTCCAAGCGCATCACGGTGATATTGGGAACTTCATTCCAAAGTTTAACCACAATCATCGAAGCAAGCGTAGCAAGAGCATCTGCCATCCGATTCTCATCTCAAGGAATATGATGGAAGTCAACCTCAGTAAAGAACGTTGAAATCCTCCTCGCATAATCTCTATATGGAATGAGACCAGGCTGATTCGTTTCCCATTCACCCTTAATCTGATTAACAACGAGGGCCGAATCACCATATACATCAAGATGCTTGATCCTAAGATCGATGCACTCCTCCAATCCCATAATACAGGCCTCATACTCAGCCATATTATTTGTGCATTTGAAAGTTAGCCTTGCTGTAAAAGGAATATGTGTGCCCTGAGGGGTAATAATCACTGCCCCAATACCATTTCCATATTGATTTACAGCGCCATCAAATACCATACTCCATCTGGAACCAGGCTCTGGCCCTTCATCGAGTGTAGGCTCATCACAATCTTTCATTTTCAAATACAGAATCTCCTCATTTGGGAAGTCATATTGAACTGACTGATAATCCTCGATTGGTTGATGTGCCAAGTGATCAGCCAAGATACTACCTTTAATAGCCTTCTAAGCTCGATACTCAATATCATACTCAGATAACAACATCTGCCAACGGGCAATCCTCCCTGTTAAGGCAGGCTTCTCGAAGATATACTTGATTGGATCCATTATGGATATCAACCACGTTGTATGATTCAACATATACTGGCGTAAGCGCTTAGCAGCCCAAGCCAACGCACAACATGTTTTCTCAAGCATTGAGTATCGAGACTCACAATCGGTGAACTTCTTGCTCAAGTAGTAAATAACATATTCTTTCTTCCCTGTTTCATCTTGCTGACCAAGGACACAACCCATTGAGTCTTCCAGAACAGTCAGATACATAATCAATGGTCTTCCTTCCACAGGCGGAGACAGGATCGGAGGCTCAGACAAATACTCTTTAATACTGTCGAAAGCTTTTTGGCAATCCTCGGTCCAATTATGGGACTTATCTTTCTGGAGGAGCTTGAATATCGGCGCACATGTGGCAATCATGTGGGATATGAATCTGGAAATATAATTCAAGCGGCCAAGAAAACCTCAGACTTGCTTCTCAGTTTTGGGCGAAGGCATCTCTTGTATTGCTTTGACCTTTGCAGGATCAACCTCAATACCTCTTTCACTAACAATAAAGCCCAATAACTTACCGGAACGGACTCCAAAGGTACACTTGTTGGGATTCAGACGAAGCTTATACTTCCTCAAGCGCTGAAAAAGCTTCAACAGGTGCTCTACATGTTCAACATCCGTTCTTGACTTAGCAATCATATCATCAACATATACCTCGATCTCCTTATGCATCATATCATGAAACAAGATGGTCATAGCTCGTTGATACGTGGCTCCGGCGTTCTTCAACCCGAAGGGCATCACTCGATAACAGAATGTTCCCCAAGGTGTGATGAATGTTGTCTTCTCTATATCCTCGGGTGCCATCTTAATCTGATTATATCCGGAAAATCCGTCCATAAATGAGAAGACATTGAATTTAGCTGTATTATCTACCAACATATCAATGTGTGGTAGAGGGAAATCATCTTTCAGAATAGCTTTATTCAAGTCTCTATAGTCCACACACATCCGGATTTTTCCGTCTTTCTTAGGCACGGGCACAATATTGGCCACCCATTAAGGATACGTATAAGTCACCAGAAACCCCACATCAATTTGCTTCTGAACTTCCTCTTTGATCTTTACCGCCATATCAGGATGAGTTCTTCTGAGCTTCTGCTTCACAGGCACGCACTCAGGCTTCAAAGGTAGGAAATGTTGCACGATATCAGTATCTAGACCAGGCATGTCTTCATATGACCAGGCGAAGACGTCGACATATTCTCGTAGCAATTCAATCAACCCCTTCTTAACAGATTCTTCCAGGAGTGCCCCAATCTTCACCTCTCGCACACAATCCTCAGACCCCAAGTTGACTGTTTCCAGATTCTCAAGATGCGGCTGAATGATCTTCTCTTCATGCTCAAGTAGACGGGTGATCTCATCAGGAATCTCTTCAACATCATCTTCCTCTGCCTCAAATACAGGGAACTCAAAATTGGGAGATGGCGTTGGGTCATTATGTTCAATGGGTCTAGAAATCAACCTGCATAATGATTTTGGATATGAAAAGCTTTAGAATTCAAACAAGGAAAATCATTATACAGATGAAAAGATTGATTTTATTCTTATTTTTAGGGTTTTATGTGATCACCAATTTCATGCAAAAAGCAAAAAGGGAAAATAATTGGAAAAACAAATATTTAACATGAATTTATTGAATGAAAATATCATTGAATTGATGCGCCAACAATGTCATCACTCCTCCTTTTGGCATGGGAGGAGAGTTTTTAAACACAATGAACATTACTTTGACTTATGGATAACTGTTGGAATATCCACAGCAACCCAATTATTGCAGATTCCCCCAGGGATAATGAAGTTGTCAGAATCCTCTTCATCCTCTTCCAAGATGGCAGCAGCCTCCTCTTCTTGGCCGGTGTGGATGAAACCTCCACTCTTGAAAAACCCTTGCGTATTGGAAACCCCAGAAGAAAAGCCTATGCCAGCCCGGGACTTGTTGTCTTCTAGCTCAATCATCTTCCCTAATCCAGCAGTTGCACCATGCTCAATGGCCAACTTTGCATCCTTGTAGGAAGTAAATGAAGGAGTTCTCTTCTTAATAGGTTCAACAATAGATAAAGCTTGGAAAGGAGTTCCAACTTCATCCTCAGCATCTATATATGAGAAGGAAGACAAATGGCTAACCAGGAGAGCTTTTTCTCCCCATACCACCACCAACTTCTTATTCTTCACAAATTTCAGTTTCTGGTGTAGGGTGGATGTCACGGCGCCTGCCTCGTGAATCCATGGTCTGCCTAGGAGACAGTTATACGATGGGTGAATATCCATAACCTGGAAGGTAATCTGGAAATCACTTGGTCCGATCTTGACTGGGAGATCAACTTCCCCAATCACAGTTTTGTGAGACCCATCGAAAGCCTTCACAACTACTCCACTCTGCCTCATGGGAGGCCCCTGATATGACAACTTCGAGAGAGTGGATTTTGGCAATACGTTTAATGATGACCCAGTGTCCACCAGCACATTGGACATGGCGTCGTCTTTGCAACCCATAGATATATGCAATGCCAAGTTGTGGTCTCTTCCCTCCTCGGGGAGATCAGAGTCACAAAAACTCAAGTTGTTACAAGCAGTAATGTTTGCAACAATGCTATCAAATTGTTCTATCGTGACATCGTGATCCACATATGCCACATCCAACACCTTCTGCAGAGCCTCTCAGTGTGGTTCTGAATTCAAAAGTAATGATAACACAGATATTTTGGATGGCGTTTGTAGAAGCTGGTCTACAACATTGTACTCGCTTCTCTTGATGAGCTTCATCATCTCATCACAATCTTCTTTCGTATTGCCACTTGGGCCAGCAAAAGCAGGAGTTCTCAATGTAGAGGAGGGATTAACAACAAGTGCCGGATTCGGGGTGCTCACAGCATTCCCAATCGGGCGCTCAACAAAATCAGCATTAGCTTGAGGCTTTGAAGGTGCAGAAAATACACGACCGCTGCGGGTCAAACCACTAACATCAGCAATATTAACAACAGATGAGGAAGGCAAGAACACCTCTTTCCCATTTTCCACTGCGACAACATTGTAGCGATATGGAATTGCCTTCTCGGAAGAGTATGGCACAGGGCCGGCAGGCTTAATGGTTAATGCGGGAGACATCTTCTGCTTTCTACCATCATACTTGATGACAACAGGCTCGGGGATTTGGAATACTGGAGAAATTACGTTGACCTCATCAGCATCTTCGTCAACATTTCTGTTTTGAAGGATCTCAATAACTCCTTCATCCAACATTTCTTGAACATCTCTGCGCACCTGGCGACAACCTCTTTGATTAACATAACAGACTCGGCATCTATCATGGTCATGCTCATAATGACTATAATCACATAGCAAACAATGCATCTCAACCAGAGATTGTCGAATATGACTGACACATTTGACTTTGTACTTGCCAGGGAAACCCTGGACCATGTTGACAGATTTCCCATGCTCGGGCAATGGGTTCTTCTTCACGTTAGGACCTACGTCCTTGAAACACAGAATGCCACACCTCACAAGGTCTTGAACTTTGGTATTCAAAGGGTAGCAATTCTCCACGTCATGGCCGGGAGCACCAGAATGGTAAACACAGTGTAATTCGGGCTTATACCACCACTGGGGGTTAGTAGGTATAGCCGGTGGGTCTCGTGGAGTAATCAACTTCCTCTCTATCAAAGAGGGATATAACTCTGCATACGTCATCGGAATAGGATCGAAGGTGACCCTTTTCCTCTCGTAACTCGTGCTGGTTTGAATACTGTTTCGAGGCTGGTAGGCCTGCTGTTGCGGACGGTGCTGTGGTTGTTGATATTGCGGGTGTGGTTGCTGATTGTTGTTATGTTGCTGGTACTACTGATTATCTCTGAAGACAGGTCCTATATGAGCCACCTGGTGCTGGTTACCGGCGGGACGCACAGTCTTCCTCCTCACAGAGGGTCTTCTTGGTTTCATATGAGAAGTCACAACATGTTCCTCTCCATCTTTCTTCTTCGCAAACTCCCCATAACATTTGGCAGAAGAGCCTTCTTCTCTCGGCAGACATCCTTCTCTAACCCCTTCTTCTAGACGCATCCCCATATTCACCATCTCGGTGAAGTCAGAAGGAGCGCTAGCAATCATCCGCTCATAATAAAAAGAACTCAAGGTCTTCAAAAAGATCTTGGTCAACTCTTTCTCTTCTAGCGGGGGCACGATCTGTGCTGCTACCTCTCGCCACTGTAGCACCTCAAATTTGCACCCCTCATTCATGCATTCATTTTTAGGTCATTTAACATTTCATATTGCATTTCATCATGTCAATCAGAATTAGCTCCAAGAAGCTTGAATATCATCCAAGACACTTCGTGGGTTCTATCTGGGTGATCAGTCAACACAAGGGAATGACTTGAGTTACTTCCCACATGTTCAAATGGGGTCTATTCACCATTCAAAACGTTAATCTTGAAGGAGCAAAGGCTTGTTCCTGAGCTGTCATGCTCGCTAGGCGAGCAGCGTGGTTCGCTTAGCGAATCTGAACTGTCATGCTCGCTAGGCGAGCAAATTCTTCGCTAGGCGAAGCTCACGCGTTTTAAGAATATAACAGAAAAATCTTGGACTTGGACCTCTCTCATTTAAGCCCACAAAGCCACGAAAATCAAGTTATAAATTCTAAAATTTCAGTAGGACAAAAACCCTGGAAGAACAGAGCTGGAAGTGGTGAAAGTTTAAAACACTCTGAAGAACTCATTTGCACGGAATCACCTCCATCTCATATAAACCCTAAGATCACTTTGCAAATCCAATCGGGCAATTCAATCTCATTCAATCTCTCCAATCAGGTTTTCCCTATTCCCATTACTTTACGCCTTCAATTTGAAATCTCTAAATGTATGAGGCATTATGGGTGAATTTGGAAGTGTGGGTATCGCTAGGTTTTGCATGTGGGTTTAGATATGTATGAATGTGTAAAACCATGCCTTGAATGTTTAACCACTTAATTTATGAGATGGATACCATAGGGTTTGGGGTTGCTGAAATCGGACTGTTATCAAGGGAGAAACCAAAACCCGCAGGCATTCGCTAGCACCTCGCTAAGCGAGCATGTAGCGAAGCTTCGCTAGCACCTCGCTAAGCGAAGCAGTAGCGATCGTGACAGTAGTTGTTTTTTTTTCTGTTTGCTTTCTAACCTGTTTTATGACATGTTTTCAATTGCATTTGCGCACTGTTTACCTGACGCTGTTGTTGTTATGGTTCTTTTGTCTAGTGCAACTCTTGATTGCACCCCGTCTTGTTATTCTAACCTGTTTGTTGAGTTTTTTGTGAGGGTTCACATGACTCCTGAAGAGATATCTTGCTTGGTATTCCACTTTATTTGTGGGATGCCGCTTGGAGATTTATTCCGATTACTTGTACTGACTTGCTTTCTTTGATGGTGCCAGCTTGAGAGATCTCTGGGTTTCTTGTTTCTTTAGTTACTGTTATTTCGGATCTTCGTCTGTGGGGTAGATCTCTTGATCCCTTTTACATCTTTCCCGCATTTTACCGCTTTCTTAGTTGGAAGACCTCGATAGGAGGCAATGTTTTTGTGTGCTTACTTTTGTGCCCAAAGACCTCCAAAAGAGGCGCCAGTGCTAAAGACCTCCATGAAGAGGCAATTGACGGATAAAAGGGATTAGTAGTCAATCCCCCGTTATTCAGTGTGTCGTCCTTTATGCTCGCACTACGTGTTGATGCTTCAGAACAAAAGCCCAAGATCTTTTTTCCGGTCAGTCTGTGGAGAGGGTTCCACCTTTCTGAATCCCCACTTTTTGTCATAAGCTCACCCTGTCCAGGGTTAAGAGCTATGAGGTCTTATCCTCATTACCCTTTTGATCTGCTCACCCTGACGTTCAATGTCAATGGTTAAGAGCCCGTTTGATTACCTTTCCATGGCTTGTTTGTCGAGGTTGATATGACCCCTCTTGACTAAAGCCCTACCCATGTATGTTTGAACCCCTTGTCGGTGTGTTTACTTTATGCATGTTTGTTTTGTATGGTGTGATCGTCTCCCCATAGGATTTCTAGGCTTCGTATAGTCTCTCGTTTGCATTTCAATTAAGGTAGCACGGTTCCTTCGTCTAGGACTTCCTTTTTGCATGAGAATTCCTAAAACACAAACAAACTCATTGATTTTTCTTCTCCTAAGAACACGTTAACTCCTTCTACTACATGCGAGTAAGTCTCCAAAGGTCGAGCATCCGGTAGATTGCGTAGTAACGTCGTTCATCTAAAAAACACAAAAACAAACAAAAATAGATTAGCTGAACTACGTTTTGCTCTGATTCTCATTCCAGATGAGATACGTAGGCATAAGATGCGATGTCTTAGCGAGCACACATCTCTTTAACCCATAGGTAGTCGAGCTACAAAGACTCTGATTCTCATATTCAGATGAGATACGTATGCAGTGGATGCGACTGTTGGTGTAAGCCCTAGAGGCCAATACTTTTGGTACTTGTATCGAACTATTTATTAATAATAAAAGGCATTTTCTTTATTATGGTTGATTAATAAAGTCCCTGGAATAGATAGTCCGTTTAATGTATTAAGTGTGACTTAATCATGAGAACACATTAAACATAAGGACACTATTCTTAAAGTATCCGTAGTCGAGCTTTAATGTGAAGTGGGATAACATTAAAGCATTAAGACTATTATGTTTGTAGACTGATGATCACATCTCACGGATCATGGATAAAGAGTTATCAAGTCTTAAACATAGGTGTGAATATTAGGAGTAATATTTATACCGGATTGACCCGCTATGAGAATACTATATAGAAAGTTATGCAAAGTGTCATAAGTTATTCTCATGGTGATAATGGTGTATACCGCTCTTCGACCTGAAACCACTATGGATCCTAGATGTATAGTCGAGTGCTTTGTTGTTGATCCAACGTTGTCCGTAACTGGATAACCATAAAGACAGTTGATGGGTACTCCACGAAGCATGCTGAGGGACATGAGTGTCCTAGATGGAATTTGCCAATCCTGCGTAACAGGATAAATGTCTATGGGCCCAATATTGAAATGGACAAGGGTGACACGGTCTATACCTTGTGTTCAATATAGACATAAGGGCAAAGGGGTAATTATACACATAATTATTATCACAGGAGGTTTTGTCAGATCACATGACATTTTCGTGACTTGGGTAGCAGTAATGTGTTGCTAGATACCGCTCACTGTTTATTATGTTAAATGCGTGATTTAATATAATTGCCAACGCCGCGAAAACCTATAGGGTCACACACAAAGGACGGATTGATGAGAGATAGAATAATTAAGGAACATCGTAAGGTACGGTGTACTTAAGTAGAATACGAAATATGGTAAGGTAACAAATACTTAAGTGATTTTGGCATTTTATGAGATATGGGCCAAAATGCACTTAAGTGGGCTTTTTGGCTTGAAGCCCACACAAGTGGTTCTATAAATAGAACCCCTTGGGTAGAAGCACAGTAACTCATTGAGACAGAAAACACAACTGAAGAGTTGGAATTTCGTATCTCTCTCTCAATCAAAGTCTTCATTCATAACAGCTAGCACTGCGATTGAAGGAATCCGTTCGTGTGGACTGAGTAGAGACGTTGTCATCGTTCAACGTTCGTGATCGCCCCGTGGATCTGTATCAAAGGTTTTCATCATTATCAGAGATCTGCACCAAAGGTTTGAATCGCCACAAGAGGTAACGATTCTATCACTGATCATGCCCATTCGTAAGGATCACTAAATGGAGAAATTTTTAAATTCCGCTGCGCCTTGGATGGCTATTCTCCTACAGCGACATCCGTGCGAGTCATTTTCTTGTGACCCCTCTTTTAGTAAATAGTACATTAGATAAACCCACACCTTTTAGACAAGAACAACAAGAGTGGATCCCGTAGAGTACTACGGATGCGTAGGGGTGCTAATACCTTCCCTTCGCATAATCGACTCCCGAACCCAAGATTTGGTTGCGAGACCTTGTCTTTTCCTTTCCTTTTTCGAGGTTTACTTCGAGCGTTTCCTTTCCCTCCTTTGGGATAAATAACGCACGGTGGCGACTCTTCTGTCATTTTCCTTTTTCGCCGGTTGTTTTTTCGCAGGTTGCGACAGCTGGCTACTTTGCTGGGACACTGGTTTCCCTAAGCGAGTCCCTCCTAGCTTTTGTAGGTTTCTTGTTTGTAGGGTGTTTATTATTTTGTACAGTTATTTATTTACCTGCTTTACCTTATTGCATTCATGTACATATGTCTGTTATATCTGTGGGTTTTGTTGGGTTGTTTGTTTGATGGGGTGGGATGTTCTATGAGATAAGCCCACTACCCAGGCTTGAGCGTACACACATGTTTTAAAGTGGATAGTCATGAGGCTTGCGTGGCATGTTGCTACGTTAAGTCGTTCATGAGACCCATATTCCAGACGAGGTTTCTTTTGGATATATTCTGTCCTGTGGGTGTTCCATAACGACAGATGCTCCTTTAGAAATCGTCGACTCTGGTGACCATTTCCCGAGAACTCAGTCGAGGCCTCTCCTCCGAGACGTGATTATGTTAGCTCTGGTGGGCGCATTCTCGCTGCTCAATCCGAGGACCCCGAGACTGGGAACTTGCTTTAGGATGTCCTGTTGAGGGGAGACAGTGGAGGTCTTTTATCCCGTAATAATGCCAAACCTTCAGTGGTAAACGTATTATTCTCGACTGAAGGGCTGAAATTGACGAACTTTTGTTCTTAGAACCTACCAGTGCGGGGTAGGCTAAATTCAGGAAACCTTAACCTCCAACCAACCCGGTTTTCTGGAGCAGAGTTTTGATCTTGTATTATATTCCTCAGTGGGTTTCTCTTCAGACAGTGCAACCAGGCAGTGGTTCAAGGAGATGCAGCAGTCCTAATTTCCATGTCACTGTATTGCATCACATCATTTGCATTTACATCATTCCATACATGTTTATCAATTACCAGGGGTTTATATCTTCTTCTTGATTCTAGTCGGGGTTTTTCTTACACTTTTCATCTGACGAGAGACTGGAATCAAGGGGTTAGAATACCTTTTGGAATTGATAAACATGTCATCGCATTTGCATATCCATCAGCATGTCTTACATAACAGGTACCGCAGCAGTGTTCTCAGTTGTTTGGTGTTCCACTAGCAGGATAGCTGACTCAGGCATTCACCGGTACGGTACTCGCAGAAATCAACAGAGAGTAATGGAAAGCCTATAAGCAGAGCTCGCCAAGATGAAAATCCGCATGACCCAATTCATGGATGTGGTTCAAGGGGTGGCTCAGGGACAGCAAGAGCTCAGGCAGATGATGCAGAAGATTCCCGCCACTACTCAACCAGAAACGTTGACTGATCCTCCAGTTGGGGAGGTTAACGAACCCAGTGGACCGGGGCCTACCCCGATCCCGCATGTCAACTCCGGTCAACAACCTGTCCATGATGATCAGGACGATCAGTTCACCCAGATGCAGGAAGACTTTGGCATGGACCCCATGTTTAGAAGGTTAGAGGAGAGGCTGAAGGCAGTAGAAGGACAAAATCCTCTGGGAGTAGACGTTGCTGACTTGGGATTGGTCCCAGGCGTGAGGGTGCCACCGAAATTCAAGGTCCTGATATTTGACAAATACAGTGGCAACTCTTGCCCAAAGACCCATGTGCAAGCCTATTTCCGTAAATAGGTTGCATACTCTGACGATGAAAAGTTGCTTATGTACTTTTTCCAGGATAGCCTAGCTGGGGTGTCCTTGGAATGGTATATGAGGCTGGACAGAGCCCACATCCGCTGCTGGAGGGATTTGGCTGAGGCTTTCGTGAAGCACTATCAGTATAATGCAGACATGGCTTCAGACAGAACTCAACTTCAGAATCTGTCTCTTAAAAGCAATGAGTGCTTCAGGGAATACGCTCAACGCTGGAGGGAGACAGCTTCCCGTGTTCAACCTCCTATGTTGGAAAAGGAAATGGCTAACATGTTCATGAACACTCTGCCCGGACCTTACTTGGAGCGCCTGGTGGGTTGCAATGCCTCGAATTTTGCTGATGTGGTCTCTACCGGTGAGAGGGTGGAGAACTATTTGAAGACATGCAAGATCCAGAGTGGAGGTGGATCTTCATCAGGGGTGAAGAAGCCGTTCATTCAGGGACTGAAAAGGAGAGAAGGGGATGCAAATGTCGTGTCTTCTTATCAGAGCAGGGGTAACTGGAGGAATAACTTTCAGAGCTATCATCAACAACCGTATGTTGCGGCTGTGACCATCCCAGCTGCAGCACCACTACAACAACAACAACCGCAACGTCATCAAACTCAGTACCAATAACAACAACCGGGTAACAGACCCGCCTATCAACAGAGGCAAAGGATGATGGACCGGCATTTCGACACTCTTCCAATGTCGTACGCTCAGTTGCTTTCTAGTCTTCAACAACTACAACTTGTGCAGTTACACAGTCTGGCTCCTCCTGTTGGTAGGCTTCCGGTGTGTTACGACGCCAACGCTAGATGTAGCTTCCACTCTGGGGCACCTGACCACAATATTGAGAACTGCAAAGCTTTTAAGCACGTAGTTCAAGACCTCATAGATTCAAAGGCCATCGACCTTGCACCGGCCCCCAATGTCGTCAATAATCCCATGCCGCAACATGGTAGTGCAAATGTTAATATGATGGAAGGGGAAGCCAAATCCGTCAAAGATGTGTTGAAGCTGAAGACTCCGTTGTTGGATGTCAAGGGCTACTTGTTGAAGGCCGATGTTTTCCCTGGTTGTGGGAAGGGTTGTGTGGATTGTGCTACTCAGAGTGGAGGTTGATTGAAGCTGCAGCAGGGTATCCAGGCCTTGCTCGACGAAGGTACCATCCAGGTTGAAGATGTGTCTGTCCAAGAGTCTGTGGAAGGGGTTGAGGAAGAGGTGTTTGAAGATGCTACTGATGAATTCGCAGATGTTGTTCCTAGTGACTCTGTAATCCATGATGATGTATTTAATTTTTCCAATGTTGTTGCTGATTTCCCAAACGATGTGGTTGATTCTGATGTAATTAAACTTGATTCCGATGTTTCAGATGTTTATGTTTCAATGAATGAGATTTCAGAGTATGACTACGATGTTGCTACTATCACCATTTTCTACCAAACTAATCAGATCAATGTACTGGAAGCGCAACCAGTGCCACCAATGCAACCGTCCACTATGACTATCACAACCCCTGGTCCTTTACCTTTCACCAGCGAAAGGGCCATTCCTTGGCATTACGGGGGGAGTGTGTACAAGCACGGTCATGGGGTGGAACGGCCACTGAAAGTAGAAGAGGGTCAGAAGTCTGAACTTGAAGTTGAAGGTCCCGTAGTGGACAATGTTGGGGGAATCGGGCGATTCACCAGGAGTGGTAGACTATTCTCACCACTCGTTACCCAAATTGATAGTGATGATGCTGCGGCGAAAGCCAAAGGCAAGCAAGTCGTGAATGAAGGTGCCTCTGCACCCCAGGCTGGTTCTGAGCCCACTTTTGCGAAGGATGTGGACGAGCTTTTAAGGATTATAAAGAGAAGTGACTACAAGGTAGTCGATCAGTTGATTCAGACTCCGTCCAAGGTATCCATTCTCTCACTCCTATTGTGTTCGGAGGCGCACAGGGAGGCACTGCTGAAGGTCTTAAACACTGCATATGTGCCTCAGGAGATCTCAGTGAACCAACTGGAAGGAATCGTTGCAAATGTTCATGCAAGCAACGGGTTAGGTTTTACTGATTCTGACTTAACACCAGCTGGACGCAATCATAACAAGGCTTTGCACATCTCGATGGAATGCAAAGGCACCGTGTTATCTCATGTTTTGGTGGATACAGGTTCCTCTCTCAATGTGCTACCCAAGAGAGCCCTGTCAAGGTTAGAAGTAGAGGGTTTGGTCCTGAAGCCTTCAGATCTTATTGTGAGAGCCTTTGATGGTTCTAAGAGGTCGGTGTTCGGAGAGGTAGAATTGCCAATTCAGATTGGATCACAAACCTTCAACATCGTCTTCTATGTGATGGATATCAGTCCTTCCTATAGTTGCCTGCTGGGTCGTCCTTGGATCCACAATGCTGGGGCAGTCTCTTCAACTTTACATCAGAAGATTAAATTCCCAGTCAATGGAAGGATTATCACCGTCTGTGGTGAGGATGACATTCTGGTCAGTAACCTGTCTACATTCAAGTATGTAGAGGTAGAAGGGGAATTTCATGAGACCCTATGTCAGGCCTTTGAGGCAGTTCAGATCAAGGACGTAGCTCCGGTGGAAGAAGTTAAAGCGGGTGCCTCTATCTCATCATTCAAGCAGGCACAGGCGTTGGTGGATTCAGGCGTTGGCCCCGGTTGGGGACGTCTGTTGGAGTTACCAATGAAAGAAGACAAGTTCGGGATTGGGTATCAGCCAGCTCTGACTTCTACAACTTCAACACTTCAGACTCGTCAGGGGCCGATTACTTTCTCTAGTGCTGGCATCATTCAGTATGGCCAGATCTCTGCAATCAACGATGAAGATGGGGATAGTGATTGCGACATCGATAACTGGGTGCGTCCGAGGATCCCGGGTGAAGTCATCAACAATTGGTCTTCCGAAGAGATTATCCAAGTCACTCTTCTTGAAGAGTAATTTTCTTTGTTTATTCATGCATGTCCAAGTCTTACGTTCCGCCCAGAGCGTAATGACTCATTGTAGGGCTCATCTATGTGGATACCTGCATTTTTTATCATTAATAAAGGACGTCTTTTTTGCATTCAAGTATTTTGTTCACTGTCTTTCTATTTTTGACGTTTTCAAAAATAAAAAAAATGTATTTGGAAATGTTTTGTTAGTTTTCATTCCTTGTTCACACTCATAAGCACATACCATCACTCATGCAGATGCACGTCACCGGATCCTATAGATAACGGTTCTGCTATGGCTCGCTTCGACTTTGAAAATCCGATCTTTCAAACTGAAGAAGAGGGTAATGAAGACTGTGAACTCCCTGAAGAATTTGCCAGGTTGTTAAAACAGGAAGAAAGGGTCATTCAACCGCATCAAGAGTCTACTGAAGTGATTAATCTTGGCACCGAGGACGTCAAGAAAGAAATCAACATAGGGGCTGCTTTAGAAGACAATGTGAAGAAGGGGTTGATTGAATTGCTGCAAGAGTATGTTGACATCTTCGCCTGGTCTTATCAGGACATGCCAGGGCTTAACACAGACATCGTGGTACACCGCTTGCCTCTCAAAGAAGGTTGTCCTCCGGTCAAGCAGAAGCTCGGAAGAACAAGATCAGAGATGGCTGTCAAGATAAAGGAAGAAGTGCAAAAACAGTTGGACGCAGGGTTTCTAGCAGTCACCAATTATCCGCCATGGGTTGCAAACATCGTTCCAGTATCTAAGAAGGATGGAAAGGTACGGATGTGTGTCGACTACCGGGATCTGAACCGAGCTAGCCCTAAGGACGATTTCCCATTACCTCACATTGACGTTTTGGTGGTTAACACAGCTCAGTTCTCGGTATTCTCCTTCATGGATGGCTTTTCTGGCTATAATCAAATCAAGATGGCACCAGAAGACATGGAGAAGACAACATTCATAACCCTATGGGGCACCTTCTGCTACAAGGTGATGCCGTTTGGTCTGAAAAATGCTGGGGCAACATATCAACGAGCGATGGTGACTCTTTTCCATGATATGATTCATCATGAAATCGAGGTTTATGTTGACGATATGATTGCCAAATATCAGACAGAAGAAGAACATTTGGTGAATCTGCAGAAACTGTTCGAGCGTTTGAGGAAATTCAAGTTGAGGCTTAATCCGAACAAGTGTACTTTCAGGGTGAGATCTGGAAAACTGTTGGGTTTCATTGTTAGCGGAAAAGGGATTGAGGTTGATCCGGCGAAGGTAAAAGCTATTCAAGAAATGCCTGAACCAAGGACGGAAAAGCAGGTTCGTGGGTTTTTTAGGGAGGCTGAACTACATTGCCCGGTTCATCTCTCACCTAACAGCCACGTGTGAGCCAATATTCAAATTGTTAAGGAAAGATCAGGTTATCAGGTGGAATGATGATTGCCAAAGGGCTTTCGAAAAGATAAAAGAGTGTCGCATCTCGAAAAATACGATTCCTCGCGATGGTCGCGGAAAAAAATTAAATTCGAACAGAGTCGCCACCGAACTTTATTTATTCCAATGAAGGAATAGGAAAATATCGATAAAACCTTTGAAAAATTGAATAATGGTCGTCGCAACCATATTCGGGTTCGGGAGTCGATTACGCAAGGGGAAGGTATTAGCACCCCTCACGTCCGTTGTACTCAACGGGAACCTTTTAGTCCAATTTGCTATTTGAATGTTAGTTAATGTTGTTTGTTTTCTTCGAGTAATTAGAGTTGATTATATATATGGATGAAGACCTCATGAGGGGGAAATGGGAGGTTTTTTATTAGTGTGCTCGCGAAGATACAACGATCTCCTGCCTACGTATCCTTATAGTGCAATAAGGAAATCAGAGCATTCGTAGTTCGGGCAACTACGGTTTTGGTATGTTTTGTTTGAACGACTGTGTAGGTCGGCGTTCTAACGGCTAAACGCTGGCTTGTCTACTCTCGGCGGAGGCTTAAGCGTTGGTTTGTTATGCGCATTAGAAAGGATTGACAGTGTTCTTTTTGAAAAGGGTTTCGGTCACACGGGGGTGACAAGTTGAATTGATGTGTTTGGGTGTTTTGTTTGGTTTGTGAAAATAGTTTGAATTTATTCGATTGTGTTTTAATTTGATGACGAAGATTCGAGCAATGTGGCGTACGCCAATTATTCGAATAATCGAGAGATAATGAAGCGGATGCTCACTATTCTCCTTTTCATTCAAAGATTAATTATTAAAATAAAGCTTTTAGAATTTATAATTAATTGAGGGAGTAATTTTAGTTTTAATGAGTTTTGGGGTTTTAATTAAATGACAAAAATTCGAGCAATATGGCGTACGCCAATTATTCGAATAATCGAGAGATAATGGAGCGGATGCTCATTAATCTCTTTTTCATTTAAAGATTAATTATTTAAAATATAGACTTTTAGAATAATTAAATTGGGAAAATGATTTTAATTTTATATAATTTTAAGGTTTTAATTAAATGACGACAACTCGAGCAATATGGCGTACGCCAATTATTCGAATAATCGAGAGATAATAAAGCGGAAGCTTACTATTCTCTTTTTCATTCAAAATTAATTTAAATAGTGCTTTTAGGATTTGTAATTAATTTGAGAAAATAATTTTAATTTTATAGAATTTTTAGGGTTTTAATTAAATGACGAAAATCCGAGCAATATGGCGTACGCCAATTATTCGAATTATCGAGAGATAGTGAAGCGGAAGCTTACTAATCTCCTTTTCATTTAAAGATTAAATATTAAATAATTTTAAGAGAATATTAGAATAATTAAATTGGGAAAATGATTTTAATTTTATAGAGTTTTTTAAGGTTTTAATTAAATGACGACAATTCGAGTAATATGACGTACGCCAATTATTCGAATAGTCGAGAGGTAGTAAAGCGGAAGCTTACTATTCTCCTTTTCATTCAAAATTAAATTAAGAGATTCTTAAAAGTTTTCTCTCACAATGATTTCTAATATTTAGTCAATATAGGATTAATCGATAAAACGACTTAGTCAAAGGTTATTTAATTTAAAACAATTCAACTAAGCACCTAAATAATTTAATTAATAGTCATTCAAATGGATAAATAAATTGATTAATTATCATTAGAAAAATTGACAAGATTACCCACTTAAATTTATTTTATTCACTTAACCTAAAAAAATATTTAGAAAGATAAACAAACGGTGCTTATTAGCAAACTGTGTTTGGCCCAAAAGGCGAGTAGCCTACTCTTTGTTGTAAAGCGCAGGGGGGGTAAGAACAAATTCAAGATGATATAGAAAGAAAAACTGGATTTAAACCTGGCCCAATCTTTATTAACTACTAAAATAAATAATCAAGTAAAAAAAATAATAAAGTCAAAGAGGCGGGAGCCTCATCGTTCAAGATAGTCGTTCCATTTGTCAACATAGAAACCGACAGATTCATAAATATATTCCCTTTAATCTAGGTATTGAAAACCAAACAAATAATAATTTAAAAAATAATGATGCATTAAAACATGAATGCACAGTAACGTTATCATTCAAAAGGAACTTGAAGAGATTATTATCCCAGCATCAAATGTATTATTAGTGGAAAAAAGTGTTAGCATAACCGAAAAACATTCGCTAAACTCTCCCTCTCTTAAAACGATTTCCTCTGTTCTAAAACCCAACTCAACGTTGAAGCAAACCGTGCAACCATGGAGGTGCCGTCACGAGACTCGGAAACCACCATCAAACTCCTAACCGAAAACACCCCTAAACCCAAATCTAAACAAACAGCAAAATCCAAAGAGCCAGATTCGGAAAACAAACACAATCAGAAACCTGAGTTTTCAGCTCAAAATCAAAACCATGGTAACAACAATTTTATGCAATAATCATGGGGTTTGCGTTCTATGAGGCGATATAAACAAAGCGGTAACATCAAATCATGCAAAAGGGAAGTATTAAATACCAAATCGGAGCTAGTCCGACGTTCGAATTCCGGCGAGGTGAGGTAAATGATCTTTAGCGTCTTTCGAGGTTCTTTCTTCCTCTCGAACTTTCCGTCTTCTTCGTTCGAAATGTCCTGTTTTACTGGCTTATTGACTCTTTGTGGTTGACCTTCTTTACTGGTATGAATTTTGCAGTTTTGGAACACCTTGGTACATCCTGAAAAACGACCACAGACGTCATTCAAATGAAGCATTACTTTATTCCTTCTTATTTATATTGTGCCATAGCTTTGTTTTTCTCTTGACACAACATTTCATTGCTGTTGCTGGTTGCAGGATCATTGAATGATGACAGGTAGGTGGATGTCATGGTTATGTGATGGATAGACTTGCATCATGAGCTTGGCATGTGGTTGTGCATTATCAACAAGTTAAGGTCCCAAGGTCCATTCTCAGGATGCTTTTTGTGTATAAATTTCTTGAAAAGAAATAACTTGTTCTTCATTTGTTTGCATTCTAATCATGCTATGTCGAACGCTTTTTTATACCAGGTTTGATTTCTTGCAGTCTGCCCCTACCAGTGATTTTAACATGGTTTGCTGATTTTACCGACGTAGCCTGTGACAGTTTTGATATGAATGTGACCTTCAGTTAGTGGATGTATTGCAGTTGACGCATACATCATGAGAGAATTCTCATAGTGGTTTCATGGACCTATGTACTGTGACTTGTTTTTCAACTTATCATTCTTGGTTTTGTTGGCATTGCAGGTCCATGGTTATTGAGACAAACTAGCTTATGGCGACATGAATAGTTGTGGACCAAGGTCTTTTCTTCATGCATCATGATGCTGTAACACGTCGGTACCTGTTTTAAACCTTGCATAATTAGTGCTTCTGCAGGTTGTACTCTACTGATGTAATGATGACATTTGGTTTCATGGCCGTTTGAGCTGTTATGAATGATGAGTTTGATTCCAACTTAACGGCTTTGCTTTTTTTTAATGGATCTTGTCGTAATTGCTTTCCCATGATGTACTTGGTAATCTTGTGACCATTTGATAGTGAATGCAAGTACATGACACATTGATACACGACTTTCAAGTCTTGGCTTCTGTTTCAATGAAGCGGCAGTTCTCATGACGGTAAGTATAGAAACTTATCTTGATGCGGCATTCCGCAATGACTTAAAATACTGTCTTGTTTGAGTAACCAAACTACTGTGTGCTATACAGTTTCTTGTAGCCAGAACTGTCCTAGATATGCTAATGTTGTCATCCTTGTTTTAATACCAGGAGACAGAGTTCCCGTCCGCGCCAGCCTGTGCATAGAAATACATTTTTTTGGAATTTCTCAAGAACAAGTGTCCTGCTATCCTGCATCAACTAGTACAATCCTGTTTCGTCTTTAGGTGATTCTTTGGAATGTCCTGAACCAAGAGAAAAGCATGAGACTCTCGTGGCCGATCAACCAAGTTGTTTTGATCGTGAATTTTTATCGGCTGTTTGGTTTAATTTTGGACATGCTCCATCTGTACTTGGTATTTGGTCTGCGGTAATTGGACTTGTCAAATGCTGTTCTTGTTGCAGGTATTACGGGATGTACATATCCTGGTGCAGGTTCACGCTGTGGCATGCATATGTTGGCTTCCCTGTTTTAATACCAGGAGACCAAAATCAGAGGATTAACCGTGGAAAGATCCAGTTCCAGTCGTGGCCAGAAATGTATCCTTTGGAGTTTCCACAGAATGAGTGTCCTGCTAGTTTACATCAACGGTTACCACCTGTTTCGACCTGTTGCATATCTTTCCCGCCAACGCTTCCATTTGTCGGTCTTTCTTGATGGAATAGAATAGAAATTGTATGGGGCTGCAGCTATATCCATTGCTCAGGTTCTGCTTGGACATTTAGCTTATGTGTAAGTTGTTATACTTATTGTGGCAGTAGTGGTTTGTGTAGCTTATGGATTAGAATGCATTGCAGTTAGGATCTTATCTTCATGTATCCCGACATAACCGTTCCATATTTGCTCTTACCTTGCTCATTGCTTTGCCTGTGTGAACTTTGTCAGGTTGCCGGTCAAACATTCGTGATATTGCGCAAATGAGAAGATGATTACAAGGTGATTCACACACTTGGGAAATGGTCGGGCCGCAAGTTTGATGTCATTGGTATCCATTTTCGAATTGGCGGTTTGGAGTACCATGCTTTTGTAATATGGCAGCTGCTTCGTCACATTGTGATTTCTGTCATTTGTAGAAACTCAGCTTAGGCATACTAGGCTATGGTAAATGGATAAGTACCATTTTGTCACTTGTTTAGATCATCGATCCGTCATCATGCTTATTATGATCACGCTGTAACTTTCTGTTTTTTGCCTTGCTTAAAGCCAATGTTATGGATTTGGGCCATTAAATGTGGACTTTGAAGTATGTTTAAATGGAATGTTTTTTTCTTTGTTAAGAGGTATGATTGTTATGGATGTAGGATGGATTGATAAAAAAAATGTATTTAAAAAATGGAAGCAAAAATAATTGGATTTGGATTTTGTTAGACCATGTCTTAAACATAACTGTATGATTGAACATGACTTGACTGACCACATGATCATGGCTAATGAACCATGCCATATTTTTGAATGAATCACCAATTCTGAATCAAACAAGCACGATCAATACTTGAATTTAATCACACTAGGTTTTAAAACTTGTACGGCCGAATGATATGCATGTCATGTTGAACATACGATGCAAATCAAAATGAAATCAATTGTATGAAATTTTAAATATGCCCGGACAAAATTGGGGTATGACAGCTGCCCCTATTTAATTACAGTGAACTAGAAAGCAGAAATGACAGTAGTCTTCATGCGTTCATAGTGAAGGGTAATTAAATACAGGAAGACCTGAATTTTGTCCTTCGAAATGGAAGGAATAAATTCATAAAGAAAAAATGTAGTGAGAAATACAGCATGAGAAGGAATCGTCAGCACAATATCTTCGATAATTACAATCGAGGTATCCCATTAAAGGAATGATGTCCCAACTGCATCCAAGACCTTCTGGTAATAAGTAGAACAATGTTTCTAAAACTGAATGAGACTCTTCATGTTGATGAAGCAGCATCTCAACCAGTAAAGAAAAAATGAGATTCTCTGTATCGAGTCGAAGCAACATCTCATATGATAGAATTAAGATATTCCGAACAAGGGAATGATACCTTAATTGAATCTGAGACTCTCCGAGGATACTAGAGCAGTATCTCAAAAGAAAACTGGAATGAGACTCCTCATATTGATGAGACAGCATCTCAAAAAGCGAAAGATGAGATTCTCTGTATCGAGTCGAAGCAGCATCTCATATGATAGAATTAAGATATTCCGAACAATGGAATGATACCTTAATTGAATATGAGACTCTTCGAGGATACTAGAGCAGTATCTCAAAAGAAAAACTAGAATGAGACTCCTCACAGCAAAAGATGAGATTCTCTGTATCGAGTCGAAGCAGAATCTCATATGATAGAATTAAGATATTCCGAACAAGGGAATGATACCTTAATTGAATCTGAGACTCTCCGAGGATACTAGAGCAGTATCTCAAAAGAAAAAACTAGAATGAGACTCCTCATATTAATGAGACAGCATCTCAAACAGCGAAAGATGAGATTCTCTGTATCGAGTCAAAGCAGCATCTCATACGATAGAATTAAGATATTCCGAATAAGGGAATGATACCTTAATTGAATCTGAGACTCTCCGAGGATACTAGAGCAGTATCTCAAAAGAAAAACTAGAATGAGACTCCTCATATTAATGAGACAGCATCTCAAACAGCGAAAGATGAGATTCTCTGTATCGAGTCGAAGCAGCATCTCATACGATAGAATTAAGATATTCCGAATAAGGGAATGATACCTTAATTGAATCTGAGACTCTCCGAGGATACTAGAGCAGTATCTCAAAAGAAAAACTAGAATGAGACTCCTCATATTGATGAGACAGCATCTCAAACAGCAAAAGATGAGATTCTCTGTATCGAGTCAAAGCAGCATCTCATATGATAGAATTAAGATATTCCAAACAAGGGAATGATACCTTAATTGAATCTAAGACTCTTCGAGGATACTAGAGCAGTATCTCAAAAGAAAAACTAGAATGAGACTCCTCATATTAATGAGACAGCATCTCAAACAGCGAAAGATGAGATTCTCTGTATCGAGTCGAAGCAGCATCTCATATGATAGAATTAAGGTATTCCGAACAAGGGAATGATACCTTAATTGAATCTAAGACTCTTCGAGGATACTAGAGCAGTATCTCAAAAGAAAAACTGGAATGAGACTCCTCATATTGATGAGGCAGCATCTCAAACAGTAAAGAAAGTGAGATTCTCCATATAAATGAAGTAATATCTCAAAGAATGAATGTCTGTTGGGGGGATATTTTTAGAAAAGATTCCTTTTGGAGGAAACCTGTTGAAGAAGCTCTGCAGGGAAGAAACTCACAAGAGACCTTTATGGTAACCTCTGCTTGGGGACCAATGGTAGCAAAGAAAATGCTGGGAATATTACTATCAACCACGAAGTTGAGAGAAATGACTGGCCAGGAAATGATTCCATGAGCGTACGTAGGGTAATAACTTCATTTAGGAAATGAGGAATGTCTAGGATAGACATGAATGACCTTAGATCCTTATCATATTATGTTTGATTTTTGTATGATGTTCCACTTTGGGTGGAAATGCCATGCATGGGAGGATGCCTGAGGTGTATGCATTATGCATTTGCTGGGGATATTTAACTACGCATATAGGAATGCGAATCGTATAAGGCTATGCATATGTATGCCAATGATTGGTATGATTTCTTCTGGGTGAATTTTCCTATTTGGTAGGAAAATTATGTATGTAATTGATGCATGTGATGCATGTGGGAATGCAATTGGGTAATTGGAATATGCCCTGATTAGGGCGTTTTTTGCTTTGGGTGATGGTGCCAGCGGTGTGGACTTTTTGTTATGATGGAGATCAAAATTTTGATGCCCCACTGGGTGATTTTGGGAATATATTCGGGATGCCCCAAACCACTGAAGGGTTCAGACTTCTCAACACGCGATACTCCAACTACGATTTAATGTTTCTGCTGGAAATGCATTAGAGACTTGCCCCGGTTTGGCTATACCATGAGTATATCTTTGAGAGGTGATGATTAGCAATTGGAATGGATACAGGTGCCTGCACACAGTCCTACACCTCTATGAAAAACAAGAGCAAACTTGGAGACCCAGAGGTTTATCCTTTTACTATTTCAAAAGCAATTTTATTACTTCATTCTATTACGTGTTTTTATTTTCTCCAAAATCTTTAAGAGTGATGTTTATCAAAAATAAAGGTGCTTTGCAAACAAACAGATAAAATGCAAAATAATTTGGGCACACTTTTGTCGAGAAAATTTCTCTTTTATTGATTTGACCCTTGAATGGGCGATTGTACATAAAGATGCAATTCCTTAATGAGGTAATTGTTGTGTATAGAAACAAAGTGGCAATAAAACTGAATTCCTATTGAGTCTCCACACTGCTATGATCCTTATGTCTTTGAAAATCCAAGCACCTCGCCTTTGAAAAAAAAGTCGGGTAGATTGATTCTTTTGCCTTCGAGGGATATGCTAGATGCCTGAAAGTACGGTTCTTTGCCTTGGAATTAATCCCTAACTTTTGCCTGGATCGCCCTTTCGGGTTTTCGATCCACCGGGATACCCATTTTTGCCTGAGCCGCCCTTTCGGGTTTTCAACTCAGCGGGTCAACTTTTTATTTTTATCCCTAATTTTTGCCTGGATCGCCCTTTCGGGTTTTCGATCCACCGGGATAGCCATTTTTTGCCTAAATCGCCTTTTTAGGTTTTCGATTTAGCGGCCTTTTATCATTCCACTTTTCTAGGCAAAGTACTTTTTAACAGCATCAACATTGGTGGGAAGTGGCAATTCATCACCATCCATAGTTGCCAGGATTAGAGCGCCTCCGGAAAAGGCTCTAACCACCACAAATGGACCTTCATAATTCGGTGTCCACTTCCCCCTAGAGTCCTTGTGAATGGGCAAGATTTTCTTCAGCACCAAATCACCCTCTTGAAACACCCTGGGACGAACCTTCTTGTCGAATGCCTTCTTAAGACGCCTCTGATAGAGTTGACCGTGACCTAACGCTTTCAAGCGTTTCTCCTCAATAAGGTTGAGCTCGTCGTACCTTGATTGAACCCATTCTGCCTCGTCTAACTTAGCCTCCATTAAGACTCTCATCGAGGGAATCTCCACTTCTATGGGGAGAACTGCTTCCATGCCATGTACTAAGGAGTATGGGGTTGCCCCTGTTGAAGTTCGTATTGACGTACGATAACCATGTAACGCAAAAGGTAGCATCTCATGCCAATCCTTATACGTGACTACCATCTTCTGGATGATCTTCTTGATATTTTTGTTCGCAGCTTCAACAGCCCCATTCATCTTAGGTCGATATGGTGACGAGTTGTGATGCTCGATCTTGAACGTTGTGCATAACTCCTCCATGGTCTTGTTGTTGAGATTGGACCCATTATCAGTGATGATTTTGTTGGGAACCCCATATCGGCATATGATGTTGTTCTTTAAGAAACGGGAGACTACGTGCTTTGTGACATTCGCATAAGATGCAGCTTCCACCCATTTAGTAAAGTAGTCTATGGCCACCAAGATAAACCTATGCCCATTAGATGCTTTGGGTTCTATCATCCCAATCATGTCGATGCCCCACATAGAGAAAGGCCAAGGTGATGCTATAACATTCAACGGGGTAGGTGGTACATGTATTTTGTCAGCATAGATCTGGCACTTGTGGCATGCTCTGGTGTAATGATAACAATCAGCTTCCATCGTTAACCAATAGTAACCTGCCCTAAGGATTTTCTTCGCCATGGAGTGCCCATTTGCGTGTGTGCCGAAAGACCCTTCGTGTATGTCCTTCATAAGCTGATTAGCTTCTTGTTCGTCCACACACCTCAACAAAACCATGTCATAATTTTGCTTGTACAATACTTCCCCATTCAAGAGGAACTTCGATGCCAGCCTCCGGAGGGTCCTTTTGTCAAGGCTAGAGGCCCCTACTGGGTATTCCTGTTTCTCTAGATACCGTTTGATGTCAAAGAACCAGGGTTTACCATCTGGCTCTTCTGCTGTCGTCAGGCAATGCACGGGTTCATCAAAACGCCTAATTTCAATATGGGGCTGATGGTTGGGCCATATCAACTTGTACATGGAAGCCAAGGTTGCTAAAGCATCTGCCATCTGATTCTCTTCTCGAGGAATATGAGAGAAAGTGATTTTGTCGAATTTTGGGAGTAACTTCAACACGTAATCCCGGTATGGAATTAGGTTGGCATGTCTTGTTTCCCAATCACCTCTGATCTGATGTATCACTAGGGTGGAATCCCTGAATACTTCTAGCACCTTGATCTTCAACTCAATAGCCTCTTCCAACCCTAGTATGCACGCTTCATACTCAGCCATGTTATTTGTGCAGGTAAAACAGAGCTTTGCAGTGAACGGTAGATGGAAATTCTTGGGAGACATCAGCACTGCCCCAATTCCATGGCCTATTGCATTTGAGGCGCCGTCGAACATGAGAGTCCAGCCTGCTTTTGGTTCGAGATTTTCTTCTTGTTCGGAGTCCTCAGCATCCTTGACAACCATGATGTCCTCATCTGGGAAGTCAAACTTTAAAGGTTGGTAATCCTCTAACGGTTGGTGGGCAAGATGGTCTGCTAGTACGCTTCCTTTGATTGCCTTTTGTGCAACGTATTGAATATCGTACTCTGATAACAACATCTGCCATCGGGCAATCGTACCGGTAAGAGCTGGTTTCTCGAATATGTACATGATGGGATCCATTTTAGATACCAACCAAGTCGTGTGAGTCAGCATGTACTGCCTGAGACGTTTGGCGGCCCATGCGAGTGCACAACAAGTCTTCTCGAGTAAGGAATATCTGGTTTCACAATCATTAAACTTCTTGCTCAGATAATATATGGCATGCTCTTTTCTACCCGTCTCATCTTGTTGTCCTAATACACAACCCATGGACTCGTCGAGCACTATTAAGTACATGATGAGGGGTCTCCCTTCTGCAGGGGGCATCAGAATCGGCGGCTCTTGTAAGTATTCTTTGATTTTGTTGAAGGCTATTTGGCAGTCATCATTCCACTCCACGCCTTGATTCTTCCTCAGAAGCTTGAATATTGGTTTACATGTGGTAGTAAGATGAGAGATAAACCGAGCGATGTAATTCAGTCTTCCCAAGAAACCACGGACTTCCTTTTCAGTCCTTGGTGCAGGCATGTTCTGAATGGCTCGAACCTTGTCAGGATCCACCTCGATTCCCTTCTGGCTTACAATAAAGCCTAAAAGCTTCCCAGATCGAACCCCAAATGTGCATTTGTTAGGATTAAGTCTCAACCTAAACTTCCTCAAACGAGCAAATAGTTTCTCCAGATTAGTGATATGTTCCTCTTCTGTCTGGGATTTGGCAATCATGTCGTCAACATACACCTCGATCTCTTTATGAATCATGTCATGGAAGAGGGTCACCATAGCGCGTTGATATGTTGCCCCAGCGTTCTTTAATCCAAACGGCATTACCTTGTAACAAAAGGTGCCCCAAGGGGTAATGAACGTGGTCTTCTCCATGTCCTCGGGATCCATTTTAATTTGGTTGTATCCAGAGAAGCCATCCATAAAGGAAAATACAGAGAACTGTGCTGTGTTATCTACCAATACATCGATGTGAGGTAATGGGAAATCATCTTTGGGACTAGCTCTGTTTAAGTCTCGGTAATCTACGCACATGCGGACCTTTCCATCTTTCTTTGGTACCGGTACAATGTTGGCAACCCATTGTGGGTACTTAGCGACTTCCAGGAAACCAGCGTCAAACTGCTTTCTCACCTCTTCTCTGATCTTGAGAGCCATATCCGGTCGAGTTCTTCTTAGTTTCTGTTTGACGGCAGAACATTCTTCTTTAAGGGGAAGCTTGTGGGTCACGATATCAGTGTCTAATCCGGGCATATCTTGGTATGACCATGCAAACACATCGTTATATTCATGGAGGAGCTCTATCAATCTAGTCTTCACTGCATCTTGAAGTGCGGCGCCTACCCTTACTTCTCTTTTGTCTTCTTCTGATCCCAGGTTGATAACTTCGACGTCCTCCTGGTGTGGTTGAATGACCTTCTCCTCTTGTCTGAGTAATCTGGTCAACTCTTCAGGGAGTTCGCAATCTTCCCCTACTTCATCTTCAGCTTGGTAGATTGGACAATCAAAGTCATGCCAGACCATAGCAGCGTCGTTATCAATGGTCTCGGTGGTGTCTCTGCATGTTATGATTTATGCAGTTTATTTAGAAAGTGCGTGTATAAAAATTGATGCCATTTTTTGTAATAGAAAAACGAAAGGAAAGGAACAAAAATTTGAATGCAAATCTCCATTTATTATTGATATAAAAACTCTTAAAAAAAGATAAAGGAGGCCCTACAACACGCCACTGTGCCTTGGGCAGAGCATAGGGTTTTGTCTAAAATAATAAAATTACTTTTGAAAAAATTGAGGAACTTCCACAGCCTTCCAGTTTGTCAGTTCTTCATTGGGCGCGGCTTGTCGTATCCAGCTAGACACCTCCTCCTCATGATCTTCAACATTGATCATTGCCACCTGGTTGCCAAAAATATGGCCAGCGCTGGTGAACGTTTCCTCTACAGGAGGGATCTGCTCTCTATCGTGTTGGTTACCGGCTTCAATTGACGATGGGTCATACCCTAACCCAAACTTGTCTCGCTTCTGGTTCACTTCCACCACTTTGCCCCAGTCTTGAGCACTTTCGCTTTCCATCACAGCCTTAGCTCCTTGCCACGAGGCCATGGACGGTCCTGACTTCGGAGTCTCCAATGTCTGTTGGACAACCATCATATTTACCACTTCCAAGGACTGGAATGGTGTCTCAGTTATCTCGCCATCCACCTCGATATATCGGAAAGATGTTAAGTGGCTAACCAAGATATCCTCTTCTCCTCCAATCACAACCATTTTGTCATTTGTAATAAATTTTAGCTTTTGGTGTAAAGTGGAGGTGACGGCGCCTGCAGAGTGGATCCATGGTCTCCCAAGTAAGCAGCTATAACCGGGATGTATGTCCATAACCTGGAATGTGATATTGAAAAAGGTTGGGCCTATTTTGATTGGTAGGTCAACCTCTCCTATCACTGCTCGTCTTGAGCCATCGAATGCTTTTACAATCAGGGTACTGGGCTTCATATTCATCCCCTCCATCGGCAGCTTTATCAAAGTGGTTTTTGGCATGACGTTCAGTGAGGAACCTGTGTCTACTAATACCCTTGATAGTATAGTGTCTATGCATTTCAAGGAGATATGTAGGGCCTTGTTATGGTTCTTTCCCTCAATTGGCAACTCATCATCATTAAACCCCAAAAAATTTCCGGTGGTCACGCACGCTATCACGTCATCAAACTGTTCTATCGTTATGTCTTTCGTGATATGCGCTACGCTTAACACTTTCAATAACGAATTCCTGTGTGCTTCTGAGTTGAGCAACAGAGATAACATGGAGATTTTTGAAGGTGTTTGATTCAACTGGTCTACCACTTTATAATCACTTTTCTTGATTATCCTTGGAAATTCCTCAGCCTCCTCACGAGTGACCGCAGCTTTAGGCGACAGATGTATTTCTTGCATTTTTCGACTAGGGACAGGGATTTGGACAGGAGTAGCAACTTCTTTCCCTTTGGCTTTTGTAGAAGCATCAACACCCCTTGGCGCGAACACTCGGCCACTGCGCGTCATTTCGGCTGGCCCCACAATTGAGGTAACGTTTGGTTCATTGATTACTACGGGTTGGTCTTCCTGCCCTTGCTTAAAAGCTCTGGGCTGATATATCCATGGTACCGCCTTCTCATCCTTATACGCGAACGGTGCTGGAAACTCTATCACCAATGGGTTTATGGGGATTTCCACATTAACCTCATCATAAGGGATGGCCACATTAACCGTATCAAAAGGGATGTCCACGTTAACCTCATCAAAAGGGATGTCCACGTTAACCTCATCATAGAGGATGTCCACCACGACGGCTATCTCCTCCTCTCCCTTGTTCTTAACATGGCGATTTATCTGTAATTCGCCTCGATCCAGCATTTGTTGTATAAAATTCCTCAACCCTTTATCATTCTCATCATTGACTAGCTCCTCTGGGACTAGACCACTTTTTAGCAGTTGTGCCCCTATCATGGTGATAGGGGTTTGAATCTCTTCAACCTTAAGAATCAGTTCTCCCTGATCACTTTCCTCAATGGCACTGACGGAAGCATCTCCATGTGTTGGGATGGGATTAGTGTTCACGTTCGGGCGTCTTGGAGTGAAAGTAACAACTTTTGCTTCAATCAGGTCTTGTACCCTATTTTGGAATGCAAAACAATTCTCTAGAGTATGGCCGGGCGCTCCCATGTGAAATTCACAATGGGCGTTAGCATCATATCCTGGTGGATATGGAAAAAAAGCCGGTTTCAGCTCCCTCAATGTCAGAAGGCCCTCCTTTTGCAAATATGGGAATATTAGGCTATAAGGTACTGGTAGAGGGTCAAGTTGCCTTCTTGGAGGCCTTGGCTTGAATTGTCTTGGTGGTGCTGTATTCTGTTGTTGACGGGGTTGTTGATGATGTGGTTGATACATTGGTTGTTGTTGTATGGGTTGTTGATAGGGTATGGGTACCACGGCAGCGACTTGGCCATATGAAGCCTGTTGCTTCCCCTTATAGCCTCTAGATACAGCGTTCGTTTCACCCTCTCTTTTCTTCTGAAAGCCTCCAGAATACTTTTTCGGTGCGCTAGAGGTTGCCACGGCTCCTAAAATCTTTCCATCCCTCAGACCCTTTTCTATGCGGTCTCCGATTGTGACCAGATGTGCAAAATCGGATGCTGCGCTGCTTACTAATCTATCAAAAAATGGGTCCTTCAACGTGTCCACAAATATTCCAGTCATTTCCTTTTCAGACAATGGTGGCTCTACCTGAGCAGCCAACTCTCTCCATCGCTGGGTGTATTCTTTAAAGGACTCCTTTTCTTTCATTGCCATCCCTTGCAACTGCATTCGGTCGGGTGCCATATCCAAATTATATTTGTACTGACGGAGAAATGCGTCAGCCAAATCTTCCCAGCTTTGAATCCGCCCTTGCTCTAAGCTCATGTACCATCTTAGAGACGCTCCACTCAAACTATCTTGGAAACAGTGTATGAGCAGTTTGTCGTTTTCGGTATGAGCAGCCATTTTCCTGAAATACATCACTAGGTGACTTCTTGGGCAAGTCTGGCCTTTGTATTTCTTGAAATCAGGAGTTTTAAATTTAGCCGGAATGACCAAATTTGATACCAAGCGCCTGTTCATGGCAGAGGCACCGAAGATATTATTCCCTTCGATAGCTTTGATCTTCTTTTCCAAGGCACGAAGCCTATCTGCAGCAGGGTCAGGAAGTATCTTTGGCTTCGGATGATCAGGCACATAGAAAGCTTCGTATGGGTCATCTCCTATTTCGGACCCATAATGAGCAGGCGCCTCAAAAGGCTCTGCACGATCCCCATCTCCTTTGCTTCCTACTGGTATATGAACCAGGCTCTTCTTGGCGTGGACGTAGCTCTCATCTTGGTGGACCAAACTTGATGGGTTATCATTCCTTCTAGCTTCAGTTTCTGCATCCGCAACCCTCTCTCTCTGGGCGATGGCGAGCATTGTTTCCAGCAGTTGATCCATCTTCTCTTGGATCGTATTGATGTCTGACCTCATGGTAGCTTGGTTAGCCTCCACTTGCTCTAACGTCATCTTGTAGTTGCTTCGCGTCTCGTACCGGTGTTGATTAGTCAGCGTTACTGGATAGAGGGCAAAAGGTTGGGTAAGTTTTTTTGTTTTTTTTGTTTTTATGAAGCGTGATGCATGAGGATGCGAATGTTATGCATATTTTATTTTCAGGGAATTTTCATCACGGTTGTAGTTATATTAAGCATTTGAAGAAAACATAAAGTCAGGAAATAAAAATGAGGATCATCCTCCTCTATTCAAATGTTTAAAGTACGGAGTACAAAGGCATAACCGCCCAAATCGATACAGCTCAAATACTAAACTGAATATAAGAAAAACAACAGAATCACACAGCAGTCTTTCGAGTTATGAGTTCTTCTAATTCAAGCTTGAACCTCTTCACCATCCCCTGACACATCATAACAAAATGGGTTACAGCGGGATGTGTGCCATGTTGGTCCAATCCTTCCACTGCCTCTCTCAACCTCCAAGGCATTTCTTGGGTCGTCCAGTTGCAGAATTGTACCAAACCGTTGAGCTTTGCACGGTACCCATCTTTGTCCGCTTGCAAGAAATTGATAGTTCTCCTAAAGGTATCGTAATCCTCAATGACTTGCTCTCTTTCCCTTAGCCATATCACACTGTCTTGATGGAATGCCTCGAATCTATCTTTCGGATGTTGAGCAACTTCTCTAGCATCTTTTGCTTCTTGACATTTCTCGGCCCAAGTTGTAGGTGTGACTCGAGAAGCTTCAAGGGCTCTTTCCTTAAGTCGGCGCTCATGCTCGGCTTGGGTCTCAGCATTATGGAGGGAGATAGTGAGATCTTGTATTTTAGCCTCCAATATCTCTCTAACTTCTTTTTTCTCTTCTGTAGCTCGTAGCCACCATCGCCTATTCTTCTGGCATTCTTTCTCAACTTGTCTCAACTGTTCTTTAATGGTTTCTAGGCAGTGATCAGCTTGTTCCATGCCTACCTTCACTTTCTTTCTCTTATGTTCTTCCTTGTTGACCTTTTCCTCAGTCGCTTCAAGCTGGGCCTTCTTTCTCTCTAGTTCCCACTTTATTTCATTTCTTTCATTTGAAACTTGCTGGAAACTGGTTTGTAGCTCTTCATTTTCTCGTCCAAGTCTTGCTATAGTAGCTCTCAACGCTTCCACTTCTTCCATGGAGACAGGGATGGGTTCTGGTGGTGAAGGTTGAGTTGGAGGATCGAGGATGAATGGCAGCTTGATCTCTAGACTTCTTCTGGTGACCCATTGATGATAGGGTTCTCTATCCCCTATGACACCCTTTCCTTTGTCTTGTCCTCTGAAGCGAACTTTTTCCCAGGCTCGGATAACCCTTTTCAGCATAACAAGATCCTCCATATCATGGAACACAAAACCTTCTAACAACTGGTCGTCCGACTTATATGTGATAGGATAACCCAACTGCCTCATTGCTAAAATAGGGTTGTAGTTAATGCATCCTTTTGACCCTATCAATGGTACATTCGGAAATTCTCCACAACTAGTAATTGTATCTCCCACATTCAAGCCATGAGGATACCAAATAATGGTATTTTCAGTGAGTCCTACTAGCTTTTGAGACCACTCATATCCATCCATACTTTCAATTGTATCAACCTCTTTGAACACATGAGAGACAAGCCATTGGTAAAGGAGTCGTATGCAACATAACATCAGTCCTCCCTCCTTCTCAAAGCGTAAGTGCAAGGTGTGATAAACATCTGCTAGGAGTGCGGGTACTGGATCTTCATTCTTAACCTTGACGGCCCAAAACACGCTAATAGCTGCTACATCAATTAACTTCTCCATGTTAGGAAATAAAACCAATCCAAAAATAAGTAAAGCCATAATAGTATCATGGGCTTCCCACTTCTGGGCTTTGGCAAAGCTTTGAGCAGTTTTCTCCAGGTACTCTTGTGGAATTCCTTGCACTTTTCCCCAAATTTTGATGTTAGGGGTTAGATCTTTGACTGGGATGTCTAGTACTTCTGCCAACTCTTCGGGTTTAGGGATTTGACCTAGCCCCCTGTATGGTCCCTTCTTCTGCTTAGGAGAGTCCAATATTCTTCCGAATTCTTCCAAAGTCGGGGCCAACTGGAAATCTCTAAAGAGGAAACTTCTGAGTGGTGGATCATAAAACTGGGCTAGTGCGGTAATAGCATCCTTCTGTACTGGTGCAGACAACAAGTGTAGAATCTTCCCATATTTGAGTGTGAATGCGTCTCGACGGATATTAGTCAACCCATCTCTGAATGCAATGAACTTCTTCACACACGGTACCTTAGCTTTGATTTGGAATGTTTTTTTCTTTCCTGACTCCATTTGTTTTTGAATGCTTAATTAACTGAAAATTTTGAAATTCCCTGAAAATAAAAAGTGTGTAAATGATTTTGCTATGCTCATAATGAATGCAACATGATGTTTATGCAATGACAGGGATCCAGGTTTCACATATATCACAAGGTTCAACTTAACAGCGGTTCTATGTCTTTTACCCCACACATCAAGGATTGCTCCTAAGGTTATCCATTTTCATGATAAGAACTTAGAGTCATGGACCAAGTTCAGTCTTCCATCGCAATAGTGGGCTAGCCACATTGAAATGGAAGTTCTGAATCGGTCTACTCTAAGTGGGATCCTCGTATTGTTTGAACAGGGTGTACACCCTTCGGTTCAATACTACACGATCGCCAATCATGAAGACGGATTTCAGTTTAAGATGAGGTTCCCAGAGTCATGGACCATGTTCAAGGTTCCTCGGAATAATGGGCTAGCCATACTATGATGGAAATTCTGAACAGATCTACTCTAGGTGGAGTTCTCGTATTGTCCCAATGAGGTGTACACCCCCCGGTTCAATACTACACAACTCCGGGTTCTAAGTTTTTCTCAAAGCTCGGGTACGGAGCTTATCTCACAACATGTGTCAAACACCATAGATCACCCAACATAATAGCCAAATAAATTACATAGCATAAATAATACATAAAGATGTACAGAAGCAAATAAAAGCGGTATTCTAACATTCATAGCAAATTGACTAAGTTAGGCTTGACTCTCTCTTGCTTGGAGCTAGTCCCCAGCAGAGTCGCCATCTGTCGCATCTCGAAAAATACGATTCCTCGCGATGGTCGCGGAAAAAAATTAAATTCGAACAGAGTCACCACCGAACTTTATTTATTCCAATGAAGGAATAGGAAAATATCGATAAAACCTTTGAAAAATTGAATAATGGTCGTCGCAACCATATTCGGGTTCGGGAGTCGATTACGCAAGGGGAAGGTATTAGCACCCCTCACGTCCGTTGTACTCAACGGGAACCTTTTAGTCCAATTTGCTATTTGAATGTTAGTTAATGTTGTTTGTTTTCTTCGAGTAATTAGAGTTGATTATAAATATGGATGAAGACCTCAGGAGGGGGAAATGGGAGGTTTTTTATTAGTGTGCTCGCGAAGATACAGCGATCTTGTAACACCCCTTTTTCTACCCCAAATTATTTAGCATATAATCAGAGTAAATAAAAACGCATATAAGAAAAGGGCGTCACATCGACGTTTTCGAAACTTAAAACTTTTCAAAAACCAACAATACACCTGGCCAATTAAAGTAACACATTCCAATCATCATGAATATTCAAACATATGCGTTCGCAGCGGAAAATAAGGAATACTCATGCATTTCATAAAATGATCCATGTCCCATACCATGGTCACTACTTCAAATTAAATAAAACGATTTATGACATAAAGCATATCAAAATAAGATACGAGTTCAACATCGCTAATCTACCCAGTGTTACATGACCAGAGCATTGACTCATTACCAATTTTCAAACTAAATACGGAAACTCTCCAGCTATTCTTGAGCGAGCTACCGTCCACCTATTCCAGCAATACTACTCAGTAGTATCTGCACGATACCCATGTAAAGGTAACATTCAAACAGAAAGGGTGAGAATTCCAAATCATTATGAAATAGCATAATAAGGCACAATGAATTAAAACACAATTTAAGAATTCATCACACTTGGTATAATTATATCAATAATATTAACAGACAATTATTCCACATATTTCAATGTACATCACGCTCACAACAATACATGCATTCAATGATCACATAACTATAGACGACTCTATGCAAGACAATGTGACTCTATGCATGTGGTACCGCAATGTGAACTCAAAGTTTCACCGCTTTCCGATTCAATATCTAGAATCCAAGCCACGCTTCAGATCCGGACAAGACCAAAGCCTACGTCTGTTTCCAATGAAGGATCACCGCTTAATACTACGCCTAATCCCAATCAAGGATTAACGTCTACTACGTCTGTTTCCAATAAAGGATCACCGCTTGACCATGCTATGAATGAATGCACACATACCAATGAAGGTGAGAAAAACAAGAAAGGGGGGGTTTGAATTGTTTGAAAAATAAGCGCTTTTGCAAAATGAAATCACACAAAGATTTTATACTGGTTCTCTTATAACACAAAGCTACTCCAGTCCACCCGGCCAAGGTGATTTCGCCTTCAACAAGGACTTAATCCACTAATCTTGAAAGATTACAAACAACCCCTAAGAGAGAAGAAAATCTCTTAGTCCTCTCAAGTCTACAGACTACAAAGAGTCACTTGAGGAAATCAAATAAAAATAAGATACAAGATGTGTAATCTAGAGTGCTTCTAAGAAAGCAAATATTACAAACTTAAGAACAAATTTTCACTTGATAAGCAAAAGCTTAGTGAAAATCTTTGAAGAACAAAGATGTTTTTCTTGAGCGTGATATGATTTCAGTATAGTTTTGGCTAGTGATTTCTTCGTGTTTACTGAATGAGATTTCTTCTCTATTTATAGGAGTTGAAGTAGAGTTGAAGTAGCATTGAGTCTGTTGGATATTGAGATGTAATTACGCCATTCCATTAATAGCTTCTGCAGTAGACTTTTTCACTTGGAAGTGACTACTTACCACAATTAGTATCTTTTCTCTTGGAAGAGGAGATTAACGTCTCTTTCTAATTGAGGAAATCCATTTGCAGAACTTTAACTTGGCTTAAACGTTACTTCATCATGATTAACAATTCTGATTAGAGTCTTTGTGTATCTGGAGAAATCTTGCTTCTGATGTTATCTCTTGAATGTTCAGATGGCGCTGAAAACTTCAGAGTTTGCAGAAGGCATATGTTCAAAGTCAGAGCTTCTAGACTTTACTACATATACAGATGCTTCTGATACTTGCAGTTTTGTCCAGAGTTAGAGCTTCTTGAAACGAGATTCCACTTTAGATGCTTCTGATACTTGAGATTTTGCATCTGATCTTGTTGTGCATCTGATGACATCATCAGATTTATTTCTTCTTTCTTTAGAACCCTGCACACTTAGAAACTTTTCGTTAGGGTGCCATTTTGGTTTCATCCTTTGTTATCATCAAAATCATGGAATCTATTGTAGAACTATTTTTGTTCTTACAATCTCCCCCTTTTTGATGATGACAAAACAAATAAAATTATCAGATGAAACATGAAAAATATTAGATCAGATAAACAAAAGCTCCCCCTGAGTTAGTACTAGGGAGTTCAGAAGTTCTTACCAGAGCTTTCCAAGCAATAAGATTTCTGAAAACTTTCTGCAATTTCTTAATTTAATGTTAGAATTATTTAATCAGAACTATTATTTAATCAGAGCTATTTATATCAGAACTAATTCTATAATTGTTGCAGAATGCTTAAGGTTTTAGACATAATTTTCATCAGAGCTATTTAATAATTTCTCCCCCTTTTTGGCATAATCAAAAAGGCATAAAACATAAAAAATAATAGAGAGAAAAACACTTCATTAAAAAGCACAAAGGCAAAACAGCAGTCAAAAACAACAGATTCAAAGAAAATCAGAGCTAAAAAAGAAAAGACAGAAGCAAAAACACTAGGCAAACAAAATAAATCCTAAGTGCCTAAGGGTTTGGAGGAGGAGGAAGTCTCTGTAGTAGCATAGCAAACATATTCTGGAGGTTTTCATTCAGAGCGTCTTGCTTGTCCATCCTTGCCCGGAGCTCACTCTGATCTTGCTTGATCTCTTTCTGATCTTGCTTGATCTCCTTCAGAGTGTTAAGAATCAGAGGGATCGCAGAGGAAGACTCCCCCTGAATCAGAGCCTGCTGAGCTTCAGCTTCAGCAGCAGCTTGGGCTTCTGCATCTGCCTTAGCCTTGGCTTCAGCTTCCTGAATTCTCAGAAGTTCTGCTTCCTTTGCCAGGCGTTCTTCTTCCAACCTCTTAGCTTCTTCTTCAGCTTCCTTAGCCAACCTTTCTTCCTCTAATCTCTTGGCCTCAGCTTCTCTAGCCAGTCTCTCTTCCTCTAACCTTCTGGCCTCAGCTTCTCTAGCCAGTCTCTCTTGGAGTCTTTCCTCAGAGTCTCTGATGTAGCCATTTCTGACTTGTTCAGAGATACTCTTCAGCCTATAAGACTCAGAGGTCATCCAACTAATAACTCTGTTCCAGTGTGTCCTAACAGATTTAGGATCATCACTGACTTCAGAATTTTTAGCCAGAGAATTGATCTTCTGGACTGAAGCTTCTGCAACCTGTATAATGGCCTCCTCAAGGGTAGGTGTGATAATTTTAGGTTCAGGTTCAGGTGAATGAGGTGGAGAGTTTTGAGGGCTGAGATTTAGAGGTTGAGGTTCAGTTTCTGGTTCTGGCTGGGGTTCAGATTCTGCTTCTGGTTGAAGTTCAGAATCTGGGTCTGGTTGAAAACTGGGGGATGAAGCATAGAGTGGGTTTACATCTAATGGGTCAGAGTCTGGGCTAGGTACAGCGGGAATTAATGGTGGAGTGATATAAGGTTCAGATGGGCGAATTACAGATGGTTGAGTTTCAGAGGGTGTGGTGGTTGTTTGTGGTGGAAGGGAAGTTTGATTTTCAGAGGTAATGGTGGTTGTTTGTTGTGGAATAGAAGTTCGGAGGGGAGAGGTTACTTCAGTTTGTGTTTGAGTTTGTGGGGCGAAATTTTTAGCATAAATTTCAGCTATTGTTGGGGAGTTTGGGTCAGAGTGTTCTTGATCAGAGGACTCATGATCAGAGGACTCTTGGTTAGAAGAAGGGGAAAGGTAAGGGGGTGATTCATACTCAGAGGATGATGAAGAGCTGTGGTGATATAGTTGATTAGGGTCAGAGGTTGTTGTGAAGTTACGGGCAATTTTTAGAACAGGTGGAGGTTGAGAGGTTCTGGTGATTGAGGGTGGTATTTCAGAGGTGGTATATATTGGTTGAGAGGAGAGAGGTTTAGAGGAAGCCATTACAGATTCAGAAGAGACAGGAGGAATGGACTTACCAGAAGAAGAAGAGACTTTCAGAGGAGCTTTGGTTCCAGAGGATTCTCCAATTCTGGGTTTCTTTGCCTTCCTTGCTTCCTCAGCTATCTTCTTCTCAGAAAGGCCTCTTTTGTATCTGACCAGATCTTCTACAGAGTCCAGACAGTCTTCTAGGCGGAAATCAGAAACATCAATGCCTTCATCCAGACGATCCTGAAGGTAGATGGCAATGGCATCTCTGGGTTCATTCTTGAAGAACCTTTCAAGGCCATGAGGCATCTTCCTCTGATCCTTCAGAGCTTCCCAGGTCACATTCATAGTGGGCTTGACTCTGATGTCTTTGATGATTCCCATACTCCTCAGATTTTTGGCATTCAGAGGTTTTCCAACGTCAATTGCCAGATCATCCATACATCTGGTCTTCTCCAGAGCATCTACCAGTCCATGCTCAATGAAGATGTCAGAGAGCAATCTTCCCAGAGGAACGTAGGATCTGGGCTTCATATTATTCCTGGTTTCTCTGACTGAATCCCTCAGATATCTGAAGAGGAGAACAGGGAGGTTGATCGGAATACCCTTCTGAATACAGTAGAGGATGCATTTCTGATCAGCGTTGATATAATCTGAAGAGTTGGAGGCTGGACGATGATGGATTGTTCCCAGAATAATCTTCAGCCAAACTCGGAGGTTCTGATGAAGCTCCTTGTTCTTAGAGGGGTTTCCTTCAACATTTGCTTTGAAGATTGTAGGGTTAATGACTTCTGTGATGCGCTTGGACCTTGGAGGAATGTTGTAAATCCTTTTACCTCCAGTTCTCTCCATGTTTAGCAAGGAAGCAATTGATGCTTCAGTGATGACAATCTTCACACCCAGAACAAAAGAAACGATGAACTGGTCATCAGCATCTGCACATCTCCAGAACTCCTTCACCAGAAGAGGATAGATTGGACCATACAATCTGTTGAAGTAGTTTTCCCAACCTTGCTTGCGAAGATCTTCAGTTAAATCAACGCCATTTCTTCTCAAATTTTCAAAATCTACCAGCGATTCACATAGAACATCCAAACCTTCAAAGGGAGTTGAAAGGTTTATGTGTTGTTCGCGTTCCAAAATGTGAGGTTCTTTGTAAACTGGGGTCGTGGTGACATCTACAACCATGGGTGTTTGAGTGTTTGAGGTTTGGGGGTTAGAAGCAG
The DNA here is from genome assembly GCF_024323335.1 of Lathyrus oleraceus. Classification (NCBI taxonomy): domain Eukaryota; kingdom Viridiplantae; phylum Streptophyta; class Magnoliopsida; order Fabales; family Fabaceae; genus Lathyrus; species Lathyrus oleraceus. The sequence continues at coordinate 370,023,633 of NC_066581.1, read as the reverse complement.
CTTCCATTTGTTGGGAGAAGTTAAAAACTGCTTGTTCTTGAGGATTCATGATGAAGATGATGAAGAACTGAGAAGGTTGCAGAGAAAACTTCGAGAGAGGGTTTAGGGTTTAAGAGTGAGTGAGAGTGATAAGTGTGTGAAATGTGAGAAAAGTGTTTATATACTAAGGGTAAAAACACATGCAAAACGACACATTTAATTGCGTTGGAACAGAACACAAGATTTGCACGCTAGGGGAGGAAAAATGATTATAGCTAATAAATGAATGTCTAATCCCAACAGTAAGCACACTGCTCGAGGAGATTTCAAGCGTTCTGACCTTTGATTTCTCTTGACAGCTGTCTAGAAGTTCTAAGGTTTAGACGCATGTTCCCCACGTGTTGATGTATCTGATCTTCAGGAATACCAAAGGATTTCTGAAGATTTCTAACTCAGATATCTTCTTAACTTGGTAGAAGTATCAGAGTCAGAGGCAGAAGTATATTTGTTTTTATCAGAGTCTCATTTTACATGTTCAGAGCCAAATTTTACTCAGGACAATTTTTAATGTTCAGATTTTCTAAGATGAAACGAAATCTATCTTCAGCTAGAGGCTTAGTAAAGATATCTGCCCATTGATGTTCTGTATCAATGAACTTCAGCGTTACTATCCCTTTCTGAACATAGTCTCTAATAAAATGATGTTTTATTTCTATGTGTTTGGCTCTGGAATGTAGAATGGGATTCTTACTTAAACAAATAGCAGCAGTATTATCACAAAGGATAGGAATGTTACTCTCAAAGATTTGTAGATCTTCTAGCTGATGTTTCATCCAGAGCATCTGAGTTGTGCACAGTGATGCTGAGATATATTCTGCTTCTGCAGTTGATAGAGCGATAGTTGACTGTCTTTTGCTAGCCCAGGAGATTAGATTGTTTCCCAGAAGCTGGCAATTTCCAGATGTACTTTTTCGTTCTATTCTATCTCCTGCATAATCTGCATCACAATAACCAGAAAGCCTATACTCTGATGTTTTCTCATACATCAGGCCCAGGTTAGGAGTTCCTTTCAGATACTTAAGAATTCTCTTAACAGCTGTTAAATGAGATTCTCTAGGATCTGATTGGAATCTGGCACAAAGACAGACGCTGAAGAGAATATCAGGACGAGTAGCAGTCAGATAGAGAAGAGAGCCTATCATACCTCGATAGAGCTTCTGACAAACCTTGTTGCTTACCTCTTCCTTCTCCAGAATGCAAGTTGGATGCATGGGAGTCTTTGCAGAATTGCATTCAGACATATCAAACTTCTTTAGAACGTCTTTAATGTACTTGCTTTGATGAATGTACGTGACTTCTGGAGTTTGATTGATTTGAATTCCCAGAAAGAACTTTAGTTCTTGCATTAGACTCATTTCAAATTCTGCCTGCATTAACTTAGAAAATTCTTGGCAAACAGAGATATTAGCAGAACCAAAAATAATGTCATCAACATAAATTTGGCATATCATGAGATCATTTTTATGATTTTTACAGAAGAGTGTAGAATCAACTTTCCCTCTGATAAAATTTTGTTCCAGAAGAAAATTACTTAAGCGTTCATACCAAGCTCTGGGAGCTTGTTTAAGTCCATATAAGGATTTCTTAAGTTTGAAAACATGTTCTGGAAAATTTGAGTTTTCAAAACCAGGAGGTTGATTTACATACACTTCTTCTGAAATATAACCATTTAGAAATGCACTCTTGACATCCATTTGGTATAATTTTATAGAGTGATTAATAGCGAATGATACAAGAAGACGAATAGACTCTAACCTTGCGACTGGAGCAAAAGTTTCATTATAATCAATACCTTCTTGTTGACTATAACCTTGAGCTACCAGTCGTGCTTTGTTTCTGACAACTTCTCCTTTCTCGTTCAGTTTGTTTCTGAAAACCCATCTGGTTCCAATGACATGAGTGCCTCTGGGTTTAGGAACAAGATCCCAGACATCATTCTTGGAGAATTGATCTAACTCTTCTTGCATAGCTGCCACCCAATCGTTATCTTGAAGAGCTTCATCACAGGACGTAGGCTCAATCAGGGACACTAGTCCCAGAGGAATATCTTCAGAAGTTCTGAAGGTAGATCTGGTTCTAACAGGTTCATCTTTGTTTCCCAGAATCAAATCTTCAGATACGTTGCTACGACTCTTGACTTTCCTTGGAATTTCTGGAGATTTAATTTCTTCAGAGTCTGGAGTGACAGGTGCTTCTGGAGTTTTCTCAGATTCTACCAGAGTGATCTCTAAATCTGCAAACTTTTCAACTAGCTTTGACTTTTCAGGGTCAAGCTTATCATCAAATCTAACATGAATTGATTCCTCCACAATTTTGGTTTCTGTGTTGTATACTCTGTAGCCTTTAGAGCGTTCTGAGTATCCTAACATAATACCTTTCTGTGCTTTGGAATCAAACTTGTTCAGATGTTCTTTAGTATTTAATATAAAGCAAAGGCATCCAAAAGGATGAAAATATGAAATGTTGGGTTTTCTTCCCTTACACAGTTCATAGGGAGTCTTATCCAGAATAGGTCTAATAGAGATTCTATTCTGAATGTAACACGCTGTATTTACAGCTTCTGCCCAAAAGTGCTTTGCTACATTTGTTTCATTGATCATGGTTCTGGCCATTTCTTGGAGTGTCCTATTCTTCCTCTCTACAACTCCATTTTGTTGTGGAGTTCTAGGGCAGGAGAAATCATGGGATATTCCATTTGAATCAAATAGTTCTTCAAAATCTTTATTTTCAAATTCTCCACCATGATCACTTCTGACTCTAATAATTTTGGAGTCAAATTCTTTTTGCACTTTAGAACAGAAACTGGTGAATACAGAGTGAGACTCACTCTTGTGCTTTAGGAATTTTACCCATGTCCAGCGGCTGTAATCATCAACGATTACTAGTCCATACTTCTTTCCATTGACTGATGCTGTTTTCACAGGACCAAATAAGTCAATGTGAAGAAGCTCCAGAGGCTTGGAGGTAGAAACAACATTTTTCTTTTTAAAAGATGTTTTTGAAAACTTTCCTTTCTGACAAGCTTCACACAGAGCATCTGAAGAAAACTTCAGTTTAGGTAAGCCTCTGACTAACTCAAGTTTAGTTAGCTGAGAAAGTTTCCTCATGCTAATGTGGCCTAAGCGTCTATGCCATACCCATTGCTCTTCGTGAACTGACATTAAACATTTAACATTTTGATCTTTTAAATCAGAAAGATTTATTTTATAAATGTTGTTTTTCCTCTTGCCTGTGAAAAGGACAGAGCCATCGTTCTGATTAATGGCTTTACACGTTTTTTGATTAAAGATTACATCATAACCGTTATCACTTAATTGACTTATGGATAACAAGTTATGCATTAATCCTTCTACATAAAGAACATCAGATATAGAGGGAAGAGTACCATTACCAATAGTTCCGGAGCCTCTGATCCTTCCTTTCTGATCTCCTCCGAAGCCTACAAAGCCAGCGTCTTTAAGTTCCAGGCTTTGGAACATAGACTTTCTTCCCGTCATATGTCGCGAGCATCCAGAGTCCAGGTACCATGACTGGTGTCTGAACTTTGCTGCATAGGATATCTGCAACATAGATAATCTTATCTTTCGGTACCCAGAATCTCTTGGGTCCTTTCAGATTAGTTTTCCCAGAGTTTCTTACAACTTTGGGTCTTCTAGCATTTTTAAATTTGTGTTCTTGTGTGTGTGTATAGTGGTATGAAAAAGGTGATTTAATTTGGTTACTGGTAGAAGTTTTATCAGAATCAGAATCATACCCAATTCCCCTTTTATTATTCTGACCTACTCCATAAATCATGGATGCCATAATACTCCTATTTATCCCATTCTTCAGAAATTGTTGAAAGGCTTCTTCATATTTATAAATAATTTCATTTGAAGTTTGTGGTGCTTGAGACAACACTTCTTCTAATTTTAAGCTTTTTGTTTTAGCTCCATCTCTTTCTAACGTTAAAGATTTGATTGTATCTTCATGTGCTAGAATTGTTGTCTCAAGTTCACTACATTCTTCAGATTTTGCTTTAAGAAGGCCTTTAATGCTTTTAACTTTTTGTTTTAATTTCTGAAGAGAGGTAAGAGTTTCTGATAAACATGATTCTAAGTCAGATCTAGAAAGTTCAGAAAATACCTCTTCAGATTCTTCATCTGAGCTGCTGGATGTGGTGGCCATAAATGCTACGTTGGCTTGTTCATCAGAGTCAGATTCTGATGATCCTGATTCACTATCGTCCCAGGTCGCCATTAATCCCTTCTTTGTTCTGAAGGCATTTTTCTTGAAGCTTTCTTTCTTAGAGTTATCTTTCTTCAGCTTGGGGCATTCATTTCTATAATGACCTGTTTCTTTACATTCAAAACAGGTAATATCTTTATTAGGTTTACCTTTTGAAGTTGACTCTGATCTATCCCCTCTGGGTCTTGATCTTCTGAAGTTGTTGTTGTTCCTTCTTTTCCAGAGTTGCTTAACTCTTCTGGTTAGTAAGGACAGTTCTTCTTCATCATCAGAGTCTTCAGGTTCAGAGTCGTCAGTATCTGCAGTTTCTGCCTGGAGAGCTTTGATTCTGTCTGACTTCCGTCTTTCAGGTCTGGACTTCAGCGCCACTGACTTGTTCCTTTTCTGAGGCTCATCCTCCTCTAGTTCTATCTCATGACTTCTGAGAGAGCTAACAAGTTCTTCAAGGCTGATGTTGTTCAGATCCTTTGATAGCTTCAGAGCAGTAACCATTGGTCTCCATTTCTTTGGCAGACTTCTGACAATCTTCTTAACATGATCTGCAGTCGTATATCCCTTGTCTAGCACTTTAAGACCTGCAATAAGAGTTTGGAATCTGGAAAACATAGCTTCTATAGCTTCGTCATCTTCCATCTTGAAGGCTTCATATTTCTGGATCAACGCCAGAGCCTTCGTCTCCTTGACTTGGGAGTTTCCTTCATGGGTCATCTTCAGAGAGTCAAGTATATCTTTAGCCGTCTCTCTGTTGGTGATCTTTTCGTATTCGTTGTAAGATATAGCATTTAGAAGTATTGTTCTGGCCTTGTGATGATTTTTGAACTCACGTTTCTGATCTTCTGACATTTTGCTTCTGGGAACTTCAGCTCCATTTAAGGTTGGAGGTTTGTATCCATCTGTGACAATGTCCCAGAGGTCAGCATCATAACCCAGAAAGAAACTTTCGATTCTATCTTTCCAGTAATCAAACTTTTCTCCATCAAAAACAGGAGGCTTGGCATTGTAAGAATCTTTCTCATTTGAGTGGGCCATTTGTTTTTCTCGCACTGGATCTCTCTACACGGTTAAGTGTTTGATTTGAAAATCAATAACAGAGCCGGAGCTCTGATACCAATTGAAGGTGAGAAAAACAAGAAAGGGGGGGTTGAATTGTTTGAAAAATAAGCGCTTTTGCAAAATGAAATCACACAAAGATTTTATACTGGTTCGCTTATAACACAAAGCTACTCCAGTCCACCCGGCCAAGGTGATTTCGCCTTCAACAAGGACTTAATCCACTAATCTTGAAAGATTACAAACAACCCCTAAGAGAGAAGAAAATCTCTTAGTCCTCTCAAGTCTACAGACTACAAAGAGTCACTTGAGGAAATCAAATAAAAATAAGATACAAGATGTGTAATCTAGAGTGCTTCTAAGAAAGCAAATATTACAAACTTAAGAACAAATTTTCACTTGATAAGCAAAAGCTTAGTGAAAATCTTTGAAGAACAAAGATGTTTTTCTTGAGCGTGATATGATTTCAGTATAGTTTTGGCTAGTGATTTCTTCGTGTTTACTGAATGAGATTTCTTCTCTATTTATAGGAGTTGAAGTAGAGTTGAAGTAGCATTGAGTCTGTTGGATATTGAGATGTAATTACGCCATTCCATTAATAGCTTCTGCAGTAGACTTTTTCACTTGGAAGTGACTACTTACCACAATTAGTATCTTTTCTCTTGGAAGAGGAGATTAACGTCTCTTTCTAATTGAGGAAATCCATTTGCAGAACTTTAACTTGGCTTAAACGTTACTTCATCATGATTAACAATTCTGATTAGAGTCTTTGTGTATCTGGAGAAATCTTGCTTCTGATGTTATCTCTTGAATGTTCAGATGGCGCTGAAAACTTCAGAGTTTGCAGAAGGCATATGTTCAAAGTCAGAGCTTCTAGACTTTACTACATATACAGATGCTTCTGATACTTGCAGTTTTGTCCAGAGTTAGAGCTTCTTGAAACGAGATTCCACTTTAGATGCTTCTGATACTTGAGATTTTGCATCTGATCTTGTTGTGCATCTGATGACATCATCAGATTTATTTCTTCTTTCTTTAGAACCCTGCACACTTAGAAACTTTTCGTTAGGGTGCCATTTTTGGTTTCATCATTTGTTATCATCAAAATCATGGAATCTATTGTAGAACTATTTTTGTTCTTACAACCAACACATATGCAATTAAGACCTCCTATACCATCTTAACATCCCACATATCACCATAATTCACAATTGGTACATATACACATTCATAATCATAAACCTTTCACAATTCAATAATGGCATACATACACATTCATGCAATATATTATTCACCAATATAGGCCAATCATCAAATATGTACACATAATTCCATTCCAAAACGTACACAATATTTATATATCAATTTTTCACTTTTCAAACAGTGTTAACCTGTTAACACATTTGGTTAACCTGTTAACGCAAGACAGAATACAAATTTGACAGTATTTCAACAGTGTTAACCGGTTAACGCCCTGGGTTAACCTGTTAACGCAAGACAGAATACAATTTAACAGTTTTTCAACAGTGTTAACCGGTTAACGCCCTGGGTTAACCTGTTAACGCAAGACAGAATGCAATTCTAACAGTATTTCAACAGTGTTAACCTGTTAACGCATTTGGTTAACCTGTTAACGAAAGACAGAATACGTTTTTTGGCAAATTATAACAGTGTTAACCTGTTAACGCATTTGGTTAACCTGTTAACGCAAGACAGAAATTAATTTTTTTAATTATCATAACAGTGTTAACCGGTTAACGCCCTGGGTTAACCGGTTAACGCAAGACAGAAAGCTGTTCCCGCGCTAACAACGAACAGAATGCAGAATTACCCGCATTTTTCGCCGTTGGAGGACTTCCGGACCTCCGATTTCGATTCCGTAAAAAGCTACACTTTCAGAAAATTACGACTCATCCAAATATAGATTCATTCACAGTTTTAACATAATTTACTCATCACAATTCAAGGGTATTTATCAAAACCTAATAATTTCAATTCATGCCAATTAAGGATTTCAACCTAAAACATGTTCCTACCCATTGACCCAATCATGCTAACCCACAATGATAAGGATTTCCCCCCTTACCTTGTCAATCTGATGGAAACCTTAACTCCTCTTTACGTTCCCTCTCCTCTTTCTCTATTGCCTTCAGTGCTCAAGTGAATTATGATTCTCACTCCCTTCACTCTTACTATTTATAATGGTATTCTAGTTGGGCTTAAATCATCTAATTTAATCACTAGGTCCAATAATACCTAATATTTAAATTTAAATTCAAATAATTAACCACTCACTAGTCATACCAATTTAATTAATATAATTATTTAACTATCTCTCATAACAACTAAATAATTACTTACCACACTACTTAAATTAATATAATTAATTATTATACTACCTCACAACCGCTTAATTACTTAACACTCCAAATAATTAAATATACTATAGTAATAATAATATAATAATAATAGTATAATAATTAAATACTAAAAAAATGGGCTGTTACAACTCTCCCCCACTTAAAAGATTTTCGTCCTCGAAAATTCCTCAAACGAACCACTCCGGATACGATTCCCTCATCTTATCCTCGAGTTCCCAACCTGCCAACGGAAAATAAAACAAGCATCGATAGTATACGGACCGACCTGCTCGGATACTACTAATGTATCAGACAAACAGTATCGATCGTGTCAGATACACAAATCGAATACCACGGAAAACCTACGACTATTGACTAACTGGTCAACCAGGCTCTGATACCACTAATGTAACACCCCTTTTTCTACCCCAAATTATTTAGCATATAATCAGAGTAAATAAACACGCATATAAGAAAAGGGCGTCACATCGACGTTTTCGAAACTTAAAACTTTTCAAAAACCAACAATACACCTGGCCAATTAAAGTAACACATTCCAATCATCATGAATATTCAAACATATGCGTTCGCAGCGGAAAATAAGGAATACTCATGCATTTCATAAAATGCTCCATGTCCCATACCATGGTCACTACTTCAAATTAAATAAAACGATTTATGACATAAAGCATATCAAAATAAGATACGAGTTCAACATCGCTAATCTACCCAGTGTTACATGACCAGAGCATTGACTCATTACCAATTTTCAAACTAAATACGGAAACTCTCCAGCTATTCTTGAGCGAGCTACCGTCCACCTACTCCAGCAATACTACTCAGTAGTATATGCACGATACCCATGTAAAGGTAACATTCAAACAGAAAGGGTGAGAATTCCAAATCATTATGAAATAGCATAATAAGGCACAATGAATTAAAACACAATTTAAGAATTCATCACACTTGGTATAATTATATCAATAATATTAACAGACAATTATTCCACATATTTCAATGTACATCACGCTCACAACAATACATGCATTCAATGATCACATAACTATAGACGACTCTATGCAAGACAATGTGACTCTATGCATGTGGTACCGCAATGTGAACTCAAAGTTTCACTGCTTTCCGATTCAATATCTAGAATCCAAGCCACGCTTCAGATCCGGACAAGACCAAAGCCTACGTCTGTTTCCAATGAAGGATCACCGCTTAATACTACGCCTAATCCTAATCAAGGATTAACGTCTGCTACGTCTGTTTCCAATAAAGGATCACCGCTTGACCATGCTATGAATGAATGCACACATACCAACACATATGCAATTAAGACCTCCTATACCATCTTAACATCCCACATATCACCATAATTCACAATTGGTACATATACACATTCATAATCATAAACCTTTCACAATTCAATAATGGCATACATACACATTCATGCAATATATTATTCACCAATATAGGCCAATCATCAAATATGTACACATAATTCCATTCCAAAACGTACACAATATTTATATATCAATTTTTCACTTTTCAAACAGTGTTAACCTGTTAACACATTTGGTTAACCTGTTAACGCAAGACAGAATACAAATTTGACAGTATTTCAACAGTGTTAACCGGTTAACACCCTGGGTTAACCTGTTAACGCAAGACAGAATACAATTTAACAGTTTTTCAACAGTGTTAACCGGTTAACGCCCTGGGTTAACCTGTTAACGCAAGACAGAATGCAATTCTAACAGTATTTCAACAGTGTTAACCTGTTAACGCATTTGGTTAACCTATTAACGAAAGACAGAATACGTTTTTTTGGCAAATTATAACAGTGTTAACCTGTTAACGCATTTGGTTAACCTGTTAACGCAAGACAGAAATTAATTTTTTTAATTATCATAACAGTGTTAACCGGTTAACGCCCTGGGTTAACCGGTTAACGCAAGACAGAAAGCTGTTCCTGCGCTAACAACGAACTGAATGCAGAATTACCCGCATTTTTCGCCGTTGGAGGACTTCCGGACCTCTGATTTCGATTCCGTAAAAAGCTACACTTTCAGAAAATTACGACTCATCCAAATATAGATTCATTCACAGTTTTAACATAATTTACTCATCACAATTCAAGGGTATTTATCAAAACCTAATAATTTCAATTCATGCCAATTAAGGATTTCAACCTAAAACATGTTCCTACCCATTGACCCAATCATGCTAACCCACAATGATAAGGATTTCCCCCCTTACCTTGTCAATCTGATGGAAACCTTAACTCCTCTTTACGTTCCCTCTCCTCTTTCTCTATTGCCTTCAGTGCTCAAGTGAATTATGATTCTCACTCCCTTCACTCTTACTATTTATAATGGTATTCTAGTTGGGCTTAAATCATCTAATTTAATCACTAGGTCCAATAATACCTAATATTTAAATTTAAATTCAAATAATTAACCACTCACTAGTCATACCAATTTAATTAATATAATTATTTAACTATCTCTCATAACAACTAAATAATTACTTACCACACTACTTAAATTAATATAATCAATTATTATACTACCTCTCAACCGCTTAATTACTTAACACTCCAAATAATTAAATATATTATAGTAATAATAATATAATAATAATAGTATAATAATTAAATACTAAAAAAATGGGCTGTTACAGATCTCCTGCCTACGTATCCTTATAGTGCAATAAGGAAATCAGAGCATTCGTAGTTCGGGGAACTACGGTTTTGGTATGTTTTGTTTGAACGACTGTGTAGGTCGGAGTTCTAACGGCTAAGCGATGGCTTGTCTACTCTCGGCGGAGGCTTAAGCGTTGGTTTGTTATGCGCATTAGAAAGGATTGACAGTGTTCTTTTTGAAAAGGGTTTCGGTCACACGGGGGTGACAAGTTGAATTGATGTGTTTGGGTGTTTTGTTTGGTTTGTGAAAATAGTTTGAATTTATTCGATTGTGTTTTAATTTGATGACGAAGATTCGAGCAATGTGGCGTACGCCAATTATTCGAATAATCGAGAGATAATGAAGCGGATGCTCACTATTCTCCTTTTCATTCAAAGATTAATTATTAAAATAAAGCTTTTAGAATTTATAATTAATTGAGGGAGTAATTTTAGTTTTAATGAGTTTTGGGGTTTTAATTAAATGACAAAAATTCGAGCAATATGGCGTACGCCAATTATTCGAATAATCGAGAGATAATTGAGCGGATGCTCATTAATCTCTTTTTCATTTAAAGATTAATTATTTAAAATAGAGACTTTTAGAATAATTAAATTGGGAAAATGATTTTAATTTTATATAATTTTAAGGTTTTAATTAAATGACGACAACTCGAGCAATATGGCGTACGCCAATTATTCGAATAATCGAGAGATAATAAAGCGGAAGCTTACTATTCTCTTTTTCATTCAAAATTAATTTAAATAGTGCTTTTAGGATTTGTAATTAATTTGAGAAAATAATTTTAATTTTATAGAATTTTTAGGGTTTTAATTAAATGACGAAAATCCGAGCAATATGGCGTACGCCAATTATTCGAATTATCGAGAGATAGTGAAGCGGAAGCTTACTAATCTCCTTTTCATTTAAAGATTAAATATTAAATAATTTTAAGAGAATATTAGAATAATTAAATTGGGAAAATGATTTTAATTTTATAGAGTTTTTTAAGGTTTTAATTAAATGACGACAATTCGAGTAATATGGCGTACGCCAATTATTCGAATAGTCGAGAGGTAGTAAAGCGGAAGCTTACTATTCTCCTTTTCATTCAAAATTAAATTAAGAGATTCTTAAAAGTTTTCTCTCACAATGATTTCTAATATTTAGTCAATATAGGATTAATCGATAAAACGACTTAGTCAAAGGTTATTTAATTTAAAACAATTCAACTAAGCACCTAAATAATTTAATTAATAGTCATTCAAATGGATAAATAAATTGATTAATTATCATTAGAAAAATTGACAAGATTACCCACTTAAATTTATTTTATTCACTTAACCTAAAAAAATATTTAGAAAGATAAACAAACGGTGCTTATTAGCAAACTGTGTTTGGCCCAAAAGGCGAGTAGCCTACTCTTTGTTGTAAAGCGCAGGGGGGGGTAAGAACAAATTCAAGATGATATAGAAAGAAAAACTGGATTTAAACCTGGCCCAATCTTTATTAACTACTAAAATAAATAATCAAGTAAAAAAAATAATAAAGTCAAAGAGGCGGGAGCCTCATCGTTCAAGATAGTCGTTCCATTTGTCAACATAGAAACCGACAGATTCATAAATATATTCCCTTTAATCTAGGTATTGAAAACCAAACAAGTAATAATTTAAAAAATAATGATGCATTAAAACATGAATGCACAGTAACGTTATCATTCAAAAGGAACTTGAAGAGATTATTATCCCAGCATCAAATGTATTATTAGTGGAAAAAAGTGTTAGCATAACCGAAAAACATTCGCTAAACTCTCCCTCTCTTAAAACGATTTCCTCTGTTCTAAAACCCAACTCAACGTTGAAGCAAACCGTGCAACCATGGCGGTGCCGTCACGAGACTCGGAAACCACCATCAAACTCCTAACCGAAAACACCCCTAAACCCAAATCTAAACAAACAGCAAAATCCAAAGAGCCAGATTCGGAAAACAAACACAATCAGAAACCTGAGTTTTCAGCTCAAAATCAAAACCATGGTAACAACAATTTTATGCAATAATCATGGGGTTTGCGTTCTATGAGGCGATATAAACAAAGCGGTAACATCAAATCATGCAAAAGGGAAGTATTAAATACCAAATCGGAGCTAGTCCGACGTTCGAATTCCGGCGAGGTGAGGTAAATGATCTTTAGCGTCTTTCGAGGTTCTTTCTTCCTCTCGAACTTTCCGTCTTCTTCGTTCGAAATGTCCTGTTTTACTGGCTTATTGACTCTTTGTGGTTGACCTTCTTTACTGGTATGAATTTTGCAGTTTTGGAACACCTTGGTACATCCTGAAAAACGACCACAGACGTCATTCAAATGAAGCATTACTTTATTCCTTCTTATTTATATTGTGCCATAGCTTTGGTTTTCTCTTGACACAACATTTCATTGCTGTTGCTGGTTGCAGGATCATTGAATGATGACAGGTAGGTGGATGTCATGGTTATGTGATGGATAGACTTGCATCATGAGCTTGGCATGTGGTTGTGCATTATCAACAAGTTAAGGTCCCAAGGTCCATTCTCAGGATGCTTTTTGTGTATAAATTTCTTGAAAAGAAATAACTTGTTCTTCATTTGTTTGCATTCTAATCATGCTATGTCGAACGCTTTTTTATACCAGGTTTGGATTTCTTGCAGTCTGCCCCTACCAGTGATTTTAACATGGTTTGCTGATTTTACCGACGTAGCCTGTGACATTTTTGATATGAATGTGACCTTCAGTTAGTGGATGTATTGCAGTTGACGCATACATCATGAGAGAATTCCCATAGTGGTTTCATGGACCTATGTACCGTGACTTGTTTTTCAACTTATCATTCTTGGTTTTGTTGGCATTGCAGGTCCATGGTTATTGAGACAAGGTCTTTTCTTCATGCATCATGATGTTGTAACACGTCGGTACCTGTTTTAAACCTTGCATAATTAGTGCTTCTGTAGGTTGTACTCTACTGATGTAATGATGACATTTGGTTTCGCGGCCGTTTGAGCTGTTATGAATGATGAGTTTGATTCCAACTTAACGGCTTTGCTTTTTTTTTAATGGATCTTGTCGTAATTGCTTTCCCATGATGTACTTGGTAATCTTGTGACCATTTGATAGTGAATGCAAGTACATGACACATTGATACACGACTTTGAAGTCTTGGCTTCTGTTTCAATGAAGCGGCATTTCTCATGACGGTAAGTATAGAAACTTATCTTGATGCGGCATTCCGCAATGACTTAAAATACTGTCTTGTTTGAGTAACCAAACTACTGTGTGCTATACAGTTTCTTGTAGCCAGAACTGTCCTAGATATGCTAATGTTGTCATCCTTGTTTTAATACCAGGAGACCGAGTTCCCTTCCGCGCCAGCCTGTGCATAGAAATACATTTTTTTGGAATTTCTCAAGAACAAGTGTCCTGCTATCCTGCATCAACTAGTACAATCCTGTTTCGTCTTTAGGTGATTCCTTGGAATGTCCTGAACCAAGAGAAAAGCATGAGACTCTCGTGGCCGATCAACCAAGTTGTTTTGACCGTGAATTTTTGTCGGCTGTTTGGTTTAATTTTGGACATGCTCCATCTGTACTTGGTATTTGGTCTGCGGTAATTGGACTTGTCAAATGCTGTTCTTGTTGCAGGTATTACGGGATGTACATATCCTGGTGCAGGTTCACGCTGTGGCATGCATATGTTGGCTTCCCTGTTTTAATACCAGGAGACCAAAATCAGAGGATTAACCGTGGAAAGATCCAGTTCCAGTCGTGGCCAGAAATGTATCCTTTGGAGTTTCCACAGAATGAGTGTCCTGCTAGTTTACATCAACGGTTACCACCTGTTTCGACCTGTTGCATATCTTTCCCGCCAACGCTTCCATTTGTCGGTCTTTCTTGATGGAATAGAATAGAAATTGTATGGGGCTGCAGCTATATCCATTGCTCAGGTTCTGCTTGGACATTTAGCTTATGTGTAAGTTGTTATACTTATTGTGGCAGTAGTGGTTTGTGTAGCTTATGGATTAGAATGCATTGCAGTTAGGATCTTATCTTCATGTATCCCGACATAACCGTTCCATATTTGCTCTTACCTTGCTCATTGCTTTGCCTGTGTGAACTTTGTCAGGTTGCCGGTCAAACATTCGTGATATTGCGCAAATGAGAAGATGATTACAAGGTGATTCACACACTTGGGAAATGGTCGGGCCGTAAGTTTGATGTCATTGGTATCCATTTTCGAATTGGCGGTTTGGAGTACCATGCTTTTGTAATATGGCAGCTGCTTCGTCACATTGTGATTTCTGTCATTTGTAGAAACTCAGCTTAGGCATACTAGGCTATGGTAAATGGATAAGTACCATTTTGTCACTTGTTTAGATCATCCATCCGTCATCATGCTTATTATGATCACGCTGTAACTTTCTGTTTTTTGCCTTGCTTAAAGCCAATGTTATGGATTTGGGCCATTAAATGTGGACTTTGAAGTATGTTTAAATGGAATGTTTTTTTCTTTGTTAAGAGGTATGATTGTTATGGATGTAGGATGGATTGATAAAAAAAGTGTATTTAAAAAATGGAAGCAAAAATAATTGGATTTGGATTTTGTTAGACCATGTCTTAAACATAACTGTATGATTGAACATGACTTGACTGACCACATGATCATGGCTAATGAACCATGCCATATTTTTGAATGAATCACCAATTCTGAATCAAACAAGCACGATCAATACTTGAATTTAATCACACTAGGTTTTAAAACTTGTACGGCCGAATGATATGCATGTCATGTTGAACATACGATGCAAATCAAAATGAAATCAATTGTATGAAATTTTAAATATGCCCGGACAAAATTGGGGTATGACAAAGAGTATTTGCATAATCCTCCAATCCTCATGCCTCCCATCCTAGGGAGACCGCTGATTATGTACTTGACAGTACTAGACAATTTCATGGGTTATGTTCTCGGTCAGCACGACGAGATAGGTAGGAAAGAGCATGCCATCTACTACCTGAGTAAAAAATTCACAGATTGCGAGTCGAGATACGCAATGCTTGAAAAGACATGTTGTGCACTTGCATGGGCTGCTAAGCATTTGAGACAATACATGCTGACTCACACAACCTTATTGATCTCCAAGTTGGATCCAGTCAAGTATATATTCGAGAAGCCAGCTCTCACCGGAAGGGTTGCTCGTTGGCAAATGGTACTGACAGAGTACGACATCCAGTATACATCCCAGAAAGCCATCAAGGGGAGTATTCTGTCAGACTATCTTGCTTAACAACCGATTGATGATTATGAGCCGATGAAGTTTGATTTTCCAGATGAAGATATCATGTTCCTCAAGATGAAAGACTGCGAAGAGCCAGTTGTTAAGGAGGGACCTGATTCAGACGAAAAATGGACTTTGTTGTTTGATGGGGCTATCAATGCCAGAGGAAGTGGAATTGGTGTTGTCATTACCACTCCGAAAGGTGCCCACATGCCTTTCACCGCTCGTCTGACTTTTGAATGCACCAATAATGAAGCTGAGTATGAGGCCTGTATCTTAGGTATTGACCAAGCCATTGATTTGAGAATCAAGACCCTGGACATCTTCGAAGATTCAGCTCTAGTGATCAATCAAGTGAATGGTAATTGGAACACTCTCCAGACTAATCTGGTCCCCTACAGAGATTACACGAGAAGACTGTTGACTTTCTTCACAACAGTAAAGTTGTATCATATACCTCGTGATGAGAACCAGATGGCTGATGCTCTTGCTACTCTATCCTCCATGATCAAGGTGAGTCAGTGGAACCACGTTCCCGGGATTGATGTTATGCGCCTCGACAAGGCCGCGTATGTGTTTGCTGCTGAACTGGTAGCCGACGACAAGCCTTGGTATTACGATATCAAGCGCTTTCTGAAGAATCAACAGTACCCTGCAGGGGCATCCAACAATGATAGAAAGACTTTGAGAAGATTTGCAGGCAGTTTCTTCTTGAACAAAGACGATGTGCTGTATAAGAGGAACTTTGATATGGTTTTGCTCAGATGTGTGGATGGACACGAAGCAGACATGTTAATGCAGGAAGTTCACGAAGGCTCCTTCGGTACTCATGCCGGCGGACACGCGATGGCTAAGAAATTGTTGAGAGCGGGTTATTACTGGATGACCATGGAATCTGATTGTTTCAAATATGCTCGGAAGTGTCATAAATGCTAGATTTATGCTGATAAAGTGCATGTGCCGCCAAATCCTCTGAATGTGATGTCTTCGCCGTGGCCTTTTGCTATGTGGGGAATTAATATGATTGGAAGGATTGAGCCGACCGCCTCCAATGGGCATCGCTTCATCCTTGTTGCCATCGACTATTTCACCAAGTGGGTCGAAGCAGCGTCATTCGTGAATGTCACCAGACATGTGGTTGCCCGATTCATTAAGAAAGAAATCATTTGTCGCTATGGGGTTCCCGAAAGAATCATTATTGATAATGTTTCCAATCTCAATAACAAAATGATGAAGGAGTTGTGTTAGAACTTCAACATTCAGCACCACAATTCTTCCCCCTATCGTCCTAAGATGAACGGTGATGTTGAGGCAGCAAATAAGAACATAAAGAAGATTGTGCAGAAGATGGTCGTTACGTATAGAGATTGGCATGAGATGCTACCCTTCGCCTTGCATGGGTACCGTACTTCAGTACGTACATCGACCGGGGCAACCCCTTACTCCCTTGTGTATGGTATGGAAGCAGTCCTACCTGTTGAAGTGGAAATTCCTTCTCTAAGAGTCCTGTTGGATGTCAAGTTAGACGAAGCTGAATGGATTCAGACAAGGTTCAATGAGTTGAGTCTTATCGAAGAGAAGCGGATGGCAGCCATTTGTCATGGGCAGCTGTATCAGAGTCGGATGAAGAGGGCCTTTGACCGGAAAGTGCGTCCTCGGTGTTTCCAAGTCGGAGATTTGGTGTTGAAAATGATCCTTCCTCCTCAAACAGACCACATGGGCAAGTGGACTCCTAACTATGATGGACCATACATTATCACCAAGATTTTCGATGGTGGGGCCTTAATGCTTGCAACTATGGATGGTAAAGATTTCACTTCCCCTGTGAACTCAGACGCAGTTAAAAAATACTTCGCATAAAATAGACCCGTTGGACAATAAAAAGAATGGTCCAGGCAAAAATGGGCATCCCAACGAACCAAGAAAAGGAAAAAGGTTCGGGCAAAAATTAGGGATTAAAAATGAAAAGATTGTACACCCGGTAAGTTGAAAACCTGAAAGGGAAACTTAGGCAAAAATGGGTATCCCGGTGGATTGAAAACCCGAAAGGGCAATCCAGGCAAAAGTTAGGGATTAAGCGAATGATTGCATTCTGAGAAGTTCTGAATCTCATCTCATGTCGATAACTGGAAACTTTCGAAAGGGAGGAAACATCCCAATCACCTTTTTCGGAAAGCTGATCATCTGGAGGATCTTGAAGACGAGCGAGTCATAGCAGAATTGGAACCCGATAGAAATCCATTTCACATTGCCATTAGATTAATTTATGTTTTATCTTTGGTGCGATTACCTCTTTCCAGGGATTGCTTCCTGATGTAAATGCCTATTCAGAGGCCATTCAATCAATGAAATCATGTCATTCAGAAAATCTTTATGTTCATTTTCATTTTACTGTTTTGTTTGCAAAAATGACGTCCATATTTTTGATAAACATTGCATCATGAAACATAAGAGCTTTACAGGTACATGCTTAATAAACATTTAAAGTTGCTGTAAATTTTAAGTGCTTTGTATCGTCCATTCAGAACAGGGACACTCGGGGCATTTCCTTAAGGTCCTCATCAAATGATCGCGGATGTTTTTCCTCAACAGTTGGAATTTGGTATCTTATCCCTGCAGAGCTGGTCCGAGCATTGGATTCTTCAATCCCCGACAGACTCTCACTGTTGTACTTCCCCAAGCTTTTGTTTCAGACTATACATTCCCCAGTAGGGTTGACAGTTCCAGACTGTATATCCCCAGCGGAGTTGATGGTGACAGACTGTATATCCCCGGCGGAGTTGACAGTGCCAGACTGTATCTTCCCAGCAGTAGCGGCTGCTCCTCAGAGTTCGATGCCAAATCGATGATATCGACGCCAGATCCATGATCTCTTTTCATGAAGCAGGATCTCGGTACCGTATCGGTGTTTGCTTCCCCTGCAGAGTCGTCCCTCTCGCAGATTATGGTTGCCAGAACCACTGTCGCCTTCCTCAGCAGCAAGTTTTCAGTGTCATTCTCTCCCTAGTCAGAGCCTCAGTATTTTGTTATTTTCCAGAACACCGTGTGGCAGGTCATTTCCCCACAAAGTTCTTTGTGCTGTGCATCTCCAACAGCCTTGCTAGGTTCTAGAAGATGGTGATCATTTCCCCAGCAGAATTCCTTGCCTCAGCTTGGCGTTCTCTCTAATCAAGCCTCCCTGCATGTAGAATCATATTGCATTGCATCCTCCCAAATTGAGTAGTATTTCCATTTTCATGGAGCATTACGCCATTGAAAAATTCAAACATACGCATGTAAAGCATAAGTCATTTTCGGTATCCCAAGTGATAAGCCAGAAGTTGTTTCTAGTACTCAGACTGAAGATTGTTCATGACTTATCTTTATTATTCCCAGCAGGGGTCGTTGGCCCACGCGTCGCCTCAATTATCATTTTCCCTATTTCTGCCGATGCTGATAGGCATGAAATTTTCCGGTATTCAAACCGAAGTGGCATTCAGGCCAATTTTTCGATGTTCAGATCGAAGAAGTTTCCGACGTTCAGGTCGACGCAACTTGTGGCATTCAGGACAGTTTTTCGGGTATTCAGACCGAAGTGGCATTCAGGCCAATTTTCCGATGTTCAGATCGAAGAAGTTTCCGACGTTCAGGTCGATGCAACTTGTGGCATTCAGGCCAGGGTTTCCGGTATTCAGACCGAAGTGGCATTCAGGCCAATTTTCCGATGTTCAGATCGAAGAAGTTTATGACGTTCAGGTCGATGCAACTTGTGGCATTCAGGCCAGGGTTTCCGGTATTCAGACCGAAGTGGCATTCAGGCCAATTTCCCGATGTTTAGATCGAAGAAGTTTCTGACGTTCAGGTCGACGCAACTTGTGGCATTCATGCCAGTTTTCCAGTATTCAGATCGAAGTGGTATTCAGGCCAGTCTCTTCTGATGCTCAAATCGAAGTCATTTCCAGTATTCAGAATGATGAACGGCATTCAGGCCATGGTTATTTCTGTGTTACCATTTATTTTGGTATCCTGGTTAATATTCTTTTTCGGTATTCAGACCGACTCTCACCGTACCAAACGCCGATTCTGACAGGCATTTTTACTTCACTTCACTTCAGTGTAAATTTCTGGGCTTTTATTGTATTCAATCCCTTGATACCTCGAAAGTGCGAAAGTCGCTGCTATCTTCTTTTCGGGTCTCCAGTTGATTGAATAGGGGTAGCTGTAGCACCTCAAATTTGCACCCCTCATTCATGCATTCATTTTTAGGTCATTTAACATTTCATATTGCATTTCATCATGTCAATCAGAATTAGCTCCAAGAAGCTTGAATATCATCCAAGACACTTCATGGGTTCTATCTGGGTGATCAGTCAACACAAGGGAATGACTTGAGTTACTTCCAACATGTTCAAATGGGGTCTATTCACCATTCAAAACGTTAATCTTGAAGGAGCAAAGGCCTGTTCCTGAGCTATCATGCTCGCTAGGCGAGCAGCGGGGTTCGCTTAGCGAATCTAAACTGTTTTGCCATCCTCCTCTGTTGTAAGTATCGCTGATGTAAGTGGTTTGACCCGCAGTGGTCGCGTGTTTTCAGCACCACCCAAGTCCCAAGCTAATGCTGATTATGTTGAACGCCCGATTGGGAATGCGGTGAATTCTCTGAATCCGGCACTTGCTGTTAAATCCTCCTCTACATTGTTAACTCCTGCTTCTGTTGGCCCGAGTGGCAATGTGAAAGAAGACTGTGATGAGATGCTGAAGCTCATCAAGAAGAGTGAGTACAATGTTGTAGACCAGCTTCTACAAACACCATCCAAAATATCGGTGTTATCTTTGCTTCTAAATTTAGAACCACATAGAGAGGCTCTGCAGAAAGTTTTGGATGTGGCATATGTAGATCATGATGTCACTATAGAACAATGCGATAACATTGTTGCAAACATTACTGCTTGTAACAATTTGAGTTTTTGTGACTCTGATCTCCCTGAGGAGGGAAGAGACCACAACTTGGCATTACACATCTCCATGAACTGTAAGGAGGACGCCATGTCCAATGTGCTGGTGAACATTGGGTCATCCCTGAACGTATTGCCAAAGTCCACTCTTTCTAAACTATCTTATCAAGGGCCTCCCATGAGGCAGAGTGGAGTAGTTGTGAAAGCTTTTGATGGGTCGCGTAAGACTGTGATTGGGGAAGTTGATCTCCCAATCAAGATTGGACCAAGTGATTTCCAAATTACCTTCCATGTTATGGACATTCACCCATCATACAGCTGTCTCTTAGGCAGACCATGGATTCACGAGGCTGGCGCCGTGACATCCACCCTACACCAGAAGCTGAAATTTGTGAAAAATAAGAAACTGGTAGTGGTAGGGGGAGAAAAGGCTCTCCTGGTTAGCCACTTGTCTTCTTTCTCATACATAGATGCTGAGGATGAAGTTGGAACTCCTTTTCAAGCTTTATCCATATCTGAGCCTATTGAGAAGAGAACTCCTTCATTTGCTTCCTACAAAGATGCAAAGTTGGCCATCGAATATGGTGCAACTGCTGGTTTAGGAAAAATGATCGAGCTAGAAGACAATAAGTCTCGGGCTGGCATTGGCTTTTCTTCTGGGGTCTTCAACGCACAAGGGTTGTTCAAGAGTGGAGGTTTTATCCACGCTGGTCAGGAGGAAGAAGTTGCTGCTGTCTTGGAAGAGGATGCAGAGGACTCTGGCAATTTCATCATCCCTGGAGGGATCTGCAACAATTGGGTCGCTGTGGATGTTCCTACAGTTATCCACAAGTCAACGTAATGATCACTTTGTTTAAAAACCCTTCTCCCATGCCAAAAGGAGGAGTGATGACATTGTTGGCAACATAAATACAATGATATTTTCATTCAATAAATTCATGTTAAATGTTTGTTTTTCCAATTTATTTTCCCTTTTTATTTTTTGCATGAAATTGGTGATCACAAAAAACCCTAGAAATAAGAATAAAATCAATCTTTTCATCTGCATAATGATTTGCCTTGTTTGAATTCTAAAGCTTTTCATATCCAAAATCATTATGCAGGTTGATTTCTAGACCCATTGAACATAATGACCCAACGCCATCTCCCAATTTTGAGTTCCCTGTATTTGAGGCAGAGGAAGATGATGTTGAAGAGATTCCTGATGAGATCACCCGTCTACTTGAGCATGAAGAGAAGATCATTCAGCCGCATCTTGAGAATCTGGAAACAGTCAACTTGGGGTCTGAGGATTGTGTGCGAGAGGTGAAGATTGGGGCACTCCTGGAAGAATCTGTTAAGAAGGGGTTGATTGAATTGCTACGAGAATATGTCGACGTCTTCGCCTGGTCATATGAAGACATGCCTGGTCTAGATACTGATATCGTGCAACATTTCCTACCTTTGAAGCCTGAGTGCGTGCCTGTGAAGCAGAAGCTCAGAAGAACTCATCCTGATATGGCAGTGAAGATCAAAGAGGAAGTTCAGAAGCAAATTGATGTGGGGTTTCTGGTGATTTCTACATATCCTCAATGGGTGGCCAATATTGTGCCTGTGCCTAAGAAAGATGGAAAAGTCCGAATGTGTGTGGACTATAGAGACTTGAATAAAGCTAGTCTGAAAGATGATTTCCCTCTACCACATATTGATATGTTGGTAGATAATACAGCTAAATTCAATGTCTTCTCATTTATGGATGGATTTTCCGGATATAACCAGATTAAGATGGCACCCGAGGATATGGAGAAAACAACATTCATCACACCTTGGGGAACATTCTGTTATCGAGTGATGCCCTTCGGTTTGAAGAACGCCGGAGCCACGTATCAACGAGCTATGACCACTTTGTTTCATGATTTGATGCATAAGGAGATCGAGGTATATGTCAATGATATGATTGCTAAGTCAAGAACGGAAGTTGAACATGTAGAGCACTTGTTGAAGCTTTTTCAGCGCTTAAGGAAGTATAAGCTTCGTCTGAATCCCAACAAGTGTACATTTGGAGTCCGTTATGGCAAGTTATTGGGCTTTATCGTCAGTGAGAAAGGTATTGAGGTTGATCCTGCAAAGGTTAAAGCAATACAAGAGATGCCTGCGCCCAAAACTGAGAAGCAAGTCCGAGGTTTCCTTGGCCGCTTGAATTATATTTCCAGATTCATATCCCACATGACTGCCACATGTGCGCCGATATTCAAGCTCCTCCGGAAAGATCAGTCTCATGATTGGACCGAGGATTGCCAGAAAGCCTTTGACAGTATTAAAGAGTATTTGTCTGAGCCTCCGATCCTGTCTCTGCCTGTGGAAGGAAGACCATTGATTATGTACCTGACTATTCTGTAAGGTTCAATGGGTTGTGTCCTTGGTCAGCAAGACGAATCAGGGAAGAAAGAGTGTGATATCTACTACCTAAGTAAGAAGTTCACTGATTGTGAGTCTCGATACTCAATGCTTGAGAAAACATGCTGTGCTTTGGCTTGGGCTGCTAAGCGCTTACGCCAATATATGATAAATCATATGACTTGGTTGATATCTAGAATGGATCCAATCAAATACATATTTGAGAAGCCTGCTGTAACTGGGAGGATTGCCCGTTGGCAGATGTTTTTGTCTGAGTATGATATTGAGTATCGAGCTCAGAAGGCTATCAAAGGTAGTATCCTGGCTGACCATTTGGCACACCAGCCAATTGAAGATTATCAGTCAGTTCAGTATGACTTCCCGGATGAGGAAAATCTGTATTTGAAAATGAAAGATTGTGATGAGCCTACACTTGATGAAGGGCTAGAGCCTGGTTCCCGATGGATTATGGTATTTGATGGCGTTGTATATCAGTATGGAAATGGTATTGGGGCAGTAATCATCACCCCTCAGGGCACACATATTCCTTTTACAGCAAGGCTAACTTTCAAATGCACGAATAACATGGCTGAGTATGAGGCCTATATTATGGGATTGGATGAGTGCATTGATCTTAGGATCAAGCATCTTGATGTTTATGGTGATTCAACCCTCGTTGTTAATCAGATTAAGGGAGAGTGGGAGACGAATCAACCTGGTCTCATTCCTTATAGGGATTATGCGAGGAGGATTTCAACGTTCTTTACTGAGGTCGACTTCCATCATATTCCTCGAGACAAGAACCGGATGGCAGATGCTCTTGCTACACTTGCTTCGATGATTGTGGTCAAACTGTGGAATGAAGTTCCCAATATCACTGTGATGCGCTTGGATATACCAGCTCATGTATTTGCAGTTGAAGAAGTTAAAGATGATAAGCCTTGGTATTATGATATCAAGTGTTTCCTTTAGAGCCAAATTTACCCTCCTGGGGCATCTGTGAAAGATAGGAAGACTTTGAGGAGATTATCTGGTAGTTTCTACCTCAATGGCGAAGTGCTTTATAAGAGAAATTTTGACATGGTTCTGCTCAGATGTGTGGATAGACACGAAGCAGACCTGTTAATGACTGAGGTCCATGAGGGTTCATTTGGTACTCATTCCAAGGGACATGCCATGGCTAGAAAGATATTGAGAGCAGACTACTATTGGCTGACAATGGAGTCTGACTGCTGCAAATATGTGAAGAAATGCCACAAGTGTCAGATTTATGCGGACAAGATTCATATTCCTCCAACACTTCTGAACGTGATTTCATCACCTTGGCCTTTCTCCATGTGGGGAATTGACATGATTGGCATGATAGAGCCGAAAGCGTCCAACGGACCCCAATTCATTCTCGTAGCAATCGATTACTTCACCAAGTGGGTTGAAGCGGCGTCATATGCAAATGTGACCAGGCAGGTGGTCGTGAAGTTTATCAAGAATCAACTCATATGTCGGTATGGTGTGCCAGATAAGATCATTACTGATAATGGATCTAACTTGAACAACAAGATGATGAAAGAGCTGTGTAGCGAGTTCAAAATAGCACATCATAATTCTTCTCCTTATAGACCCAAGATGAATGGGGCTGTTGAAGCTGCTAATAAGAATATCAAGAAGATCATCCAGAAGATGGTTGTTACGTACAAAGATTGGCATGAGATGCTGCCATTCGCTTTACATGGATATCGTACATCTGTCCGCACTTCAACAGGGGCAACCCCTTTCTCCCTTGTTTATGGCATGGAGGTTGTACTCCCAGTAGAGGTGGAGATCCCATAAATGAGAGTCTTGATGGAAGCCAAGTTGACTGATGCTGAATGGGTTCAGAGTCGTTATGACCAGTTGAATTTGATAGAAGAGAAGAGATTGACTGCCATGTGTCATGGTCAGTTATATCAGCAAAGGATGAAGAAAGCTTTTGATAAGAAGGTCAAGCCTCGTGTGTTCCGATAAGGGGATCTTGTGCTCAAGAAAGTTTTGTCTTTTGCGCCCGATTCCAGGGGCAAGTGGACTCCAAACTATGAAGGTCCATATGTTGTTAAGAGAGCCTTTTCAGGCGGTGTTTTGATACTTACAACTATGGATGGGGAGGATTTCGCTCGTCCTGTGAATTCAGATGCAGTCAAGAAATACTTCGCCTAAAAATAAAAACAGAATAGCTCGCTAAATTGAAAACCCGAAAGGGCGGCTTAGGCAAAAATGAGCGTCTCGGTGGATTGAAAACCCGAAAGGGCGATCCAGGCAAAAATTAGAGACATAAAAATATATATGTATCCCACTAGATTGAGCACCTCATCCTGGGGCAATCTAGGCAAAAATTAGGGATTTGGCAAGTAACTGCATCCTGACAAGACATTTGTTCTACAACTGTCATCCATCAGAGATTCTCGCTCAGTCATCATCAACCGAAGCTTCAAATACATCGGATTCGGAATTGGTGGAGAAATGGTCATTATGTTCAATGTAGCCCTTTTCCAATATATATCACCAATTTCAAATTTGTAAAGATCTATGGAGTCTTGCCATTTACAGACTACCATTCCATCAAATAAATTTGAGCCTTTATCCAATTATTTGCACTCTTATTTGTTTCTATTCAACAAATGTTTTACATGTTTTAATTGAAAAAATATCATTGTTTTAAACAAATTTTTTTTTCATAAATTGTTTTTAAAACAAAGTGAACATTCACAATGATGAAAGGATACTTAAGAGATCCTCAGTGCTCTCCCAAGGGTGGTATGATCTCCAACAGGGTGAGACATTTGTTCATATTCCTGACATGACTGTATCCTCTTCCTCCAGAATATTGTTGTGGTGTAGTCCACCGAGTAGAGTACTTGTTCACCTCCCCTCCCTTCAGCAGAGCAATGATCTCTCCTCATCAGCAGATGTGTCCTCTCCGAAAGATTCGATTTTTTGGTGATCAGTCCCCAGAATTCCTTCTTTTCCTCGGATAAATCCCCAGTAGAGTTGTTGGTATAGTGGACCTTATCTGTGATGATTCATCTCCTGCAGAGATATTGTTGTTTTCTGATATCCTTGATCCCTGGAAGATTGGATATTCTCCGGTGATCCTGGCTTTCTCTCTTGAGATATAGTACCGGGTGGTTGATTCCTGGACCTGTGTGTGTTAGATATGTCTGTTTGTCAGCATTCATCAAACATAAATCACGCATAATACATGCATAATCTTAACATTCAGATATTCATGTTGCATTCTTTGCCATATATCGTTGTTTGTTATCTCATGCTATTTGGTGATATATATCTCCCCAAGAAGATGTGTGTGTCTGATCTCTCCATATAGAGTCAGCTCCATAGGAAGAAAGCGTCTATCCTTTCTTCCACATTCCCCACCGAGTTATATCCTCGTGGATGATGGTTGTTTCTGTTCCTTCCCAACACATATATTGGGAGGGGTTCCCCTATTGAGTTATATCCTCATTAGGACGAGTCTGGATTCAGTTCGCCTCTTTGGTTTGATCCTAAATTGGCATCTTGTGACTGTTTCCTTTGCTTCCCCGTGATAAATGAATAATTGCTCAGTAATTAGTAATCATTCATTTTACCCCCGGCGGAGTCTGTGGTTTTTCTACCCTTATACCGGTAGTTGTAAACCCTATTCTTTTTCCTCGCAGAGTTAACCTTTTGTTCATCATAATCGATGACGGTTACTTTTCCGTGGTTTCCTACCCAGTATCCGGTAGGTGTAATCCCCTCCTTGACGGTTATCTTCATCCAATATTCGGTGTTGATATTCCCTCTTTTGCTCGGATAGTTGCCCTGATTATGCGATTTATCCCCTAGCAAGTTATCTCTCGTTCACCCTGTTTTTGGTAATGATTGATTCTCTTCGGAATTGGGCATCATTATATACCTAGTTTTGGTATCCCGATGCCTTTGCTTTTCGGTTGATTTATCCTTTATTAACCCAGTAACCGGTTGTGGATAATCTTCCATGCGAGTATATTATCTACGTTCTGACGGTAATAGACAATATATCTCATGCACTCTTTGGTTAAAGCCTTTTGTTCTTCCCCAGTCGAGTAAGATTCGTATCCCCTTTACGGAATCAAATATCCATCCTATAATCGAGTTTGCTTTTAGCCCTCTTTTGGACGATGAGTGTCTTGAAAATATTCCCCAATTCACGCCTTGGTTGGTCACCTATTATATGCCCAGTAACCGGTATCCCTGGTGTTCTTTCCTTTCGGATCCCTATTATGACTTTTGTCCCCTGTGGAGTTAGAGTTCCTGAGTTGAAATATACCTTTTTAGGTCTTCCTGAGATGTTTTGAAGTTTTGATATCTCTCACCCTTATACCGGTCTTAGATATTCATTTCTTCCTGAGTATGTGGTATCTCTCACCCTTATACCGGTGTTCGGATCACATGTCTCTTTAAGCTTATTACCCAGTAATCAGTAATACCTCATCCCCCTGCTTCCCTAGGAGATTCTGTTGGGTATCCCCAGCGAGTCCTTAGTGGATTGCCTTTGTCCAGATTTTTATCCGAAGTATCCATTGCAGATAGTTTCGCTGTATTGGCATATTCCCCAATGCATGCATCCTTGAGTCAGCTCGAGTCTTTCCAATGGATTTATTCCCTTTGGAGACTCGTTTCTCCGGTTCTGAGTCGTGACCTGCTCACACATTTTTAGTCCTTTACTCTCCAGTAGAGTCTCTGCCCCATAAGAATGAATTATTCATGGGAGTCGTCAATTTCCTCTTAATCTTTACCATTGTGGACACATATACCCACAGGGTATTACCTTTTGCATACATACACCTGCATCATGAGGTCTCTTAGGAACCAAAATTCGTTTCTTTGTTATTATTTAAGCTCATTCTACCTCGTCGAGACGAAGATTTTAACGTTCCCTTCTCCGGCTAGAATGACCTTAAATAGGGGCATCTGTAAGACCCTAATTTTGCCCCTAAGATCCCTCATGGCATCATAACATTGCATTGCATAGCCTCAAGGATCATTGAGCATCTTGGTTCCCTTTGCCTTTGGGTGGGACTCCTTGTGAGTGGTTTGAGATCACCAAGCATGCTTGAATTGTATATCATTGCTTTTCTCACTTTATTCACTAACCAAAAACCCAAAAATATGTCACTAACATCTTTTGGTTGTAGCTTGAGCAATCACAAGATCAAAAGCTTCAAGGAGGTCATTCGTACAAAGATATTGGTCAAGAGGAGGTGGAAGCAAGCATGGTAATGGTTCCCAAATCTCTCATCCATCAAATATGCCCCCTAGTGTTTCAATTCATCATTTTTGATCAAGGCAAGTCAAAGGATTTGAGGTTGGTTCCCCAGAGAAACCCTAATTCATCTGTGCATCATAATGCCTTGCTCATGAAGCAACCTCAGCCCATGGTCAAATACAATCAAGGGAAGTTCTTTAATTCATCATTTCATGCATATTTGAATTTATTTGAGTGTCCTCAATCATCAATTCATCAAGATATGAGTTGTGGACTTGAGAAGTTGATCAGTCAATTCATCTGACTATTTTGAAATGCACTGAGACCTAACGTTTTGTGTCTTGGTCAAATGGAGATGGTTCCAAAAGCAAAAATGTTCTTAACGACAATATGAAGAACTTTAATGTTCATCAAAAATTTATTTTAAGCTCGGAAGACCATCTGCCATTCCAATACATTATAGGTCATTTTGACTAAAACCCTAATTTTGGGTCAACTTCCCAAGGATATAAATCATTCATTTTTTATGATTTTTAGGTGGGATCAAATGAATTTTAAAGCTTAAGATGTCTACTTCAAAGGTTATGTTGGACAAAATTTCAAAATCTCAAAGAAAATACATGTGATAATGCAATACATTATAGGTCCTTTTTGACCAAAGGCATTAAAAGTCAAAAAAATCCAACTTCAAGTGCCCATAACTCTTTCATCAAAAATCCATATGATGCAAAATGTAAGTCCAAATTGATTATCTTGAAAAGATCTACAACATTCATGTTGAAGATTTTATCATTTGGAACTTTCATCATTGAGACAGAAGGGCTTGAAAGTTGGCCAATTTTAGAAACCTTGCCTTGACATGTTTTGCACATCACCCTTCAAGCTCAAATTTCACTAATTTCCAAGGCCCAAATGAAATTTTGATCAACATGACATTTGTTCCTTATGCAATAAGCTTTCCAACCATTACTCATAAGCTTGCATTTTGATTTTGGACATGGCATTTTCGAAGGCTTCAATGTGATAATGCATTTTGTGAAAATCATTCCAATTGCCATGCATGATCCATTAATACACAATCTGCACGTCCAATTTGTACATGATGATGATCAGCTGCTAAAACCAAGTGGAATTGGGCCCTCCATGCGCCTGTACAGGCCCATGCATGGAGGCCCTTTCCATTCATGCAAATTTGAAATCATGCATTCAGCATTGCCTTGTCTATAAATACATTGCATATGAGCTTCATTTCACTAACCTGAAGGCGCCTGAACCTCTGCTGAATTGAATCCTCAACCACACTCAAAGGAACTCTCTCTTTTCTCTAAAAATTTCAGATCTAGAATTCAGTTTCCTCGACTGTTTTCTTTGATCTAAAAGTTCCTAGACCTCTTCACCTTGATCCATTGGACTTCTGTTTTGATAAAGCAAGCAAGGTTTCGTGCTCAATTCACCAGAACTCAAGCTTGCACTCCAACTGGTAATTTCCTCGATTCTCTTCATCCATGGACTTTTTTGCTTGGATCTAATGTTGGCTGAAGTCCTCTCAATAGAGGCATGTGATTTGTGCTTTAATTTTGCAAAAACATGAAGTTCATGATG
Organism: Lathyrus oleraceus; assembly: GCF_024323335.1. Classification (NCBI taxonomy): domain Eukaryota; kingdom Viridiplantae; phylum Streptophyta; class Magnoliopsida; order Fabales; family Fabaceae; genus Lathyrus; species Lathyrus oleraceus. The sequence goes on along the minus strand of NC_066581.1, from coordinate 369,993,792 downwards.
AACACCATCATACTTCCAGCTTTGATTCGTCCATTTATAGGGATCTACAGTGGAAGTGCATGGTATACGAGTGATGTACATCACTTCCTCTTTCGATTGATATATAGATCGGCTCATTTGGTGGCCATTTGCATTTCTGCATTTTTTTGAACATGGCCGGAATCTGGGAAGCTCACCGGAGAAGATGAAGTTTCTGGTGGCTTCATCGTGTCCAGTTTGAATCTGGACCACTTGATCTGATTTCCAGATGCAATCAGGAGCGTTGCTTATTATGACCTTTAATTTCTTCACGTGCGCACGCATTGACTGTGGTGTTTCATGAGCGCGCGCCTCTGGATCCTTGGATCTGCCAGCTCAATTAATGAGCTCAGATCCAAGGGCTCTCGTTTTTTGCATTTTCTGAATTTTCTTTTTATTTTTGTTTAATTCCTTTTATTTCAAAAAATCATATCTCTCTCATTTTTTATCCAAAAATTATGGGACCAATTGCATTATTTCCCAAATAAATTCTAGTTTCTATTTCTGATTTTTAATATTATTTATTTTTATCATTTGCTACTTTTTAGTAATTTTCTCTTTTATGGTTATTTATAATTCTTTTTAAATAGTTTTTGATATTCAAAAAATGCAAAAATATTTTCCTAACCTATTTGAATGATGATGGATTTATGAAAAATATACTCATCAATTTTTGAATTGATTTGAGATTTAGTTGAGATTTTAGTTCAATTAGGTTATTTTTATTCATTTTTAATTGATTAAAAATAGTTTCTGACTTTTAAAAATGCTAAAAAAATTTGTCAAACTTTGTTTGACCTTGTTGAACTTAGGATAAATCACTTGGACCTTTCAAGGTTGATTTGAAATGATTTTGAAGTTTGACCTTTCTTTAATATTTTAATTCAATTTTATTTTGAATATTAAAAAATGTCAAAAATATTCTATTCATTTCTTGACTTCCAATTCTCATCTCACTTCTGTTTTTGATTGTTTGACCTTGACTTTCAATGTTATTGGTCAACATATGAGGATTGATACATGACCTTCCATTTAATGCATTTTATTTTGTCATTTCCATTTTCTTTTATCCATCTTCTCCTTCTTCTTCTTCTACTTCTTTTCTTTTTGATCAATGGGTTGAAGGTTGATAAGTTAGCATTGATTAGGGAGATTTAACATTCTTTGATTCAAATCTAATTCATCTTGATCAATTGATCAAGTGAATGGCTTTGCATTAAGGATATGCTGTCTTCTAAATCATGCAAATGGCTTAAACCAATACAATATCATTCTCATTTTCTTTTTGGCATGGCAAGTTTTTGGGACTTGGTTCACTAACCAAGACTCCTAACTTATGTTTGTTGCCTACATTATTATTGACCGGCCTTAGATAGTTGTGACTTCTACATAAGTCCAATTACGATTGCTTAACATAGCGCTAAATTTTGCCTTATGGCATACTAACTATTAACCACTAACAACTAACTTTTACTTTATGCAATTTACTTTTATGCAATTTACAAATTTTGCACATATTATTCATTTGCTTTTTCCTTTGCTCATTGGAGCACATGTTTACGTTAATGCCATTTGCCTTTTGCCCACTTGGGTTTATAATTGTGTATATATCTTTTGTGCTTGTGTTTGTCTGTTTGTTGTGAACCACATACCAAGAATTGGACAATATGGACTTAGAATTTAGGACCTTAACTAAGCAAATGGAATTTGAAGAGAAACTAGGCATTTGGCCTTTAGAGTGCTATAAAAGTCAAAGAGCAACTAGGCATTGGGCCTTTAGAGTGCTATAAAATTGAAGAGAACTTTGAAAGGACTATCTTCTAAAACTCCCTCTTGTCCATTCTTTGATTTGTTTATAGAACTTTTTGATGTGTGTTTTCTTGTGCTAGGGGATTCCAACCTTGAGTAATTTTGAGGAACCATTACCATGAACATCCAAAGAGAAAGATACAAAAGCCATTGAAGGATTCCTAGAAGCATGACCTGTGTGTTGATTGCTTGAAATATTTGCTTGTGATTGCTTATTCCAAAGGATGGGAGCTACTTGGATCATCAATATGATCTCAAGAGAGGAACTCCTAGTGTGGTTCATTTTCTTATCCCTCACCTTTTTGTTTCACTTAGGACTTAGCCATTCTTCTTCTTCTCTCCACTCTAACCCAAGCCAAAACTTTTTGTGCAAACATTTAACTATTGTTTTCCAACATTAGAAACCTAAGCCTTATGCTTTTGATTTTCAAACTTTCTTTTCATAACACTTATGTTGAATTGAACTTTTAAGTCAACTTTGACCATGTTTTGTACATACTTCTAATTGGTAAATATAACCCATCCAATTTCTTTTGTGGTTCCAATGGCCACTTCTTAATCAAATTTTTCCATAACCTTTAGCTATTAGGTTTGAGTTATCTTTGTGGTAGATGTAATACTCACCTTTGTCCTTAGTGATGGACAATGAGCCTTCCATGCTTATTATAGGGTTAACCCCTCACTAGCATGTTGAAGCTATCCTCACATGGTGGACTTGTGGTTTTAGGTTGAGTTTTCTCCCTTTGATAACAAAAGACCTTAAGGCTTTTGGACCAATCAATTCACCAACTCATTTTGAGATTTTTACCCCGAACTACGGGGTTTTGATCATAATCTTTTTTAAGATGGTACGTAGGCAATAGGTTCATCCATTCAAACATAAATTGTAAATAACTTGTATATTCTTTTCTCATCCCTTCAATCATGTTTGCACAAAATAAACTTTCACAAAATACCAACCTTACAACAAGTGTGAAAAGGGATCCCTAGGAGTACCTAGGATGTTTTGGGTGCCTAACACCTTCCCATTGCATAACCAACCCCCTTACCCAGATCTCTGTTTCTTTTACTAGTTTTTGTTAAAACTATTAGGTTTTTGTTCGCTTTCTAACCATTCCTTTGGATAAATAGAAGTGCGGTGGCGACTCGACTTTGTATGGTTTACCTTGGATTTAGTCAATATCTCTAATGGTAACGAATACCCCGCTACAGAAGATGTTCAACCGATCTCTAATTTTGGAAGTTTCACATCAAACCATGATGGTGAGGAAATAGGGGAGAAAATGGAGTTTGAAGTATAGGAAGCTTGTGTTGTCGCGTTGCAGCATTGTCATATAACATATAGTTTTGAATATTCAGTGAAAAAATATGACAATGCACGATACATAATCAAGTGTAAGAATCAATAATGAAAATTCAAATGCAGGGCTTCCTTGCTTAAGACAAACTCAAAGTGAAAGATTGGTAAGCTCAATGGGCCCCATGATAACACCGAACACACCGCATATTTAGCTCGATTTTCACACTGTCATTTTGATTTCATTTCTAGTATTATGTTTGTATTTTGTCTGGATTTCAGGTATTTAACCATGTGGAAGCCGTATGCAAAGAAACGAGGCAAATCAGATGGAAAAAGGAGAAAATGCACTTTTTCACTCACGACGACCAGCATGGCGATCGCCATGGAGCTAACCATGATGTGGCTGACATGTCCCATGACCTAACGGTCACAAATACCAAGTCCCCGCGTTTTATGAAGGTGGCGTTCGCCATAAGGGGTATGGTGATCACCATCCCCTATAAGAGCGAAGAGGTCAAAAGGCTGAAGCATTCTTCCCCACTTTCCCTTTTTTTTCTGTCACACGAATTTAGCCACATTGACTTGGTTTCGAGGGTTTTGTAACACTATAAATAGAGGTTGAATTTCACATTTTAGGGTATCCAAGTTTAGTACAACTTAAATCGTATATTCATATTTTCGAGAGCTTTAGTTCTTCAAGTCCGAGGGTTATCGCATTGCGGTTGTTATTGAGTTTGGAGCATTTTTGGTTTTATCTTGCCAGCATTTACTTTCCAGTTCGAGTTTTTTCCTTCGATTTATTCCTGTACCAGATTCAAGACTCTGTTTGGAGCAGGTTCTTATTATTATCAGCATTATTTACTTCTTTTGTGCATTTACTTTTTATCATCAGTATTAATTATTTATTTTGCTCATTTACGTTACATGTTGTGGCGGGGTATGCGTTACCATTAGAGATATTGACTAAATCCAAGGTAAATCATACAAGTCGAGTCGCCACCGCACTTCTATTTATCCAAAGGAATGGTTAGAAAGCGAACAAAAACCTAAAAGTTTTATCGAATCAAAAACTAGTAAAAGAGAGTCAGAGATCTGTGTAAGGGGGTTGGTTATGCAATGGGAAGGTGTTAGGCACCCAAAACATCCTAGGTACTCCTAGGGAGCCCTTTTCATACTTGTTATAAGATTGTTGTTTTGTGAAAATTTATTGGTGCAAACATGATTGAAGAGATGAGAAAAGAATATACAAGTTTATTTACATTTTGTGTTTGAATGGATAAACCCATTGCCTGCGTACCATCTTAAAAAAGATTAGGATCAAAACCTCGTAGTTCGGGGTAAAAATCTCAAAACAAAAGAGTGGATTGATTGGTCCAAAAGCCTTAAGGTCTTTTATTATCCAAGGGAGAAAACTCAACCTAAAACCACAAATCCACCATGTGAGGATAACTTCAACATGCTAGTGAGAGGTTAACCCTATAATAAGCATGGAAGACTCATTGTCCATCACTAAGAACATAGGTGAGTATTATATCTACCTCAAGGATAACTCAAACCTAATAGCTAAAGGTTATGAAAATTTTTGATTAAGGAAGTGGCCATTGAAACCACAAAAAGACATTTGAATGGGTTATATTTACCAATGAAAAGTATTAACAAAATGGTCAAAGTTGACTTAAAGATTCAATTCAAAATAAGTATTAAGAAAAGAAGGTTTGAAAATCAAAAGCATAAGGCTTAGGTTTCTAATGTTTGAAAACAATGGTTAAATGTTTGCACAAAAGTTTTGGCTTGGGTTAGAGTGGAGGGAAGAAGAAGAATGGCTAAGATCCTAAGCATACAAAAGGTGAGGGATAAGAGTCAAAACCACAAAAGGAGTTCCTCTATTGAGATCATATTGATGATCCAAGTAGCTCCCATCCTTTGGAATAAGCAATCACATAAGCATAAACTCAAGCAATCAACAATCAATGAACTCTTGGAAAGATTCCTCAATGTATCTTAGATCCCTCTCTCTTAGAAGCTCATGGTAATGGTTCTTCAATTAGGCTCAAGTTAGGATTCCTAGCACAAGAAAACACACATGAAAAGGTTCTATAATACAATCAAGGAATGGACAAGAGGGAGTTTAGAATATGGTCCTTTTAATGTTCATCTTCAAGCTTTAAGCACTCTAAAGGCCCAATGCCTAGTTGCTTTTTGACTTTTATAGCACTCTAAAGGCCCAATGCCAAGTTGCTCTTTGACTCCAAATTTGCATAGGGAAAGTCCTAAAGTCTAAGTCCATTTTGTCCAATTCTTTGCATTTTGGTTCACAACAATCAAAACAAAACATAAGCACAATAGTATATACACAATTATGTGCTCAAGTGAGCAAAAGGCAAATGGCATTAACATAAACATGTGCTCCAATGAGCAAAGGAAAAAAACAAATGAATAATATGTACAAGAATAGTAAATTGCATAAAAGTAAAGAGCAAAAAAAGTAAATGTTAATTGTTAATGGTTAGTAGTTAGTGTGCTATGTTAAGCAATCGTAATTGGACTTATGTAGAAGTCACAACTATCTGAGGCCGGTCAATGATAATATAGGCAACAACACAAGTTAGAAGTCTTGATTAGTGAACCAAGTTCCAACAACTTGCCATGCCAAAAAGAAAAAGAGAATTGATCTTGTATTGGTTTAAGTCCTTTGCATCATTTAGGAAATAACCTATCCTTAATGCAAAGTCAATCACTTGATCAATTGATCAAGATGAATTAGATTTGAATCAAGGAAGATTAAGTCTCCCTAATCAATGCTAACTTATCAACCTTCGACTCATTGATCAAAAAGAAAAAGGAAGAAGGAGAAGAAGAAGATGAATAATGGAAAAAGAAAATGGAAAGAATAAAGTGCATAAGGCGAAATCAAATGTACCAATCCATAGGTGTTGATCAAATGACATTGAAAGTCAAAGTCAAACAATGAGAAATCAGAAATGAGATGAAGATTGGAAGTCAAACAATAAGCAAAATATTTTTGGCATTTTTAATATTAAAATAAACTTGAATTAAAAATAAAAGAAAGGTCAAACTTCAAAATCACTTCAAATCAACCTTGAAAGGTCCAAGTGATTTATCCCAAGTTCAACAAGGTCAAACAAAGTTTGACAAAAAATTTCAGCATTTTTAAAAGTCAGAAACTATTTTTAATCAATTAAAAATGAATAAAAATAACCTAATTGAACTAAAATCTCAAATAAATCTCAAATCAATTAAAAAATTAATGAGAATATTTTTCATAGATTCATCATCATTCAAATAGTTTAGGAAAATATTTTTGTATTTTTTGGATATCAAAAACTATTTAAAATGAATTAAAAATAACCAGAAAAGAGAAAATTCATGAAAAATATCAAATGACAAAATAAAAAATATTAAAAATCAAAATTAGAAACTAGAATTTATTTAGAGAAGAATGCAATTGGTCCCATATTTTTTGGAATTAAAATGAAGAAGATATGAATTTTTAAAAATAATGGAAATAAAAGAAATTAAAACAGAAGATCAATGAGCGTTAGATCTGAGCTCATTAATTGAGCTGGCAGATCAGACGCTCTAGAAACGCGCTTCCACCATAGGCCAAAGTCCACGCGTAACACAATGAGTTAATAAAAGTCATAAGAAGCAAAGGCCAGGATTAGATCTGGAAATCAGATCCAAGGGTCCACAACGCATCTGGCAAAGGGACGGTCACCGGAGCCACCTTCTTCTCCGGTGAGCTTCATAATTCCGGCCAGATTTGCAGGTTTCAAAATCTTAACCAAAATACACGATCCATACATCATTGGAAAGCTGGGATGATGTACATTATCCATGTATCACTCAAATCCCCTCTAGATCTCTATATTGAGAGAAATCAGATATGGAAATTCTGTGATGTTCATGTAAACTTGATGGATTTCAAAAATTAAATGCACAATAATGATGCCTCTATTGAGAGGACTTCAGCCAACACAAAATCCAAGCAAATAGATCAATAGATGATGAGTTTCAAAGAAAAAACCAGTTGAAGAACAACCTTGGATTCTGGAGATTTGAGCTTGCTTCCTTGCTTCCTTTGGCAAAACAGAAGATCAATGACCTAAAGGATGAAGGTCTAGAAGCTTTAGATCCAAAGATTCAACCAGATGTAGTTGAATTTTGGATCTGAAAAATTTGAAGAAAAGTAAAATAGCTTCTTTGGTGAGAGGTTAGGTTTTAAGTTCAGCAGCATTTCAGGTTGATTCATGGATGAATTTTGAATGGAGTGAGGTCCTTATTTATAGATGGAATGGCAAGGCAAGTGTGATTCGATCCGTGTGCATGGAATTGGACATTCATTGCATGGGCTTGCATGATCATGCAAAAGGCCCAAATTCAATGCCAAATGCAATCTGAAATGAATGTGAGATGAATTGGACGCGTGGTTTGGAGTGAAATGGCTTGTGCATGGAGTTTTGAGGTGTTATGCATAATTGAACCAAAAACTTCTCCTCTTCGAAAATACCATTGGCCAAATCTAAACATGATCATGTGAGTAATGGTTGGAAAGGTTTTGATGTGAGGAACAATTGTTATGTTGGGCAAAAATCCATTTGAAGTGTGGAAATTGATGAATTTTGAGTTTAAAGTGCAAGGTGCAAAACATGTAAAGGTAAAGTTTCTAAATTTGGCCAATGTTCAAGCCCCTTTATGTTGATGATGCAAGCCTCAAATGAAAACCCCTCCAACATCAAAGTTGTAGATCTTGTCAAGACAATAAAAATGGACTTAAATGTTTCATCATTTGGATTTTTTATGAAATAGTTATGGGCACTTGAAGTTGGACTTTTTTGCCTTTCAATGCATTTGGTCCAAAGTGACCTATAATGTTTTGCATTATCACATGTATTTCCTTTGAGATTTTGAAATTTTGTTCAACATAACATTTGAATTAGACATCTTAAGATTTCCAATTCATTTGATCCCACCTCAAAATCATAAAAAATGAATGAGTTGTGTTCTTGGGAAGTTGACCTAAAATTAGGGTTTTAGTCAAAATGACCTATAATGTCTTGGAATGGGAGATGAACTTACAAGCTTCAAATAAATTTTTGATGAACATGAAAGTTGTTCACATTGTCCTTAAGAACATTTTTGCTTTTGGGATCATCTCCATTTGACCAACACATAAAAAGTTAGGTCTCAGTGCATTTCAAAATAGTCAGATGAATTGACTGATCAACTTCTCAAGTCTACAACTCATATCTTGATGGATTGATGATTGAGGATGCTCAAATAAGTTCAAATATGCATGAAATGATGAATTAAAGAACTTACCTTGATTGTATTTGATCATGGGCTGAGGTTGCTTCAAGAGCAAGGCATTATGGTGCACAGATGAATTAGGGTTTCCTTGGGGAACAAACCCCAAACCCTTTGACTTGCTTTGATCAAAATGATGGATTGAGATGCCAGGGAGGCATATTTGATGAATGAGAGCTTTGGGAACCATTACCATGCTTGCTTTCCTCTTCTTTTGGCCATATCTTTGTACCAATGATCTCCTTGAAGCTTTTGACCTTGTGATTGCTCAAGCTACAAACAAAAGATGTTAGTGACATATTTTTGTGCTTTTGGTTAGTAAACAAAATAAGAAAAGCAATGATATACAATTCAAGCATGCTTGGTGATCTCAAACCATTCACAAGGAGATCCCACCCAAAGGCAAAGGGAACCAAGATGCTCATGATCCTTAAGGCTTTGCAAATGCAATGTTATGATGCCATGAGGGATATTAGGGTCAAAATTGGGGTCTTACAGATGCCCCTATTTAAGGTCATTCTAGCCGGAGAAGTGAAGGTTAAAATCTTCATCTCGACGGGGTAGAATGGGCTTAAATAATAACAAAGAGACGAATTTTGGTCCCTAAGAGACCTCATGATGCAGATATATGCATGCAAAAAATGGTAGAACTCTGTGGGGGGTATGTACCCACAAAGGCAAAGATCAGGAGGAAATTGACAATCCTTATGAGTAATACACTCATAAATGGGACAGAGACTTTGGGGGACTTTACTGGGGAATAAAGGGATGAAAACGCGTGAGCAGGTCACGACTCGAAACTTGCTGAGACACGGAGAGAATCCATGAAATAACTCAATGGAAAGACTCGAGCTGACTCGAAGATGCACGTATTAAGGAATATGCCAATATAGCAAAGTTATCTGCAACTGATACTTCGGATAAAAATCCGGACTCAGGTGGGGGATGTCCACTAAGGACTCAGCTGAGGAAATAACACATGAGGTATTACCGGTTACTGGGTAATAAGCTCAAAAAGAGGTCATGTGATCCCACCGGCACCATGGCGAGGGAAAAACATGCTCCAGGAGAATGAATATCTAAGACCGGTATAAGGGTGAGAGATATCAAACATCCAAAACGTCTGAGGAAGACCTAAAAAGGTATATTTCAACTCAGGAAAATCTGACTCCACAGGGGACAAAAAGTCATAATAGAGAGCAGAAGGAGGGAACACCAGGAATGTCGGTTACTGGGCATATAATAGGTGACCAAACAAAGTGTGAATTGGGGAATATTCCCAAGACACTCATCATCCAAGAAGAGGGCAAAAAGCAAACTCGATTATGGGATGGACATTCGATTTCCACAGAGGGATACGAATCTTACTCAAACTGGGGAAGAACAAAAAGGCTTCGACCAAAGAGTGCATGAGATATATTATCTATTACCGTCAGAACATAGATAATATACTCGCATGGAAGATTATCCACAACCGGTTACTGGGTTAATAAAGGATAAATCGACCGACAAAGACAAGCATCGGGATACCGAAATTAGGTATATAATGATGACCAATCCAGGGGAGAAACAATCGTTACCAACAACAAACGGGTAGACGAGAGATGACTCGCTGGGGATAAACTGCATAATCAGAGCAATTATCCACAAGAATGGGGGGAATATCATCACCGAATATTGGATGAAGATAACTGTCAAGGAGGGGATTACATCCACCGGATACTGGGTGGAAAACCACGGAAAAGTAACCGTCATCGATTAGGATGAACAAAAGGTTAACTCTGCAAGGGGATGAAATAGGGTTTACAACTACCGGTATAAAGGTAGAAAACCACAAACTCCGTCGGGGATAATATGAATGATTACTAATTACTGAGAAATTATTCATTTACCACAAGGAAGTGCAGGGAACAGTCACAAAAGGCCAATCTAGGATCAAACTAAAGAGGCAAACTGAATCAAGACTCGTCCTAGTGAGGATATAACTCAATAGGGAAACCCATCCCAATATATGTTGGGAAGGAACAGAAACAACCATCATCCACGAGGATGTAACTCGGTGGGGAATATGGAAGGAAAGATAAACACTTTCTGCTTAAGGGGCTGACTCTACATGGAGAGATCAAACACCAACATCTGCTTGGGAAATGCATTACCCACTAGCAGGGGATAACAAACAAAGATATATGGCAAAGAATGCAATCATGAATATCTTCATGTTTGAAACTATATGCACACATGCATGGTTTATGTATGATGAAAGCTGACAAACAGACATTTCTAACACAAACAGGTCCGAAGAATAAGTACACAAAAATTCGGTACTACACCTCAAGAGAGGAAGCCAAGTTCAACGGAGAGTATCCAATCTGATGAGGGCAAGAGATACCAGGAAGCAAAGATCTCTACAGGGGGATGAACATCAGTCATTCCAGCTGGGGGCAGGAGTTATTGCACGGATAAAAAATCTGCCGCATAAGCAACTCTACTGGGGAACCAATTTGAGGAGGAAAGGGAACCTCTGGGGATTAACCACCAAATACCGTACTTACCAAAGAGATCACATCTGCTGAGGAAGGAAGGAGGATGAATGTCTTACCACACACTCTGCTCGGTAGGAAAACCACAAAAGGACCCAGAGGAATAAGATACAAGCATGCCAGGAATATGAACAAAAGTCTTACCCTGTTGGGGATCATACCATCCTTGGGAGAGCACTGAAGATCTCCTAAGTATCCTTTCGTCATCGTGAATGTTCACTTTGTTTAAAACAAATTATGAAAAATTTGATTATTTAAAACAATGATATTTTCTCAATTAAAACGTGCAAAACATTTGTTGGATAGACACAAATAAGAGTGCAAATAATTGGATAAAAGGCTCAAATTTATTTGATGGAATGGTAGTCTGCGAATGGCAAGACACCATAGATCTTTTCAAATTTGAGATTGGTTATGTATATTGGAAAAGGGCTACATTGAACATAATGACCATTTCTCCACCAATTCTGAATCCGATGTATTTAAAGCTTTGGTTGATGATGAATGATCGAGAAACTCTGACGGATAACAGTTGTAGAACAAAGTCTTGTCAGGATGCAGTTACTTGCCAAATCCCTATTTTTTTGCCTAGATTGCCCTGGGGTGAGGTACTCAATCTAGCGGGATACGTATATTCTATTTTTTATATGTCTCTAATTTTTGCCTGGATCGCCCTTTCGGGTTTTCAATCCACCGAGACGCTCATTTTTGCCTAAGCCGCCCTTTCGGGTTTTCGACTTAGCGAGCTATTCTGTTTTTATTTTTAGGCGAAGTATTTCTTGACTGCATCTGAATTCACAGGATGAGTTAAATCCTCTCCATCCATAGTTGTAAGCATCAATGCACCGCCTGAAAAGGCTCTCTTAATAACATATGGACCTTCATAGTTTGGCGTCCACTTTCCCTTGGAATCGGGCGCGAAAGACAAGACTTTCTTGAGCACAAGGTCACCTTCTCAGAAAACACGAGGCTTGACCTTCTTATCAAAAGCTTTCTTCATCCTTTGCTGATATAACTGACCATGGCACATGGCAGTCAATCTCTTCTCTTCAATCAAATTCAGTTGGTCATAACGACTATGAACCCATTCAGCATCAGTCAACTTGGCTTCCATCAAGACTCTCATTGATGGGATCTCCACCTCTACTGGGAGTACAGCCTCCATGCCATATACAAGAGAGAAAGGGGTTGCCCCTGTTGAAGTGCGGACGGATGTGCGATATCCGTGTAAAGCAAATGACAGCATCTCATGCCAATCTTTTTACGTGACAACCATCTTTTGAATAATCTTCTTGATATTCTTATTAGCAGCTTCAACAGCCCCATTCATCTTGGGTCTATAAGGAGAAGAATTATGATGTGCTATCTTGAACTCGCTACATAGCTCTTTCATCATTTTTTTGTTCAAGTTAGATCCATTATCAGTAATGATCTTATCTGGCACACCATAACGGCATATGAGTTGATTCTTGATAAACTTCACGACCACCTGCTTGGTCACATGTTCATATGACGCCGCTTCAACCCACTTGGTGAAGTAATCAATTGCTACGAGAATGAATCTGTGTCCATTGGACGCTTTCGGCTCGATCTTGCCAATCATGTCAATTCCCCACATAGAGAAAGGCCATGGTGATGAAATCACATTCAGAAGTGTCGGGGGAATATGAATCTTATCCGCATAAATCTGACACTTATAGCACTTCTTCACATATTTGCAGCAGTCAGACTCCATTGTCAGCCAATAGTAGCCTGCTCTCAACATCTTTCTAGCCATGGCATGTCCATTGGAATGAGTACCAAACGAACCCTCATGGACCTCAGTCATCAACAGGTCTGCTTCGTATCTATCCACGCATCTGACCAGAACCATGTCAAAATTTCTCTTACAAAGTACATCGCCATTGAGGTAGAAACTGCCTGACAATCTCCTCAAAGTTTTCTTATCTTTTACAGATGCCCCAGGCGGGTAAGACTGGTTCTGAAGGAAATATTTGATATCATAATACCATGGCTTATCATCTTCTACTTCTTCTACTGCAAATACATGAGCTGGTCTGTCCAAGCGCATCACGGTGATATTGGGAACTTCATTCCAAAGTTTAACCACAATCATCGAAGCAAGCGTAGCAAGAGCATCTGCCATCCGATTCTCATCTCGAGGAATATGATGGAAGTCAACCTCAGTAAAGAACGTTGAAATCCTCCTCGCATAATCTCTATATGGAATGAGACCAGGCTGATTCGTTTCCCATTCACCCTTAATCTGATTAACAACGAGGGCCGAATCACCATATACATCAAGATGCTTGATCCTAAGATCGATGCACTCCTCCAATCCCATAATACAGGCCTCATACTCAGCCATATTATTTGTGCATTTGAAAGTTAGCCTTGCTGTAAAAGGAATATGTGTGCCCTGAGGGGTAATAATCACTGCCCCAATACCATTTCCATATTGATTTACAGCGCCATCAAATACCATACTCCATCTGGAACCAGGCTCTGGCCCTTCATCGAGTGTAGGCTCATCACAATCTTTCATTTTCAAATACAGAATCTCCTCATTTGGGAAGTCATATTGAACTGACTGATAATCCTCGATTGGTTGATGTGCCAAGTGATCAGCCAAGATACTACCTTTAATAGCCTTCTAAGCTCGATACTCAATATCATACTCAGATAACAACATCTGCCAACGGGCAATCCTCCCTGTTAAGGCAGGCTTCTCGAAGATATACTTGATTGGATCCATTCTGGATATCAACCACATTGTATGATTCAACATATACTGGCGTAAGCGCTTAGCAGCCCAAGCCAACGCACAACATGTTTTCTCAAGCATTGAGTATCGAGACTCACAATCGGTGAACTTCTTGCTCAAGTAGTAAATAACATATTCTTTCTTCCCTGTTTCATCTTGCTGACCAAGGACACAACCCATTGAGTCTTCCAGAACAGTCAGATACATAATCAATGGTCTTCCTTCCACAGGCGGAGACAGGATCGGAGGCTCAGACAAATACTCTTTAATACTGTCGAAAGCTTTTTGGCAATCCTCGGTCCAATTATGGGACTTATCTTTCTGGAGGAGCTTGAATATCGGCGCACATGTGGCAGTCATGTGGGATATGAATCTGGAAATATAATTCAAGCGGCCAAGAAAACCTCGGACTTGCTTCTCAGTTTTGGGCGAAGGCATCTCTTGTATTGCTTTGACCTTTGTAGGATCAACCTCAATACCTCTTTCACTAACAATAAAGCCCAATAACTTACCGGAACGGACTCCAAAGGTACACTTGTTGGGATTCAGACGGAGCTTATACTTCCTCAAGCACTGAAAAAGCTTCAACAGGTGCTCTACATGTTCAACATCCGTTCTTGACTTAGCAATCATATCATCAACATATACCTCGATCTCCTTATGCATCATATCATGAAACAAGATGGTCATAGCTCGTTGATACGTGGCTCCGGCGTTCTTCAACCCGAAGGGCATCACTCGATAACAGAATGTTCCCCAAGGTGTGATGAATGTTGTCTTCTCTATATCCTCGGGTGCCATCTTAATCTGATTATATCCGGAAAATCCGTCCATAAATGAGAAGACATTGAATTTAGCTGTATTATCTACCAACATATCAATGTGTGGCAGAGGGAAATCATCTTTCAGACTAGCTTTATTCAAGTCTCTATAATCCACACACATCCGGATTTTTCCGTCTTTCTTAGGCACGGGCACAATATTGGCCACCCATTAAGGATACGTATAAGTCACCAGAAACCCCGCATCAATTTGCTTCTGAACTTCCTCTTTGATCTTCACCGCCATATCAGGATGAGTTCTTCTGAGCTTCTGCTTCACAGGCACGCACTCAGGTTTCAAAGGTAGGAAATGTTGCACGATATCTGTATCTTGACCAGGCATGTCTTTATATGACCAGGCAAAGACATCAACATATTCTCGTAACAATTCAATCAACCCCTTCTTAACAGATTCTTCCAGGAGTGCCCCAATCTTCACTTCTCGCACACAATCCTCAGACCCCAAGTTGACTGTTTCCAGATTCTCAAGATGCGGCTGAATGATTTTCTCTTCATGCTCAAGTAGACGGGTAATCTCGTCAGGAATCTCTTCAACATCATCTTCTTCTGCTTCAAATACAGGGAATTCAAAGTTGGGAGACGGTGTTGGATCATTATGTTCAATGGATTTGACTAACCTGCGTAATGATTTTGGATATGAAAAGCTTTAGAATTCAAACAAGGCAAATCATTATGCAGATGAAAAGATTGATTTTATTCTTATTTTTAGGGTTTTATGTGATCACCAATTTCATGCAAAAAGCAAAAAGGGAAAATAATTGGAAAAACAAACATTTAACATGAATTTATTGAATGAAAATATCATTGAATTGATGCGCCAACAATGTCATCACTCCTCCTTTTGGCATGGGAGGAGAGTTTTTAAACACAATGAACATTACTTTGACTTATGGATAACTGTTGGAATATCCACAGCAACCCAATTATTGCAGATTCCCCCAGGGATAATGAAGTTGTCAGAATCCTCTTCATCCTCTTCCAAGATGGCAGCAGCCTCCTCTTCTTGGCCGGTGTGGATGAAACCTCCACTCTTGAACAACCCTTGCGTATTGGAAACCCCAGAAGAAAAGCCTATGCCAGCCCGGGACTTGTTGTCTTCTAGCTCAATCATCTTCCCTAATCCAGCAGTTGCACCATGCTCAATGGCCAACTTTGCATCCTTGTAGGAAGTAAATGAAGGAGTTCTCTTCTTAATAGGTTCAACAATAGATAAATCTTGGAAAGGAGTTCCAACTTCATCCTCAGCATCTATATATGAGAAGGAAGACAAATGGCTAACCAGGAGAGCTTTTTCTCCCCATACCACCACCAGCTTCTTATTCTTCACAAATTTCAGTTTCTGGTGTAGGGTGGATGTCACGGCACCTGCCTCGTGAATCCATGGTCTGCCTAGGAGACAGCTATACGATGGGTGAATATCCATAACCTGGAAGGTAATCTGGAAATCACTTGGTCCGATCTTGACTGGGAGATCAACTTCCCCAATCACAGTTTTGCGAGACCCATCGAAAGCCTTCACAACTACTCCACTCTGCCTCATGGGAGGCCCCTGATATGACAACTTCGAGAGAGTGGATTTTGGCAATACGTTTAATGATGACCCAGTGTCCACCAGCACATTGGACATGGCGTCGTCTTTGCAACCCATAGATATATGCAATGCCAAGTTGTGGTCTCTTCCCTCCTCGGGGAGATCAGAGTCACAAAAACTCAAGTTGTTACAAGCAGTAATGTTTGCAACAATGCTATCGAATTGTTCTATCGTGACATCGTGATCCACATATGCCACATCCAACACCTTTTGCAGAGCCTCTCGGTGTGGTTCTGAATTCAAAAGTAATGATAACACAGATATTTTGGATGGCGTTTGTAGAAGCTGGTCTACAACATTGTACTCGCTTCTCTTGATGAGCTTCATCATCTCATCACAATATTCTTTCGTATTGCCACTTGGGCCAGCAAAAGCAGGAGTTCTCAATGTAGAGGAGGGATTAACAACAAGTGCCGGATTCGGGGTGCTCACAGCATTCCCAATCGGGCGCTCAACAAAATCAGCATTAGCTTGAGGCTTTGAAGGTGCAGAAAATACACGACCGCTGCGGGTCAAACCACTAACATCAGCAATATTAACAACAGATGAGGAAGGCAAGGACACCTCTTTCCCATTTTCCACTGCGACAGCATTGTAGCGATATGGAATTGCCTTCTCGGAAGAGTATGGCACAGGGCCGGCAGGCTTAATGGTTAATGCGGGAGACACCTTCTGCTTTCTACCATCATACTTGATGATAACAGGCTCGGGGATTCAGAATACTGGAGAAATTACGTTGACCTCATCAGCATCTTCTTCAACATTTCTGTTTTGAAGGATCTCAATAACTCCTTCATCCAACATTTCTTGAACATCTCTGCGCACCTGGCGACAACCTCTTTGATTAACAGAACAGACTCGGCATCTATCATGGTCATGCTCATAATGACTATAATCACATAGCAAACGACGCATCTCAACCAGAGATTGTCGAATATGACTGACACATTTGACTTTGTACTTGCCAGGGCAACCCTGGACCATGTTGACAGATTTCCCATGCTCGGGCAATGGGTTCTTCTTCACGTTAGGACCTACGTCCTTGAAACACAGAATGCCACACCTCACAAGGTCTTGAACTTTGGTCTTCAAAGGGTAGCAATTCTCCACGTCATGGCCGGGAGCACCAGAATGGTAAACACAGTGTAATTCGGGCTTATACCACCACTGGGGGTTAGTAGGTATAGCCGGTGGGTCTCGTGGAGTAATCAACTTCCTCTCTATCAAAGAGGGATATAACTCTGCATACGTCATCGGAATAGGATCGAAGGTGACCCTTTTCCTCTCGTAACTCGTGCTGGTTTGAATACTGTTTCGAGGCTGGTAGGCCTGCTGTTGCGGACGGTGCTGCGGTTGTTAATATTGTGGGTGTGGTTGCTGATTGTTGTTATGTTGCTGGTACTACTGATTATCTCTGAAGACAGGTGCTATATGAGCCACCTGGTGCTGGTTACCGGCGGGACGCACAGTCTTCCTCCTCACAGAGGGTCTTCTTGGTTTCATATGAGAAGTCACAGCATGTGCCTCTCCATCTTTCTTCTTCGCAAACGCCCCATAACATTTGGCAGAAGAGCCTTCTTCTCTCGGCAGACATCCTTCTCTAACCCCTTCTTCTAGACGCATCCCCATATTCACCATCTCGGTGAAGTCAGAAGGAGCGCTAGCAATCATCCGCTCATAATAAAAAGAACTCAAGGTCTTCAAAAAGATCTTGGTCAACTCTTTCTCTTCTAGCGGGGGCACGATCTGTGCTGCTACCTCTCGCCACTGTAGCACCTCAAATTTGCACCCCTCATTCATGCATTCATTTTTAGGTCATTTAACATTTCATATTGCATTTCATCATGTCAATCAGAATTAGCTCCAAGAAGCTTGAATATCATCCAAGACACTTCGTGGGTTCTATCTGGGTGATCAGTCAACACAAGGGAATGACTTGAGTTACTTCCCACATGTTCAAATGGGGTCTATTCACCATTCAAAACGTTAATCTTGAAGGAGCAAAGGCCTGTTCCTGAGCTGTCATGCTCGCTAGGCGAGCAGCGTGGTTCGCTTAGCGAATATGAACTGTCATGCTCGCTATGCGAGCAAATTCTTCGCTAGGCGAAGCTCACGCGTTTTAAGAATATAACAGAAAAATCTTGGACTTGGACCTCTCTCATTTAAGCCCACAAAGCCACGAAAATCAAGTTATAAATTCTAAAATTTCAGTAGGACAAAAACCCTGGAAGAACAGAGCTGGAAGTGGTGAAAGTTTAAAACACTCTGAAGAACTCATTTGCACGGAATCACCTCCATCTCATATAAACCCTAAGATCACTTTGCAAACCCAATCGGGCAATTCAATCTCATTCAATCTCTCCAATCAGGTTTTCCCTATTCCCATTACTTTACGCCTTCAATTTGAAATCTCTAAATGTATGAGGCATTATGGGTGAATTTGGAAGAGTGGGTATCGCTAGGTTTTGCATGTGGGTTTAGATATGTATGAATGTGTAAAACCATGCCTTGAATGTTTAACCACTTAATTTATGAGATGGATACCATAGGGTTTGGGGTTGCTGAAATCGGACTGTTATCAAGGGAGAAACCAAAACCCGCAGGCATTCGCTAGCACCTCGCTAAGCGAGCATGTAGCGAAGCTTCGCTAGCACCTCGCTAAGCGAAGCAGTAGCGATCGTGACAGTAGTTGTTTTTTTTTTCTGTTTGCTTTCTAACCTGTTTTATGACATGTTTTCAATTGCATCTGCACACTGTTTACCTGACGCTGTTGTTGTTATGGTTCTTTTGTCTAGTGCAACTCTTGATTGCACCCCGTCTTGTTATTCTAACCTGTTTGTTGAGTTTTTTGTGAGGGTTCACATGACTCCTGAAGAGATATCTTGCTTGGTATTCCACTTTATTTGTGGGATGCCGCTTGGAGATTTATTCCGATTACTTGTACTGACTTGCTTTCTTTGATGGTGCCAGCTTGAGAGATCTCTGGGTTTCTTGTCTCTTTAGTTACTGTTATTTCGGATCTTCGTCTGTGGGGTAGATCTCTTGATCCCTTTTACATCTTTCCCGCATTTTACCGCTTTCTTAGTTGGAAGACCTCGATAGGAGGCAATGTTTTTGTGTGCTTACTTTTGTGCCCAAAGACCTCCAAAAGATGCGCCAGTGCTAAAGACCTCCATGAAGAGGCAATTGACGGATAAAAGGGATTAGTAGTCAATCCCCCGTTATTCAGTGTGTCGTCCTTTATGCTCGCACTACGTGTTGATGCTTCAGAACAAAAGCCCAAGATCTTTTGTCCGGTCAGTCTGTGGAGAGGGTTCCACCTTTCTGAATCCCCACTTTTTGTCATAAGCTCACCCTGTCCAGGGTTAAGAGCTATGAGGTCTTATCCTCATTACCCTTTTGATCTGCTCACCCTGACGTTCAATGTCAGTGGTTAAGAGCCCGTTTGATTACCTTTCCATGGCTTGTTTGTCGAGGTTGATATGACCCCTCTTGACTAAAGCCCTACCCATGTATGTTTGAACCCCTTGTCAGTGTGTTTACTTTATGCATGTTTGTTTTGTATGGTGTGATCGTCTCCCCATAGGATTGCTAGGCTTCGTATAGTCTCTCGTTTGCATGTCAATTAAGGTAGCACGGTTCCTTCGTCTAGGACTTCCTTTTTGCATGAGCATTCCTAAAACACAAACAAACTCATTGATTTTTCTTCTCCTAAGAACACGTTAACTCCTTCTACTACAGGCGAGTAAGTCTCCAAAGGTCGAGCATCCGGTAGATTGCGTAGTAACGTCGTTCATCTAAAAAACACAAAAACAAACAAAAATAAGTTAGTTGAACTACGTTTTGCTCTGATTCTCATTCCAGATGAGATACGTAGGCATAAGACGCGATGTCTTAACGAGCACACATCTCTTTAACCCATAGGTAGCCGAGCTACAAAGACTCTGATTCTCATATTCAGATGAGATACGTATGCAGTGGATACGACTGTTGGTGTAAGCCCTAGAGGCCAATACTTTTGGTACTTGTATCGAACTATTTATTAATAATAAAAGGCATTTTCTTTATTATGGTTGATTAATAAAGTCCCTGGAATAGATAGTCCGTTTAATGTATTAAGTGTGACTTAATCATGAGAACACATTAAACATAAGGACATTATTCTTAAAGTATCCGTAGTCGAGCTTTAATGTGAAGTGGGATAACATTAAAGCATTAAGACTATTATGTTTGTAGACTGATGATCACATCTCACGGATCATGGATAAAGAGTTATCAAGTCTTAAACATAGGTATGAATATTAGGAGTAATATTTATACCGGATTGACCCGCTATGAGAATACTATATAGAAAGTTATGCAAAGTGTCATAAGTTATTCTCATGGTGATAATGGTGTATACCGCTCTTCGACCTGAAACCACTATGGATCCTAGATGTAGAGTCGAGTGCTTTGTTGCTGATCCAACGTTGTCCGTAACTGGATAACCATAAAGACAGTTGATGGGTACTCCACGAAGCATGCTGAGGGACATGAGTGTCCTAGATGGAATTTGCCAATCCTGCGTAACAGGATAAATGTCTATGGGCCCAATATTGAACTGGACAAGGGTGACACGGTCTATACCTTGTGTTCAATATAGACATAAGGGCAAAGGGGTAATTATACACATAATTATTATCACAGGAGGTTTTGTCAGATCACATGACATTTTCGTGACTTGGGTAGCAGTAATGTGTTGCTAGATACCGCTCACTGTTTATTATGTTAAATGCGTGATTTAATATAATTGCCAACGCCGCGAAAACCTCTAGGGTCACACACAAAGGACGGATTGATGAGAGATAGAATAATTAAGGAACATCGTAAGGTACGGTGTACTTAAGTAGAATACGAAATATGGTAAGGTACCAAATACTTAAGTGATTTTGGCATTTTATGAGATATGGGCCAAAATGCACTTAAGTGGGCTTTTTGGCTTGAAGCCCACACAAGTGGTTCTATAAATAGAACCCCTTGGGTAGAAGCACAGTAACTCACTGAGACAGAAAACACAACTGAAGAGTTGGAATTCCGTATCTCTCTCTCAATCAAAGTCTTCATTCATAACAGTGTCGCAACCTGAAAAATACAGTGCGCGAAAAAACAACCGCCGAAAGAAAAAGACAGAAGAGTCGCCACCGTGCATTATTCATCCCAAAGGAGGGAAAGGAAACGCTCGAAGTAAACCTGAAAAAGGAAAGGACAAGACGGGGTCTCGCAACCAAATCTTGGGTTCGGGAGTCGGTTATGCGAAGGGAAGGTATTAGCACCCCTACGCATCCGTAGTACTCTACGGGATCCACTTTTGTAGTTTTCGTCTAAAAGGTGTGAGTTTATCTTGTGTTGTTTACCAAAAAAAAAGGGTTAAATGAAAATGACTCGCGCGGATGTCGCATCCACTGCATACGTATCTCATCTGAATATGAGAATCAGAGTCTTCGTAGCTCGGCTGACCTATGGGTTGGGGGATGTGTGCTCGCTAAGACATCGCGTCTTATGCCTACGTACCTCATCTGGAATGAGAATCAGAGCAAGCCGTAGTTCGGCTAACTACAGGGTTATGGAGTGGGTTTTGGATGAACGACGTCACTATGCAATCTACCGGATGCTCGACCTTTGGAGACTTACTCGCCTGTAGTAGAAGGAGTAAACGTGTGTTATGGAGAAGAAAAATCAATGAAGGGTTTGTTTGCATTGTAGGAACGCGCATGCAAAAGGGTAATGAGGATAAGACCTCATAGCTCTTAACCCTGGACAAAGGAACCTACATAAAGTAAACACAAAAACATTGCCTCCTATCGAGGTCTTCCAGCTAGGAAAGCAGTAAAATGCGGGAAAAATGTAAAAGTACCACGCGGATAAAGATCCGAAGTAACAGCAATTAGAGGAATGGGAAACCCTGAGATCCTTCCAAGCTGATTGGAGAGCTTGATTGAAATTGAGTTGCACCCGTGAGGCCCTTCAGGGTTTGGAGGCTGCTCTGAGTTCTCTGTCAGGTTTCTCTTCAGGTTTTGTCCAGGGTTTTGTTCCAAGGAAACCTCAGAGTATTTTACTTCTCTTCCTTTTTCTCAAGTGAAGCCTTGGTATTTATAGACTGAATTTCATGTTTTTATGGGCTCAAATGAGAGAGACCCAAGTCCAAAATTTTTTATTATATTTTATTTATTTATTTTTATTATTTTTATTTATTTATTTATTTTGTATAAAATTATTTTTATTTATTTTTTTCGTTTTTTTATTTTTATTTTTTTTATTTTTTTTCGGATCTAATTCTGATTGACATGATGAAATGCAATATGAAATGCTAAATGAATGCATGAATGAGGAGGGCAAATTTTGGGGTGTTACAGCTGCCCCTATTCAATCATCAACTAAACCGAGTAAGATGAAAGCGAACAGCTTATCAGACAAACGGGGTGTGCTGTGATTGAATACCAAAGACAGACCGAAAATTTGCGCTACGAGAACACCACAAAAACGCGGAAATACACCGTGCTGTTTATTTTTCTTCCGATCCTCTGGCTTAATCTGGAGTTTCGATCCTCTGGCTGAACCTATACTCAATTTAGTCCTCTGGTTGGATATTAATTTTGATCCTCGGGCTGGATACGATTTTGATCTTCTGGCTAGATCTTCTTCGATCTTCTGGCTAGATCTCCTCCGTTTCGATTCTCTGGCTGAATCTATTTCCTTTGATTCTCTGGCTGAATCTACTTCGATCTTCTGGCAAGATCTGAATTGTTGCGATTTTCGATCTTCTGGCTAGATCTTCTTTGTTTCGATTCTCTGGCTGACTCTACTTCGATCTTCTGGCTAGATCTGGATTGTTTTGATGATAAATTCCCGTCATTAGGATCCCGCATCTGAGGCATGCGCTGGTTGACCCTCTTTTGAAATCTACACCCAACCTTCATATTAGATATGCAGCTTCGAGAATATTCCACTTTTGGGCTTCGTACATATTCTTCGGGCTAGAACATGTTGTAACGACTCCTCAATTAGACTTGGGCTTGCTGGGGAAATAAAGCTTGTAGGCGACTTCACTGGGGAATCTTCAAATTGATCCTTAGGCTGGCTTACTGGAACACGATTCTCAGGCTGAATCTTCGAAATGACCCTCAGGCTGGATCACTGGAACACGATTCTCAGGCTGAATCTTTGAAATGACCCTCAGGCTGGATCACTGGAACACGATTCTCAGGCTGAATCTTCGAAATGACCCTCAGGCTGGATCACTGGAACACGATTCTCAGGCTGAATCTTCGAAATGGACCCTCAGGCTGGATCACTGGAACACGATTCTCAGGCTGAATCTTCAAAATGACCCTCAGGCCGGATCACTGGAACACGATTCTCAGGCTGAATCTTCAAAATGACCCTCAGGCTGGATCACTGGAAAACGATTCTCAGGCTGAATCTTCAAAATGACCCTCAGGCTGGATCACTGGAAAACGATTCTCAGGCTGAATCTTCAAAACGACCCTCAGGCTGGATCACTCACGCTTGATCCTCTGGCTGGATCTCATGACCTTGGTTGTAAAGTAATTCTTCAGTCTGCTTGGAAGAAACTGTTTATCAGCTTATGTGTATGCTTGATATGATATGCATGCAAATGCAAATGTTATGCATGGTGTAAAAAGAAATCTGCTTGGGGAAGCAAACTCCGGTAGGGAACAGATCGCTGTATCAATCCTTGAATGCTCTGTGGGGAATGATCCGTCTGTCGGGACCAATGAGCCACCAAAAATAAATTGGCTGCTTGAAAAGTTGACCTTGCGGGGGGAGTATCAACTATGGAAACTTTGTTCGGCGAGGCTCTGTGAGGAGAGTCTGTGGGGAAAACACTTCCTGGGGAAATGTCGTAGGAAACGACCTTTGCTGGGGATATGAACTTGCTAATCGCCCTCAAGCTGGGGATTAACAAATCTGTTAAAAATAATCTGCTGAGGAATGAGATGAACACTGGGAACACCACCCTCTCATCTGTTGGTTATGCAACCACTCCGCTGTTGCTAGGAAGATACAGTCTGACACTGTCAACTCCACTGGGGATATATAGTCTGGATACTGTCAACTCTACTGGGGATAGACAGTCTGGATACTGTCAACTCTGTTGGGGAACATGCTCTGCTGAGGAGAGACTTTGTCAACCGCTTGGGGATGAGGATTCATGACTTGGCATCCGGTTCGTGTGACCTGCAACCAAAAATACACGTATGCCTCGGGGGAATTACTCGGTTTGAATTCATCGTTCGGGATTAAGCACATTCAAAGCAATTTTAAATGTTTTCCTGTGCAAATCATCTGCAAAAGCCACCATTATGTTCATATGCAATATGTTTTATCAAAAATTCGGACATTTTTGCAAACAAACTGATAAATGAAAAATAAAGAGGCTCTTTAACTGAATTATTCGACTCTTAATGGGGAGAAAATTTGTGCCAGGAATAGGCGAGGGTATCAGGAAGCTGATCCCTGAAAAGAGGTGATCGCTATAAAAAGAGAACTATCCTAATGGCAATGTGGATACGGGGTCCCACCGAGTTTCGACTCTACTATGACTCGTATGTCTTCAAGACGCTCTGCTCATCTTGCTTTCTGAAGTGGGTGATTAGTCGATCTTTAACCTTCGAAGATGGCCGGATTGAATGAAACGGTGATATAACACTAATGAACTCAGATCACAGTCATTCGCTTATTCCCTAACTTTTGCTTGGATCGCCCCCTTTTCGGGTTTTCAATCCACCGGGATACCCATTTTTGCCTGAGCCACCCTTTCGGGTTTTCGACTCACCGGGTGTACATTTTTTTTTTATATCCCTAATTTTTGCCCGAACCTCTTCATTCATTTTTTTGGTTCGTCGGGATGCCCTTTTTTTTTGCCCGGACTATTCTTTTTACTGTCCAGCGGGTCTATTTTATGCGAAGTATTTTTTTTTAACTGCGCCTGAGTTGACAGGGGACGGGAAGTCTTCGCCATCCATGGTTGTTAGCATCAAAGCTCCGCCATAGAAAATCCTTTTAACTACGCATGGACCCTCATAGTTCGGTGTCCATTTGCCCATGTGATCTGTGTTGGGAGGAAGAAATATTTTGAGCACCAATTCACCGACTTGATACCCCCGAGGGCGCACTTTCTGACCAAATGCTTTCTTCATTCGTCTCTGACCGAGATACGTCAATTCTGGGTACGTAGTTCCAGCATAGCACCATTTCCCGTTGGTTTGATTGATGACCAAAGCTGAATCCCCGTATACATCCAGGGTTTTAATCTGTATATTGACGGCTTCCTCAAGTCTTAGGATACAAGCTTCGTATTCGGCTTCATTGTTGGTGCAGGGAAAAATTATTCTGGCACCAAATGGCATATGAACCCCCTTCCGGTGTGATCAACACTATACCAACTCCGCGACCATTGACGTGGACTGTCCCATCAAACATCATAACCCATTTGGATTCAGGGTCAGGCCCCTCCTCCGGGAGTGGTTCCTCTCAATCTTTCGATTCGAGAAACATGATGTCCTCATCAGGAAAGTCAAACCTCATAGGTTGGTAATCATCAATCGGTTGCTCTGCAAGATAGTCTGACAAGACACTTCCCTTGATGGCTTTTTGTGAAGTGTATTGGATGTCATACTCTGTCAGTATCATTTGTCACCTAGTAACCTTTCCGGTAAGTGCTGGCTTTTCAAAAATATACTTGACTGGATCCATTTTTTATATCAATAGAGTCGTGTGAGTCAACATATACTGTCTTAGTCGGCGAGCAGCCCATGCCAAAGCGCGGCAAGTTTTCTCGAGCAATGAGTATCTTTGTTCACAGTCGGTAAACTTTTGCTAAGGTAGTATATTGCATGCTCTTTTCGACCTGACTCGTCATGCTGACCGAGCACACAACCCATTGACCTTTCTAACACAGTCAAGTACATGATCAACGGTCTTTCCTCTCAGCCTGTAGACTTGCCCCAATCTTGATCTCTTTCTTGTCGTCTGCGGTACCGATGTTGACGGTCTCAATCATCTCCTGATAAGGTGTAATAGCTCGGTCCTCCTGTTTCAACAATCTGGCTAACCCTTCAGGTAATTCACAATCTTCCTCAGCCCCTTCTTCGGCTTGATAGATAGGATTGTCGAAGTCATACTTGGCCATAGCAGTGTCGTTAGCAGTGAGATCCGAGTGGTCGGCTCTGCATGATGGAGGATCATGCTTTACCTTAGAATGAGAGATTTTTTTTGGAAAGAAAGAAAAACGAAAAAAGAAACATTGTCATTTTTTTTGTAAAAAGTAAAAAAAACTGAAAGAAAGAGAACACAAAATTGTTTGCAAAAGCCGTCCTTTATTGATGATAAAAATAATTGCGAAATGTAACTAAATGGATGGCCCTACAAATGAGCCGTTACACCTTGGGCAAAGTGTAAGACTTTATTGTGCATGTAATAAAGGAAAACAATAAAAATCACTCTTTCAGTAGAGTAACCCGGACGGTTTTTTCAGACGACCAATTGTCGAGCTTTTCTCGCGGGACACACGGGCGAATCCAGCTATCTAAGTCATAGTCGCTGTCAGCCTTGTCTTCATCTGCAGCATTGACGATGTGGGGGGAAACCAAACCCCCGCTGGAGAGAGTACCGGTTTCATTCTTCTGAGATCCCGGAGCATACTCCAATCCAAACTTGTCTTCTTTGATGACTGGCTCCACAAATTTGCCCCAGCCTTGGGCATTACCAGCTTTAACCACTTCGACAGCTTGCTTGTATGAAGAGATAGAAGTCCCGACCTTCTCAAACTCAGGTGAAAAGACAGCTTCGGGCGCGACCTCATTGATGTTTGTAGTTTCGAAGCCCTGACACAGCATCTCATGCATCTCGCCATCCATCTCTACATACTTAAATGTAGACAGGTGGCTAACAAAAATATCCTCTTCACCACATACAGTGACGATCTGACCTTCTAGTTCATATTTGAGCTTCTGGTGGAGGGTAGAAGTAACAGCACCGGCATCATGAATCCAAGGCCGACCTAGCAGACAGCTGTAGGCAGGCTGGATATCCATCACATAAAAGGTGCTCTTGAACACCTGCGGTCCAATCTTAACTGGTAACTCAACTTCGCCAAAAACAGCTCTCTTAGAGCCATCAAAAGCCCTCACAACTAAGTTACTTGGCCTCAGGATGATGCCATCGCAATCCAACTTCATTAAGGCTTTCTTTGGAAGAACATTCAGAGAAGAGCCTGTATCAACCAAAACATGGGAAAGCACCACCCCTTTGCACTCCATTGTGATATGCAAGGCTTTGTTGTGATTCCTGCCCTCAGGTGTCAGGTCATTATCGGTGAAACCTAGCCCCCGGCTAGCGTTTACATTGGAAACTACCGACTCCAGCTGGTTAACAGTTATCTCTGGTGGAACATAGGCCATATTCAGTACTTTCAACAAGGCTGCTCTGTGCGCCTCAGAGCACAGCAATAGTGAGAGAATGGAGATCTTTGAGGGTGTCTGATTTAGCTGGTCGACTACCTTGTAGTCACTTTTCTTGATAATCCTCATAAACTCATCCACTTCCTTCTCGAATGCGGTCTTAGGAGGATCTTCCTCAGTAGTAACCTCTTCGGTGGATACCTGTTTCCCTTTAGCCTTGGCAGCTTCCTCGACTTCAGTATTCGCGCGTAATGTTGATGGTGCAAATAGGCGTCCACTGCGAGTGAAGCCATCAACCCCTCCAACATTGTCTACAGCGGAGCTACCAATGTCAATGTCTTCTTCGTTAACTTTCTGCCCCTGGCAGTAGATATCAGCCCCATAGTGCCACGGGATAGCACTGTCTTTCTCATACGGAACAGGTCCTGGTACCGTGATGGTGATTGGACCAACCAAAGTCGGTTGAGGGCTGTCAGAGTAAATTGCGACTGGTGCTGATCTTTCGATGTTCACCGCTGCTGGTTCTGTACTTTCTGGGAAATATATTATTGTCAGAGCGAGTCTCTCGGGAACATATATTTCTTCAGGAGTGAAATAAAACGTCACCGTCGATACATCATTCTTCACCGGACGGGCCTGATCGAACTGAAGACAACCTTCATCTATCAGCTGCTGAATACCCCTTCTCAAACTGTCACATCCGTTTTCGGCAGCTTGACAATTTCTGCATTCTTCCCCAAAGCCCGGGAAAATCTGTCCTTTCAGAAGTCGGTCTTTAACCACCGATAGCGAAGTCTTCACCTTAGTCACATCAGAAACCAAATTCAAAGTTTCCCCACTATCAACAGCATTAATCCTCTGCCCGCCGTGAGCCGGCATCGGGTTCTGGATAACATTAGGCACCGGAGCAAAATTGATAGCCTGGGCATCTCTCAAATCTTGTACCTTTAACTGGAGAGCCTTGCAATTATCTATAGTATGGTCAGGTGCGTTGGAGTGAAAAGCGCATCTGGCGTTGACATCATAACCTCTAGGCAAATTATTGGGATCGATTGGTGGGGCCAGAGTTCTCAATGTAACCAGATTCATGTCAATCAGCTTGGGAAGTAATATTGAATAAGGCATTGGGATTGGCTCGATGACCCGGTCCGTCTGCCTTGGACGTTGTTGATAGTGTCTCTGCTGACCCGGATTACCTCCTGGTTGTTGATTGTTGTACCTGGGTTGTTGTTGCGGATGATATTGCGGTTGAGGAACAGGTGTTGGAATAGTGACTGCGGCCACTTGATCTTGATAATAATTAGGGTGTCCTTTACTCCTGCCTCTGCCGGCATACACAACGCTTGCCTCGCCTTCTTTTCTTTGCTGACCGTTACCAGCAAACGGTCTCTTGGGACCTGATGGGTTGGAAACACTATTGTCTTGAATTCGGCCCATCTTCAACAGACTCTCGATTCTTTCTCCAGCAATTACTATCTCTGCAAAGCTGATTGACGGGCAAGCAGCCAATCTCTCAATATAATTGCCTTGAAGAGTGTTCATGAACATGTCCGCCATCTCCCTTTCAGACATAGGGGGTTGGACGGACGCAGCAATCTGTCTCCAACGCTGAGCATATTCTCTAAAGGTCTCCTTGGCAGTCTGGGACATACCTTGCAACAAGGTCCGATTTGGAGCCATGTCCAAGTTGTATTGATATTGCTTGACAAAAGCCTCTGCCAAGTCTTTCCAGCTCTTGATGGTAGTACGAGACAAATGAGAATACCATTCACGAGAAGCTCCAGTTAGACTGTCTTCAAAATAGTACATCCACAGCTTTTCATCTTCCGTGTGAGCTCCCAACCTTCCCAAATAAGATTGGAGATGAGTGCGTGGGCAAGAAGCCCCGTTGTATTTCTCAAAAGTAGGGGGTTTGAACTTGTGAGGAATCCTTACTCCCTGAACCAGACCAAGATTTGTGACATCAAAGCCTAAGGAATTTTGAGACTCCAAAGATTTGAGCTTCTCAGCAAGCTCATCCATACGGCGAGTGGTCTCGAGGGCCTCGTCGTGCAAAGAAAATTGATCACACTGATAATCTTCAGTAACGGGGTGCCCGTTAATCTGAATTCCTTGATTCACATTGTACCTTCCGCCAATACCATTTCCAACATTCCCTGTGTTGCCAACATTACCCGGGTTTCCATCAACATTTGCGTTACCCGCGTTACCAGTGTTCACAGGGTTATCAGCGTTCCCAGGGTTACCAGGGTTTCCCTCAGCATTTAGTATCTCCACCTCCGGATCGGGTCTCGGTTGCTCAACCAATTCCCTCAGCTTTTCCTGGCTTGCTGCCATACCAGTCATCAATGTCATGAACTGATCCATCCTTTCACGCATATCAGCCAGCTCTTTCTGTACTTGGTCCATCGCTAGTCGTGGACGGTGTTCTTTTGTCGGGTATCTGTGGACTCGCTTGGGACCAATAACTGCCTGATACAGGGAACAAACATTAGACACTGCGGTGACACCTGCAAAACAGACAAGGGTTAATATGCATGGTATGCGATGCACTGCTTGTTCAGTTTTAAGGCACCCCCGTTTTGAAAGGGAATACCCTGCAAATGAATAAGCATGAGATGTTGGATGCAAATATGCAGATGATGTTATGCAATGCAAAGGCATGTCAATCAGAATTGATGGATCCGCTTGAACATCTGTCAGGTTGCACTTCCTGGAGAGAAATTCACTGAGGAATATAATACAAGACCAAAACTCTGCTCCAGAAAACCGGGTTGGTTGGAGGTTAAGGTTTCCTGAATTTAGCCCGCCCCTCACTGGTAGGTTCTAAGAACAGAAGTTCGTCAGCTTTGGCCCTTCAGTCGAGAATAATACGTTTACCACTGAAGGTTTGGCATTATTACGGGATAAAAGACCTCCACTGACTCCCCTCAACAGGACATCCTAAAGCAAGTTCCCAGTCTCGGGGTCCTCGGGTTGAGCAGCGAGAATGCGCCCACCAGAGCTAACATAATCACGTCTCGGAGGAGAGGCCTCGACTGAGTTCTCGGGAAATGGTCACCAGAGTCGACGATTTCTAAAGGAACACCATGTCGTTACGGAACATCCGTAGGACATAATATATCCAAAAGAAACCTCGTCTGGGTGTGGTTCTTCACGAACGACTTAACGTAGCAACATGCCACGCAAGCCTCATGATCATCCACTCTAAAACCTGTGTGTACACTCAAGCCTGGGTAATGGGATTATCTCTCATAGAACATCCCATCCCAACAAACAAACAAACAGATCCAATAGATACAACAGATGCATGCAAGCAGGTAAGCAAATAAATGTACAAAAGCATGAACACCCAATAAACAAGAAATCACACAAGCTATGAGGGACTCGCTTAGGGAAGATGGACCAGCAAGAGGTCAACTTCTTAGTCCCCAGCAGAGTCGCCAGTTGTCGCAACCTGAAAAATACAGTGCGCGAAAAAACAACCGGCGAAAGAAAAAGACAGAAGAGTCGCCACCGTGCGTTATTCATCCCAAAGGAGGGAAAGGAAACACTCGAAGTAAACCTGAAAAAGGAAAGGACAAAACGGGGTCTCACAACCAAATCTTGGGTTCGGGAGTCGGTTATGCGAAGGGAAGGTATTAGCACCCCTACGCATCCGTAGTACTCTACGGGGTCCACTTTTGTAGTTTTCGTCTAAAGGGTGTGAGTTTATCTTGTGCTGTTTACCAAAAAAAAAAGGGTTAAATGAAAATGACTCGCGCGGATGTCGCATCCACTGCATACGTATCTCATCTGAATATGAGAATCAGAGTCTTCGTAGCTCGGCTGACCTACGGGTTGGGGGATGTGTGCTCGCTAAGACATCGCGTCTTATGCCTACGTACCTCATCTGGAATGAGAATCAGAGCAAGCCGTAGTTCGGCTAACTACGGGGTTATGGAGTGGGTTTTGGATGAACGACGTCACTACGCAATCTACCGGATGCTCGACCTTTGGAGACTTACTCGCCTGTAGTAGAAGGAGTAAACGTGTGTTATGGCGAAGAAAAATCAATGAAGGGTTTGTTTGCATTGTAGGAACGCGCATGCAAAAGGGTAATGAGGATAAGACCTCATAGCTCATAACCCTGGACAAAGGAACCTACATAAAGTAAACACAAAAACATTGCCTCCTATCGAGGTCTTTCAGCTAGGAAAGAAGTAAAATGCGGGAAAAATGTAAAAGTACCACGCGGATAAAGATCCGAAGTAACAGCAATTAGAGGAATGGGAAACCCTGAGATCCTTCCAAGCTGATTGGAGAGCTTGATTGAAATTGAGTTGCACCCGTGAGGCCCTTCAGGGTTTGGAGGCTGCTCTGAGTTCTCTGTCAGGTTTCTCTTCAGGTTTTGTCCAGGATTTTGTTCCAAGGAAACCTCAGAGTATTTTACTTCTCTTCCTTTTTCTCAAGTGAAGCCTTGGTATTTATAGACTGAATTTCATGGTTTTGTGGGCTCAAATGAGAGAGACCCAAGTCCAAAAAATTTTATTATATTTTATTTATTTTTTTATTATTATTTTTATTTATTTATTTATTTTGTATAAAATTATTATTATTATTATTATTTTTTTTTTCGGATCTAATTCTGATTGACATGATGAAATGCAATATGAAATGCTAAATGAATGCATGAATGAGGAGGGTAAATTTTGGGGTGTTACAAACAGCTAGCACTGCGATTGAAGGAATCTGTTCGTGTGGACTGAGTAGAGACGTTGTCATCGTTCAACGTTCGTGATCGCCCCGTGGATCTGTATCAAAGGTTTTGATCATTATCAGAGATCTGCACCAAAGGTTTGAATCGCCACAAGAGGTAACGATTCTATCACTGATCATGCCCATTCGTAAGGATCACTAAATGGAGAAATTTTTAAATTCCGTTGCGCCTTGGATGGCTATTCTCCTACAGCGACATCCGTGCGAGTCATTTTCTTGTGACCCCTCTTTTAGTAAATAGTACATTAGATAAACCCACACCTTTTAGACAAGAACAACAAGAGTGGATCCCGTAGAGTACTACGGATGCGTAGGGGTGCTAATACCTTCCCTTCGCATAATCGACTCCCGAACCCAAGATTTGGTTGCGAGACCTTGTCTTTTCCTTTCCTTTTTCCAGGTTTACTTCGAGCGTTTCCTTTCCCTCCTTTGGGATAAATAACGCACGGTGGCGACTCTTCTGTCATTTTCCTTTTTCGCCGGTTGTTTTTTCGCAGGTTGCGACAGCTGGCGACTTTGCTGGGGACACTGGTTTCCCTAAGCGAGTCCCTCCTAGATTTTGTAGGTTTCTTGTTTGTAGGGTGTTTATTATTTTGTACAGTTATTTATTTACCTGTTTTACCTTATTGCATTCATGTACATATGTCTGTTATATCTGTGGGTTTTGTTGGGTTGTTTGTTTGATGGGGTGGGATGTTCTATGAGATAAGCCCACTACCCAGGCTTGAGCGTACACACATGTTTTAAAGTGGATAGTCATGAGGCTTGCGTGGCATGTTGCTACGTTAAGTCGTTCATGAGACCCATATTCCAAACGAGGTTTTTTTGGATATATTCTGTCCTGTGGGTGTTCCATAACGACAGATGCTCCTTTAGAAATCGTCGACTCTGGTGACCATTTCCCGAGAACTCAGTCGAGGCCTCTCCTCCGAGACGTGATTATGTTAGCTCTGGTGGGTGCATTCTCGCTGCTCAATCCGAGGACCCCGAGACTGGGAACTTGCTTTAGGATGTCCTGTTGAGGGGAGACAGTGGAGGTCTTTTATCCCGTAATAATGCCAAACCTTCAGTGGTAAACGTATTATTCTCGACTGAAGGGCTGAAATTGACGAACTTTTGTTCTTAGAACCTACCAGTGAGGGGCAGGCTAAATTCAGGAAACCTTAACCTCCAACCAACCCAGTTTTCTGGAGCAGAGTTTTGATCTTGTATTATATTCCTCAGTGGGTTTCTCTTCAGACAGTGCAACCAGGCAGTGGTTCAAGCAGATGCAGCAGTCCTAATTTCCATGTCACTGCATTGCATCACATCATTTGCATTTACATCATTTCATACATGTTTATCAATTACCAGGGGTTTATATCTTCTTCTTGATTCTAGTCGGGGTTTTTCTTACACTTTTCATCTGACGAGAGACTGGAATCAAGGGGTTAGAATACCTTTTGGAATTGATAAACATGTCATCGCATTTGCATATCCATCAGCATGTCTTACATAACAGGTACCGCCGCAGTGTTCTTAGTTGTTTGGTGTTCCACTAGCAGGATAGCTGACTCAGGCATTCACCGGTACGGTACTCGCAGAAATCAACAGAGAGTAATGGAAAGCCTACAAGCAGAGCTCGCCAAGATGAAAATCTGCATGACCCAATTCATGGATGTGGTTCAAGGGGTGGCTCAGAGACAACAAGAGCTCAGGCAGATGATGCAGAAGATTCCCGCCACTACTCAACCAGAAACGTTGACTGATCCTCCAGCTAGGGAGGTTAACGGACCCAGTGGACCGGGGCCTACCCCGATCCCGCATGTCAACTCCGGTCAACAACCCGTCCATGATGATCAGGACGATCAGTTCACCCAGATGCAGGAAGACTTTGGCATGGACCCCATGTTTAGAAGGTTAGAGGAGAGGCTGAAGGCAGTAGAAGGACAAAATCCTCTGGGAGTAGACGTTGCTGACTTGGGATTGGTCCCAGGCGTGAGGGTGCCACCGAAATTCAAGGTCCCGATATTTGACAAATACAGTGGCAACTCTTGCCCAAAGACCCATGTGCAAGCCTATTTCCGTAAATAGGTTGCATACTCTGACGATGAAAAGTTGCTTATGTACTTTTTCCAGGATAGCCTAGCTGGGGTGTCCTTGGAATGGTATATGAGGCTGGACAGAGCCCACATCCGCTGCTGGAGGGATTTGGCTGAGGCTTTCGTGAAGCACTATTAGTATAATGCAGACATGGCTTCAGACAGAACTCAACTTCAGAATCTGTCTCTTAAAAGCAATGAGTGCTTCAGGGAATATGCTCAATGCTGGAGGGAGACAGCTTCCCGTGTTCAACCTCCTATGTTGGAAAAGGAAATGGCTAACATGTTCATGAACACTCTGCCCGGACCTTACTTGGAGGGCCTGGTGGGTTGCAATGCCTCGAATTTTGCTGATGTGGTCTCTACCGGTGAGAGGGTGGAGAACTATTTGAAGACATGCAAGATCCAGAGTGGAGGTGGATCTTCATCAGGGGTGAAGAAGCCGTTCATTCAGGGACAGAAAAGGAGAGAAGGGGATGCAAATGCCGTGTCTTCTTATCAGACCAGGGGTAACTGGAGGAATAAATTTCAGAGCTATCATCAACAACCGTATGTTGCGGCTGTGACCATCCCAGCTGCAGCACCACTACAACAACAACAACCGCAACGTCATCAAACTCAGTACCAATAACAACAACCGGGTAACAGACCCGCCTATCAACAGAGGCAAAGGATGATGGACCGGCATTTCGACACTCTTCCAATGTCGTACGCTCAGTTGCTTTCTAGTCTTCAACAACTACAACTTGTGCAGTTACACAGTCTGGCTCCTCCTGTTGGTAGGCTTCCGGTGGGTTACGACGCCAACGCTAGATGTAGCTTCCACTCTGGGGCACCTGACCACAATATTGAGAACTGCAAAGCTTTTAAGCACGTAGTTCAAGACCTCATAGATTCAAAGGCCATCGACCTTGCACCGGCCCCCAATGTCGTCAATAATCCCATGCCGCAGCATGGTAGTGCAAATGTTAATATGATGGAAGGGGAAGCCAAATCCGTCAAAGATGTGTTGAAGCTGAAGACTCCGTTGTTGGATGTCAAGGGCTACTTGTTGAAGGCCGATGTTTTCCCTGGTTGTGGGAAGGGTTGTGTGGATTGTGCTACTCAGAGTGGAGGTTGTTTGAAGCTACAGCAGGGTATCCAGGCCTTGCTCGACGAAGGTACCATCCAGGTTGAAGATGTGTCTGTCCAAGAGTTTGTGGAAGGGGTTGAGGAAGAGGTGTTTGAAGATGCTACTGATGAATTCGCAGATGTTGTTCCTAGTGACTCTGTAATCCATGATGATGTATTTAATTTTTCCAATGTTGTTGCTGATTTCCCAAACGATGTGGTTGATTCTGATGTAATTAAACTTGATTCCGATGTTTCAGATGTTTATGTTTCAATGAATGAGATTTCAGAGTATGACTACGATGTTGCTACTATCACCATTTTCTACCAAACTAATCAGATCAATGTACTGGAAGCGCAACCAGTGCCACTAGTGCAACCGTCCACTATGACTATCACAACCCCTGGTCCTTTACCTTTCACCAGCGAAAGGGCCATTCCTTGGCATTACGAGGGGAGTGTGTACAAGCACGGTCATGGGGTGGAACGGCCACTGAAAGTAGAAGAGGGTCAGAAG
This sequence comes from Lathyrus oleraceus, assembly GCF_024323335.1. Lineage (NCBI taxonomy): Eukaryota > Viridiplantae > Streptophyta > Magnoliopsida > Fabales > Fabaceae > Lathyrus > Lathyrus oleraceus. The sequence continues at coordinate 369,957,672 of NC_066581.1, read as the reverse complement.
TCTGAACTTGAAGTTGAAGGTCCCGTAGTGGACAATGTTGGGGGAATCGGGCGATTCACCAGGAGTGGTAGACTATTCTCACCACCCGTTACCCAAATTGATAGTGATGATGCTGCGGCGAAAGCCAAAGGCAAGCAAGTCGTGAATGAAGGTGCCTCTGCACCCTAGGCTGGTTCTGAGCCCACTTTTGCGAAGGATGTGGACGAGCTTTTAAGGATTATAAAGAGAAGTGACTACAAGGTAGTCGATCAGTTGATTCAGACTCCGTCCAAGGTATCCATTCTCTCACTCCTATTGTGTCCGGAGGCGCACAGGGAGGCACTGCTGAAGGTCTTAAACGCTGCATATGTGCCTCAAGAGATCTCAGTGAACCAACTGGAAGGAATCGTTGCAAATGTTCATGCAAGCAACGGGTTAGGTTTTACTGATTCTGACTTAACACCGGCTGGACGCAATCATAACAAGGCTTTGCACATCTCGATAGAATGCAAAGGCACCATGTTATCTCATGTTTTGGTGGATACAGGTTCCTCTCTCAATGTGCTACCCAAGAGAGCCCTGTCAAGGTTAGAAGTAGAGGGTTTGGTCCTGAAGCCTTCAGATCTTATTGTGAGAGCCTTTGATGGTTCTAAGAGGTCGGTGTTCGGAGAGGTAGAATTTCCAATTCAGATTGGATCACAAACCTTCAACACCGTCTTCTATGTGATGGATATCAGTCCTTCCTATAGTTGCCTGCTGGGTCGTCCTTGGATCCATAATGCTGGGGTAGTCTCTTCAACTTTACATCAGAAGATTAAATTCCCAGTCAATGGAAGGATTATCACCGTCTGTGGTGAGGAGGACATTCTGGTCAGTAACCTGTCTACATTCAAGTATGTAGAGGTAGAAGGGGAATTTCATGAGACCCTATGTCAGGCCTTTGAGGCAGTTCAGATCAAGGACGTAGCTCCGGTGGAAGAAGTTAAAGCGGGTGCCTCTATCTCATCATTCAAGCAGGCACAGGCGTTGGTGGATTCAGGCGTTGCCCCCGGTTGGGGACGTCTGTTGGAGTTACCAATGAAAGAAGACAAGTTCGGGATTGGGTATCAGCCAGCTCTGACTTCTACAACTTCAACACTTCAGACTCGTCAGGGGCCGATTACTTTCTCTAGTGCTGGCATCATTCAGTATGGCCAGATCTCTGCAATCAACGATGAAGATGGGGATAGTGATTGCGACATCGATAACTGGGTGCGTCCGAGGATCCCGGGTGAAGTCATCAACAATTGGTCTTCCGAAGAGATTATCCAAGTCACTCTTCTTGAAGAGTAATTTTCTTTGTTTATTCATGCATGTCCAAGTCTTACGTTCTGCCCAGAGCATAATGACTCATTGTAGGGCTCATCTATGTGGATACCTGCATTTTTTATCATTAATAAAGGACGTCTTTTTTGCATTCAAGTATTTTGTTCACTGTCTTTCTATTTTTGCCGTTTTCAAAAATCAAAAAATGTATTTGGCAATGTTTTGTTAGTTTTCATTCCTTGTTCACACTCATAAGCACATACCATCACTCATGCAGATGCACGTCACCGGATCCTATAGATAACGGTTCTGCTATGGCTCGCTTCGACTTTGAAAATCCGATCTTTCAAACTGAAGAAGAGGGTAATGAAGACTGTGAACTCCCTGAAGAATTTGCCAGGTTGTTAAAACAGGAAGAAAGGGTCATTCAACCGCATCAAGAGTCTACTAAAGTGATTAATCTTGGCACCGAGGACATCAAGAAAGAAATCAAGATAGGGGCTGCTTTAGAAGACAATGTGAAGAAGGGGTTGATTGAATTGCTGCAAGAGTATGTTGACATCTTCGCCTGGTCTTATCAGGACATGCCAGGGCTTAACACAGACATCGTGGTACACCGCTTGCCTCTCAAAGAAGGTTGTCCTCCGGTCAAGCAGAAGCTCGGAAGAACAAGACCAGAGATGGCTGTCAAGATAAAGGAAGAAGTGCAAAAACAGTTGGACGCAGGGTTTCTAGCAGTCACCAATTATCCGCCATGGGTTGCAAACACCGTTCCAGTATCTAAGAAGGATGGAAAGGTACGGATGTGTGTCGACTACCGGGATCTGAACCGAGCTAGCCCTAAGGACGATTTCCCATTACCTCACATTGACGTTTTGGTGGTTAACACAGCTCAGTTCTCGGTATTCTCCTTCATGGATGGCTTTTCTGGCTATAATCAAATCAAGATGGCACCAGAAGACATGGAGAAGACAACATTCGTAACCCTATGGGGCACCTTCTACTACAAGGTGATGCCGTTTGGTCTGAAAAATGCTGGGGCAACATATCAACGAGCGATGGTGACTCTTTTCCATGATATGATTCATCATGAAATCGAGGTTTATGTTGACGATATGATTGCCAAATATCAGACAGAAGAAGAACATTTGGTGAATCTGCAGAAACTGTTCGAGCGTTTGAGGAAATTCAAGTTGAGGCTTAATCCGAACAAGTGTACTTTCGGGGTGAGATCTGGAAAACTGTTGGGTTTCATTGTTAGCGGAAAAGGGATTGAGGTTGATCCGGCGAAGGTAAAAGCTATTCAAGAAATGCCTGAACCAAGGACGGAAAAGCAGGTTCATGGGTTTTTTAGGGAGGCTGAACTACATTGCCCGGTTCATCTCTCACCTAACAGCCACGTGTGAGCCAATATTCAAATTGTTAAGGAAAGATCAGGTTATCAGGTGGAATGATGATTGCCAAAGGGCTTTCGAAAAGATAAAAGAGTATTTGCATAATCCTCCAATCCTCATGCCTCCCATCCCAGGGAGACCGCTGATTATGTACTTGACAGTACTAGACAATTTCATGGGTTATGTTCTCGGTCAGCACGACGAGACAGTTAGGAAAGAGCATGCCATCTACTACCTGAGTAAAAAATTCACAGATTGCGAGTCGAGATACTCAATGCTTGAAAAGACATGTTGTGCACTTGCATGGGCTGCTAAGCATTTGAGACAATACATGCTGACTCACACAACCTTATTGATCTCCAAGTTGGATCCAGTCAAGTATATATTCGAGAAGCCAGCTCTCACCGGAAGGGTTGCTCGTTGGCAAATGGTACTGACAGAGTACGACATCCAGTATACATCCCAGAAAGCCATCAAGGGGAGTATTCTGTCAGACTATCTTGCTTAACAACCGGTTGATGATTATGACCCGATGAAGTTTGATTTTCCAGATGAAGATATCATGTTCCTCAAGATGAAAGACTGTGAAGAGCCAGTTGTTAAGGAGGGACCTGATTCAGACGAAAAGTGGACTTTGTTGTTTGATGGGGCTGTCAATGCCAGAGGAAGTGGAATTGGTGTTGTCATTACCACTCCGAAAGGTGCCCACATGCCTTTCACCGCTCGTCTGACTTTTGAATGCACCAATAATGAATCTGAGTATGAGGCCTGTATCTTAGGTATTGACCAAGCCATTGATTTGAGAATCAAGACCCTGGACATCTTCGGAGATTCAGCTCTAGTGATCAATCAAGTGAATGGTGATTGGAACACTCTCCAGACTAATCTGGTCCCCTACAGAGATTACACGAGAAGACTGTTGAGTTTCTTCACAATAGTAAAGTTATATCATATACCTCATGATGAGAACCAGATGGCTGATGCTCTTGCTACTCTATCCTCCATGATCAAGGTGAGTCAGTGGAACCACGTTCCCAGGATTGATGTTATGCGCCTCGACAGGGCCGCGTATGTGTTTGCTGCTGAACTGGTAGCCGACGACAAGCCTTGGTATTACGATATCAAGCGCTTTCTGAAGAATCAAGAGTACCCTGCAGGGGCATCCAACAATGATAGAAAGACTTTGAGAAGATTTGCAGGCAGTTTCTTCTTGAACAAAGACGATGTGCTGTATAAGAGGAACTTCGACATGGTTTTGCTCAGATGTGTGGATGGACACGAAGCAGACATGTTAATGCAGGAAGTTCACGAAGGCTCCTTCGGTACTCATGCCGGCGGACACGCGATGGCTAAGAAATTGTTGAGAGCAGGTTATTACTGGATGACCATGGAATCTGATTGTTTCAAATATGCTCGGAAGTGTCATAAATGCTAGATTTATGCTGATAAAGTGCATGTGCCGCCAAATCCTTTGAATGTGATGTCTTCGCCGTGGCCTTTTGCTATGTGGGGAATTAATATGATTGGAAGGATTGAGTCGACCGCCTCCAATGGGCATCGCTTCATCCTTGTTGCCATCGACTATTTCACCAAGTGGGTCGAAGCAGCGTCATTCGTGAATGTCACCAGACATGTGGTTGCCCGATTCATTAAGAAAGAAATCATTTGTCGCTATGGGGTTCCCGAAAGAATCATTACTGATAATGTTTCCAATCTCAATAACAAAATGATGAAGGAGTTGTGTTAGAACTTCAACATTCAGCACCACAATTCTTCCCCCTATCGTCCTAAGATGAACGGTGCTGTTGAGGCGGCAAATAAGAACATAAAGAAGATTGTGCAGAAGATGGTCGTTACGTATAGAGATTGGCATGAGATGCTACCCTTCGCCTTGCATGGGTACCGTACTTCAGTACGTACATCGATCGGGGCAACCCCTTACTCCCTTGTGTATGGTATGGAAGCAGTCCTACCTGTTGAAGTGGAAATTCCTTCTCTAAGAGTCCTGTTGGATGTCAAGTTAGACGAAGCTGAATGGATTCGGACAAGGTTCAATGAGTTGAGTCTTATCGAAGAGAAGCGGATGGCAGCCATTTGTCATGGGCAGCTGTATCAGAGTCGGATGAAGAGGGCCTTTGACCGGAAAGTGCGTCCTCGGTGTTTCCAAGTCGGAGATTTGGTGTTGAAAATGATCCTTCCTCCTCAAACAGATCACATGGGCAAGTGGACTCCTAACTATGATGGACCATACATTATCACCAAGATTTTCGATGGTGGGGCCTTAATGCTTGCAACTATGGATGGTAAAGATTTCACTTCCCCTGTGAACTCAGACGCAGTTAAAAAATACTTCGCATAAAATAGACCCGTTGGACAATAAAAAGAATGGTCCAGGCAAAAATGGGCATCCCAACGAACCAAGAAAAGGAAAAAGGTTCGGGCAAAAATTAGGGATTAAAAATGAAAAGATTGTACACCCGGTAAGTTGAAAACCTGAAAGGGAAACTTAGGCAAAAATGGGTATCCCGGTGGATTGAAAACCCGAAAGGGCAATCCAGGCAAAAGTTAGGGATTAAGCGAATGATTGCGTTCTAAGAAGTTCTGAATCTCATCTCATGTCGATAACTGGAAACTTTCGAAAGGGAGGAAACATCCCAATCACCTTTTTCGGAAAGCTGATCATCTGGAGGATCTTGAAGACGAGCGAGTCATAGCAGAATTGGAACCCGATAGATCCATCTCACATTGCCATTAGATTAATTTATGTTTTATCTTTGGTGCGATTACCTCTTTCCAGGGATTGCTTCCTGATGTAAATGCCTATTCAGAGGCCATTCAATCAATGAAATCATGTTATTCAGAAAATCTTTGTGTTCATTTTCATTTTACTGTTTTGTTTGCAAAAATGACGTCCATATTTTTGATAAACATTGCATCATGAAACATAAGAGCTTTACAGGTACATGCTTAATAAACATTTAAAGTTGCTGTAAATTTTAAGTGCTTTGGATCGTCCATTCAGAACAGGGACACTCGGGGCATTTCCTTAAGGTCCCCATCAAATGATCGCGGATGTTTTTCCTCAACAGTTGGAATTTGGTATCTTATCCCTGCAGAGCTGGTCCGAGCATTGGATTCTTCAATCCCCGGCAGACTCTCACTGTTGTACTTCCCCAAGCTTTTGTTTCAGATTATACACTCCCCAGTAGGGTTGACAGTTCCAGACTGTATATCCCTAGCGGAGTTGATGGTGACAGACTGTATATCCCCGGCGGAGTTGACAGTGCCAGACTGTATCTTCCCAGCAGAAGCGGCTGCTCCTCAGAGTTCGATGCCAAATCGATGATATCGACGCCAGATCCATGATCTCTTTTCATGAAGCAGGATCTCGGTACCGTATCGGTGTTTGCTTCCCTTGTAGAGTCGTCCCTCTCGCAGATTATGGTTGCCAGAACCACTGTCGCCTTCCTCAGCAGCAAGTTTTCAGTGTCATTCTCTCCCTAGTCAGAGCCTCGGTATTTTGTTATTTGCCAGAACACCGTGTGGCAGGTCATTTCCCCACAGAGTTGTTTGTGTTGTGCATCTCCAACAGCCTTGCCAGGTTCTAGAAGATGGTGATCATTTCCCCAGCAGAACTCCTTGCCTCACTTGGCGTTCTCTCTAATCAAGCATCCCTGCATGTAGAATCATATTGCATTGCATCCTCCCAAATTGAGTAGCATTTCCATTTTCATGGAGCATTACGCCATTGAAAAATTCAAACATACGCATGTAAAGCATAAGTCATTTTCGGTATCCCAAGTGATAAGCCAGAAGTTGTTTCTAGTACTCAAACTGAAGATTGTTCATGACTTATCTTTATTATTCCCAGCAGGGGTCGTTGGCCCACGCGTCGCCTCAATTATCATTTTCCCTATTTCTGCCGATGCTGACAGGCATGAAATTTTTTCCGGTATTCAAACCGAAGTGGCATTCAGGCCAATTTTTCGATGTTCAGATCGAAGAAGTTTCCGACGTTCAGGTCGACGCAACTTGTGGCATTCAGGACAGTTTTTCGGGTATTCAGACCGAAGTGGCATTCAGGCCAATTTTCCGATGTTCAGATCGAAGAAGTTTCCGACGTTCAGATCGATGCAACTTGTGGCATTCAGGCCAGGGTTTCCGGTATTCAGACCGAAGTGGCATTCAGGCCAATTTTCCGATGTTCAGATCGAAGAAGTTTCTGACGTTCAGGTCGATGCAACTTGTGGCATTCAGGCCAGGGTTTCCGGTATTCAGACCGAAGTGGCATTCAGGCCAATTTCCCGATGTTCAGATCGAAGAAGTTTCCGACGTTCAGGTCGACGCAACTTGTGGCATTCATGCCAGTTTTCCGGTATTCATATCGAAGTGGTATTCAGGCCAGTCTCTTCTGATGCTCAAATCGAAGTCATTTCCAGTATTCAGAATGATGAGCGGCATTCAGGCCATGGTTATTTCTGTGTTACCATTTATTTTGGTATCCTGGTTAATATTCTTTTTCGGTATTCAGACCGACTCTCACCGTACCAAACGCCGATTCTGACAGGCATTTTTACTTCACTTCACTTCAGTGTAAATTTCTGGGCTTTTATTGTATTCAATCCCTTGATACCTCGAAAGTGCGAAAGCCGCTGCTATCTTCTTTTCGGGTCTCCAGTTGATTGAATAGGGGAAGCTGTAGCACCTCAAATTTGCACCCCTCATTCATGCATTCATTTTTAGGTCATTTAACATTTCATATTGCATTTCATCATGTCAATCAGAATTAGCTCCAAGAAGCTTGAATATCATCCAAGACACTTCATGGGTTCTATCTGGGTGATTAGTCAACACAAGGGAATGACTTGAGTTACTTCCAACATGTTCAAATGGGGTCTATTCACCATTCAAAACGTTAATCTTGAAGGAGCAAAGGCCTGTTCCTGAGCTGTCATGCTCGCTAGGCGAGCATCGGGGTTCGCTTAGCGAATCTAAACTGTCATGCTCGCTAGGCGAGCAAATTCTTCGCTAGGCGAAGCTCACGCATTTTAAGAATATAACAGAAAAATCTTGGACTTGGACCTCTCTAATTTAAGCCTACAAAGCCACGAAAATCAAGTTATAAATTCTAAAATTTCAGTAGAACAAAAACCCTGGAAGAACAGAGCTGGAAGTGGTGAAAGTTGAAAACACTCTGAAGAACTCATTTGCACGGAATCACCTCCATCTCATATAAACCCTAAGATCGCTTTGCAAACCCAATCGGGCAATTCAATCTCATTCAATCTCTCCAATCAGGTTTGCCCTATTCCCATTACTTTACGCCTTCAATTTGAAATCTCTAAATGTATAAGGCATTATGGGTGAATTTGGAAGAGTGGGTATCGCTAGGTTTTGCATATGGGTTTAGATATGTATGAATGTGTAAAACCATGCCTTGAATGTTTAACCACTTAATTTATGAGATGGATACCATAGGGTTTGGAGTTGCTGAAATCGGACTGTTATCAAGGGAGAAACCAAAACCCGCAGGCATTCGCTAGCACCTCGCTAAGCGAGCATGTAGCGAAGCTTCGCTTGCACCTCGCTAAGCGAAGCAGTAGCGATCGTGACAGTAGTTGTTTTTTTTTCTGTTTGCTTTATAACCTGTTTTATGACATGTTTTCTATTGCATTTGCGCACTGTTTACCTGATGTTGTTGTTGTTATGGTTCTTTTGTCTAGTGCAACTCTTGATTGCACCTCGTCTTGTTATTCTAACCTGTTTGTTGAGTTTTTTGTGAGGGTTCACATGACTCCTGAAGAGATAGCTTGCTTGGTATTCCATTTTATTTGTGGGATGCCACTTGGAGATTTATTCTAATTACTTACCTATTCAATTTTTTTGGTTTTTCTGACACAATAATGAAAATAAACAGATTTAAAATGAATAAAAATCAGGTGCGAAATCGCTCGAAAAATTGAATTGAATGCACCAAAACGATCAGTGCAAAATAAACTTATTGGAAAAATACAGCGTTTCTTTTAATTTTGAAATAAATTTGACCGGTTAAACAGGCTCGAGCTGATCAAAAAGTGGCCGAAACTTTAGCTGAAAAATAAATCGAGCATACCATATTAAACTACGCGGAACGTAGATTAATAAAATTGATGTCTAAAAGCTTGAATTTAAAATTTTTCGTTCACTGGTTTAACACACTTCCGTTGACTAATTCAACCGGTTTGTCTGTAGATCCGAAAAAATTGTTTCGACTGATATTTTAGGTACTATGCGGTATGGAATGCATGGTATGCTATGTAAACATGCAATAGCTATGATGAATGTATTGAATCAGTGATTCACGGTCAAAATTGGGGTATGACAGCTACATGATGTCAATCTTTGCAGATTACTTAGATGGTATCATGGAAGTGTTTATGGATGATTTCTCGGTTTGCGGATTTGATTTCCACAATTGTCTTGCTAATCTTGAGAAAATCCTGGAGAGATGCGTGGAGGTGAACCTCGTGCTAAACTGGGAAAAGTGTCATTTCATGGTGACCGAAGGAATTGTTTTAGGACATATAGTTTCCGAAAAAGGTATAGAGGTAGATAGAGCTAAAATAGAAGTAATAGAGAACCTAAAACCACCAAAAACCATCAGAGAAGTCCGAAGTTTTCTTGGACATGCTGGATTCTACCGGCGTTTTATCAAGGACTTCTCCAAAATAACTAAAACTTTAACTGGACTTTTAATGAAAGATGCTGAATTCATTTTCAATGGAAAATGTAATGAAGCATTTAATCTTTTAAAGCAAGCATTAGTATCAGCACCTATTATGAAACCCCCTGATTGATCAGAACCTTTTGAGATAATGTGCGATGCTAGTGATTATGCGGTTGGAGCCGTTCTAGGACAAAGGAAAGATAAGAAATTACATGCCATTTATTATGCCAGTAGAACCCTAGACGCTGCCCAACTCAACTACGCAACAACTGAAAAAGAATTACTCGTTGTAGTTTTCGCTATATACAAATTTAGATCTTATCTAGTAGGAGCAAAAATTATAGTTTACACTGATCATGCTGCCATTCGTTACCTATTAAGTAAAAAAGATGCCAAGCCCAGGTTACTCCGATGGATTCTGTTACTACAAGAGTTTGATTTAGATATAAGAGATAAAAAAGGCACTGAAAATGTAGTAGCTGATCACCTTTCTAGGCTAGAACATCTAAAACCAGACTTAGTACCCATAAACGATGATTTTGCCTATGATAGACTGATAGCTAGACTAGAAACCATTGAAGACGATAACCTAGACCCTCATGAGCACTTCCAAAATTCCTTAGTGGTAAGTAAGGTACCATGGTATGCAGACTTTGTTAATTACCTAGCTGCTGATATCGTACCCCCTGATCTTGACTACCACCGCAAGAAGAAGTTCTTCAACGATGTGAGAAACTTTTATTGGGACGAATCGATTGTTTTCAAAAGGGGTAAAGATGGCATTTTTTGCCATTGCATTCCAGAAGAGGAGGTAAGAAGTATAATTGAGCATTGTCATTCTTCACCCTATGGTGGACATGCGAGCACCTCTAAGACATACGCCAAGATTCTTCAAGCTGGCCTATTCTGGCCTACCATGTGGCGTGATGTCCATGCTTGCATTGTCAAATGTGATAGATGCCAACGCACTGGAAACATTTCAAGGTGTGACGAGATGCCTCTAAGAAACATCCAGGAAGTAGAACTCTTTGACGTATGGGGTATAGATTTCATGGGTCCTTTCCCACCATCCTTAGGAAACAGGTTTATCTTAGTCGTTGTGGACTACGTGTCTAAGTGGATTGAAGCTATAGCTGCACCCACAAACGATACTAGGGTGGTGATCAAGCTATTTAAGAACTATATATTCCCTAGATTTGGAACACCACGTTTAGTCATAAGCGATGGAGGATCACACTTCATATCGAGAATACTTGATAAACTTTTAAGAAAATATGGAGTTAGGCATAGAGTAGCAACACCATACCACCCACAGACTAGTGGCCAAGTAGAAGTATCCAATAAGGAGATAAAACAAATCCTAGAAAAAACAGTTTCAATTTCTAGGAGAGACTGGTCTCAGAAGCTTCAAGAAGCATTATGGGCCTATAAAACCGCTTTCAAAACCCCTATAGGAACAACTCCCTACCAACTAGTCTATGGGAAATCCTGTCAGTTACCGTTTGAATTAGAGCATAAGGCCTATTGGGCCATTAAAACTTTGAATTTAGACTACCTGATCGTTGGTGAGAAGCGTATCCTTGACATTCACAAACTAGAAGAACTTAGGCAATCTGCCTACGAGAATGCAAAGATATACAAAGAGAGAACAAAAGCCTGACACGACAAAAGAATAGTAAAGAAAGATTTCAATATAGGCGACCCTGTTCTCTTGTGCAACTCTAGGTTACGACTCTTCCCAGGGAAGCTACGCTCAAGATGGACTGGCCCTTTCGAAGTTTCCAAGATTTTGAGATCCGGAGCCGTAGAAATCAAGAACAAAACCTGTAGTCCATTCATTGTAAATGGACAAAGACTGAAGCTCTACGAAGGAGGAGACATTCCAGCAAACTACTCAAGCCACACACTGATTGATCCACCGATCCCTACTATAGGTGTATAACTTCCAATCGTCAAGCTAATGACGTTAAACAAGTGCTGCGTGGGAGGCAACCCATGGTTTTTTATTTTACTCTTTCGCATTTATTTAATTTAATTTTATTTAATTTAATTTTTATCATATTTTCACCGAGACTAAATATTTGAAATGTTTGTATTTTCAGGATCCCTTTCTAACTTTTACAGGATACAGGACTTCGACGATATGCATGTGGCCTATAGAGATGACGCTCAGAGAGAGCGCTATATAGCTCTTTATCAGCGCCCTATGGCGCCCACACGTTATCCAAATCAGCACTGCATGGAAGCACTGGGAATTGAGCCAAGTATCCGATTTTTGAGCCACCAGCTCCATTGGGACGAGTTCGCTGACGATCTGAGCAACACCTACAGGAACTTGACATTGGAGTTCCTTTGTTCATTTGATTATGACCCTTACTCTGGACCGGATGGGTATGCTGCTTTCAGGCTCTTTGGAGTTGAGTACTCTTTCATCTAGAAGGAGTTCGGTGACCTATTAGGCTTCCAGACCACCCCTGACACTATCCCTGAGACACCGATGGAATACTTTATGGGGAAGGAAGTGGAAAAGTTCTAGAGTGACATCTCAGATGGAGGGAGCCATGATCCTTCTACTCAGTTATCCCAGGCTATACATAACCCTGCTTTTAGATCCTTCCAGATGATACTGGCACATTCCTTCCTAGAAAGACCGGATGCTGAGACATCACTGAGTGAGGAGGAGAGCTTCCTACTATTTTGTGCATCCCAGTCTCGCCCAGTAGCATGTGGTAACTTTCTGTTATGTGGCCTCAGCGGTGTTTCCAGATCGACCGAAGGAGTCATTCATGTAGGAGGGATCATCACACAGATTGCTATCGCTTTAGGTCTATCTCGCAAGCTGTTACATCTCCGGACTTACTGTGGGTACACTACCATGGATATCGACTTTTGCTTGACCAGAGGGTTGATGAGGAGAGCCTTCTTCCACCCATGTCAGTTCATATTTCTAGTCGATAGCGAGGCAATTCATTATTTTACACTACCGTATCCTATGATGACTAGTGTGCATGATCCAGCAAACTAGAGTTATGCTCTGGAGGGCCAGGGAGAGACTATCGAGGAGCCGATATCACCACTTATTGCTGAGTATACGCCTACACCACCTTCTCCCAGGATCACTGTATTCTCTAACAATTTATTATTGTAGACCCCCGACATCCGCACCCAGATTGCAGAGTGTCGTTGAGAGATCGCGGAGCTTAGACAGAAGGTGGATGACCTCACCTTACAGATGGGAGTATCTGATCTCACACACGCTACCGAAGCAGACTATTTATACTAGGAGATCGCAGAGCTTAGGCAGGAGATAGCCATGCTCCGTGGATCTACTCAGGAAGGCGACCCCCCTACTATTTAATTTTACTATCTCATTTTATTTTGTCTCGTTTATGCTTATATTTCTCGCATTTACATAACTTATTTTATATCATTGCATTTGGGATATTTTTCTTGACTATGTCAGCATATTGATATTTCCACATTTATATATTTATGTTTTATGTTTGTTTATTTTATTTTACATTTTTATTATGGTTTAAATATGTTAATTGTTTATTTATTTTTTAGTCTAATGTTTAAATTTTATTGTTATAAAATTATGCAAGCCTCATGTTACTAGGAAATTACAAGACAAACGCTATCCGGACCCCCAACCAAAAAGACAACGAGAAGCCCAAGCCAAAGAACCAAAATCCGGTCCAACCGAATTTTGCCTTGTGGCGCCCGCCATAGACCCTGTGGCGCCCGCCACAGCGTCTGTATAAGCTCGGGGCAGACTCCCTTTCTTCACCATTTTCGCAACTTCAAAACCCATTTTTTCACCTTGCAAAAACGTCCTTGAACCCCACAAAAGCTCACACCTTTCTCATCCTCACACCATACAAATCATTTTCCCGATTTCCATTTTCATTTTCATCCGTCAAATTTCATAAAAATCCAACCTTTTTACAAACCCGTCTCATCTTCTTCACCATATTGCAAGAGCTACATAATGGAGTTCAATGGATTCATCCTTCGTCAAGGGAAACCGGGTGATAGGCAAAGGAAGAGTATCGAACGGTTGCAAAATCGGGAGATCCTTCCGACAAGGTATGTTGATGAAAATTGTCTTTACACTTTGGGTATCTACCATAGCATTTTTTTATTAGATAATTTAGGTTTGCATACTATCTTTTCAAACAAAGAACCGACCTATGAGCGATTGACAATCGAGTTTTTAAGTTCTTTAATCTATATTATCAATCCTAACACTGCTAGCACAGTTGGTACTGTCCGATTTAGAATGTTTGCTGTTGAATATGAACTCAGTACCGACGAACTAGCAGGCTTGTTAGGAATCCCTCATGGGGACGATGCTATTTGTGAGGCCCCTTTGGATTCAAATTGGTCAGTCGAGGTGTTTTCCTTCTGGCAGAGATTGTCAAACACTTCCATAAATTCTTTTGAAGGAATTCTTGCCTCGACTATCCATAACCCGACCATCAGAGTTTTCAGATATTTGTTGGCATGTAGTATTTTTGATCGGGAGAATCCAAATAAGGTCAATGCTCGAGAGCTTATATTTTTGCAAGGAAGCCTCACAAATAGAAGAATTAATTCGGTCCCGTTCATGCTCGCGCATATGGCTTTAACTTTAAATAAAGCGGGACCGATTGTTTTCGGAGGACTGATTACGTCTATTGCTCGGGTGCTTAACCTGAACAATGAGATAACTACCCTAGATCCCTTACCTCCTCACACAATCAATCTAAAATTTCTGAGAGACATGAAATTGTGTCGATTGAGGAGAGAAGGAGGCTATGTGCTTATGGTTCATGGTGTAGCTATCCCATCTGTTGTTTTACCATGCACTAGACGTACTGATGTACGTGATGAGAGGAATTGGACCTATGTTTTAGATGCTCCGCCTGTTTTGGGTCCTCTTCCTCCTAATGTTCCTGATGAGGAGGGACACGACACTGATGATGAATATGATCGGAGAGAGCAATCTCCCGCACCTCATGTGTCCCCCCATCACCCTTCACCACCACACATCGCACCATCTTCTTCTTCTTTTGCAGGTTCTGCTCCTGGATTTTATATTACAGAAGAGATGTGGCGTGACCACATGGCTAGAGAGAAAAGGCGTGATGACCTACTCTCTACCATCCAACAACAACTGTCGGATAACATGAGCTTCATGCAAGAATCGCAGCGGAGGACAGATATATCCTATAATACTGTTTTACAGTCCCTGCTTACGATCACAAATACGCAAGCCCGTCAGCAACAATACCACCATCAACATACTGCACTCATCGAAGCTACTCAAGGTTCCATTTTGGGTAACCTTCGAGAGGTGAGGACTGCTCAGGATGCCTTACAGGCCAGGATGGATCAGAGAGACCATCGTTGTACCCGATCCCTTCGTCCACCTCGGGATGGCGAAGGTACCAGTGGTCAGTAGTAGGATGTCAGGTGACTCTCCCCTTATCTTATTTCGAAACATTGGGGACAATGTTCGATTTAAGTGTGGGAGGAGACTTTATCGCTTTTCTTTGCTATTTTCAGTCAGTTTGTTTATTTTCTTTGTTGTTTTTAGATAGTTTGTTTTTATTGCTTTTTAGTTGTTTATTTTTTGCTTTTAGTTTAAGTGTTTTAGATAATGCATGAGTCTGACGAGTCACCAAATATAATGTATCTTTAGTACAACCTAATCTCCCCATTACTTGAGCCCTACCAAACAAATTTTTTGCAAAAGAAAACAGTTTTATTCTGAAAGTTTTTTGGGTCTTTAAAGACGGGTTTGAGTAAGGATGCGGTGACTTGGGAGAACTTTTTGAAACATCAGTATTGTTTTAGCACCATAGACTTCATGAATATAGGAATCATTTCTGAAACCCCATATACCATGGCCTTAATCATCATTTCAGTATAAGTCCTCAGTAGTTTATTCTAGCAGTCAGCTCCGGCCTACGTATCCTCTACGTAGGGGACCGATGAAAATAAGTGAATGATCCAGTGAAATAAATAAAAGAAAGCAAAAAGGCAACTCAGGTATAGGTGACCCTCACAAAGTCATTTAAACCATAGAGTTGTAAAAATTTGCTACAAAAAAGAAGAAAAAAGAAAAAGAAAAAGAAAAACTCACCCACTATTAGTTGGTTCAGAGGTATCTGACATTGAACTCGGTAGAGCGGATTACGATCCGATCCCCCACAACTGCAGTTGGATCAAATAAAAGGGTTTACACATATTTATGTGCCAGGAACCCCATGTTTAGATCATAATCACTAACAGGTCACTCTGCTATGTAGCATGTACGGATAACGTGCTTAATGTGATTGCGCCTGAATGAAAAGGACACAAAAAGAGATGAAGAGGCATGCCTAGGTATTGTGGGATAATATGGGTTGGTTAATATAGGAATAGAGTCTATGTCCGTATTTTTCGGATAAGTGTCATCATGATACCCTTAGTTCACTCAGTTAGTACCTATCACTGCATCCCGACTTGAACTTAGAACCTTTTTAACCCGAAGCACTCGTTTACACCAGTTTTTCTTCTATGAACTTTTTAGTGTTTTGCTTGAGGACAAGCAAGGGTTTAAGTGTGGGAGAATTTGATGACACTGAAACTCACCGTATTTTCGACTCCGATTTCGCATGCATTTTAGTTGTTTTATTGCCATTTTGTTGTGTTATTACTATGTTTCTCTTTGTTTTCAGGTTTTTACTTTAATCGGAGCCCCGATCGAGAAAAGGAGTGAAAACGAGCTAAAAACCCTAAAATTCAGCATTTTACACTTGTGGCTCCCACTGTGGCTGGCGCCATGGACCCTGCCATGACGTGTCCTAGCTCAACTTCCCTCAACTGCCATGTTCCCCACTACTTCCACTAAGGCGCCACAGATTGGCCTTGTGGCGGGCGCCACAAGAGGAAAAGTTTTCCCTCCCAAATTCAAACTGAAGGGCATCCTTGTCATTTCCATTATTTTACGTGCCTATAAATAGAGACTCGAATTCATTTGTTTAATCATCCAAACTTAGAGCAGAGGCAAACTTAGAGCAAACTTAGTTTCACTTAGGCATATATTCAGTATTTTAAAGTGGTAATCGCTTCGCATTGGGGTGTTACCACAATTGTGTAATCGAGTTTGTGATCGAGTCTGTAATCGAGTTTGGAGCACTTTGGAAGGAAGTTAATCCTGCCGCCATTTTCATTTCCGCTTTGCATTGTATTCAACCCTCCGATTGGAGCAGGTTTTTATTGCTTGCCTTTATCTATTTTAATTTCCCGCAGTGTCTTTACTTTATTTATTTCCCGCAGTGTCTTTACTCTTTACTTTATTTATTTCCCGCACTGTCTTTACTTTATTTATTTCCCGCACTCTCTTTACTTTATTTATTTCCCGCACTCGCTTTACTTTATTTATTTCTCGCACTCGCTTTACTTTATTTATTTCTCGCACTCGCACTACTTTTATTTATTTTCCGCACTCGCACTACTTTTATTTACTTTCCGCACTCGCACTACTTTTATTTACTTTCCGCACTCGCTTTACTTTTATTTAAATTAAAATGCACCTTTACTTTACCATGTCTAACTAAATCTATAAGGTTAGAATGTAAGGATCTTAATTGAACCGATAATCCTTACAATTGTTCGTAGAAACACTTAAGGGCTATTTTAACTTTCAACTTAAGTTTTCCCGCACTTAATTTCCGTTGGGTAAGATCGAAAGTCGTCCAATGTCTTTTTAAACTTAATTGTTTTTAACTATTTCAAAAACAGCGAAAGCGCTTTGTTTAGTTCATTAGGAGTTTTTAACTTAAGAAGAAAAGTGATTTTAAAACTATTTTCGGACGCGTTTATAAGTTTAGAGTCTGGTTCGTGAGAATCTCTTTTGGTTAAGAAATCCAGGTTAAGATACTTTTCAACTTAGTCAAGATACTATATTTCTTAAAAATAGGTTTACAACTCTAACGCAATGCGCGCCTTTTTATAAGTGACAATAAGAGGGTTTGATTAGGGAGTACAACTCGGTTCTGAATACGCGAAAGCGACAGTTCCCGTTAAATTGGTTCTTTTCAAAGTAGGAAACACTGCCCATAAGTAGTTCCATTAGCAAGTTCTTGGATTATTAATTGATTATGTGAATTACATTCGACCCTGTCTTTATTAATTGAACTTTATTCAACACTTTACTTTTCATTGCACACTCTAAAAACCCCTATTTTGATTACCTTAGATAAACACCATAACAATAGATAATGATAGATTGACACTTGGTCTCTGTGGATTCGACAATCTTTTATATTACTCTAACGTGTTCGTATACTTACGAAAAGCACGCATCACTTAGACTCAGGATACTCATCACACATGACTGGTAGGAAAGATTGGTTTGTCAACATGAAACCCTCAATGAAGAACATGGTAAAATTTGCAAATGACAATACTCTAGCATCTGAAGGTATCAGTGATATTTTTATTATGAGGAAAGATGGCAAAATGTCTGCAATTTCTAATGTACTATACATACCAGACATGAAAAGTAATTTGCTCAACATAAGGTAGTTGGTCGAAAAGAACTACAAAGTGTAGATCAAAGACAAGGTGATGAGAGTTCTTGACTCGGGTGAAAGGTTAATCTTAAAGGAACCTATGTCTCATAATAGAACCTTCGTGATTGAACTTAATATGATGGAGCACAAGTGCCTTGCAACTCCAAATTGCAGGGATGAATGGATATGGCATTATAGACTTGACCATCTCAATTTCAAAGACATCAGAGATCTGAAAGGAAGAAATGTGGTTTCAGGGTTACTAGAATTAACATTCTAAATGAAGTGTGTGAAGAATATGTACAGACGAAGCAGTACAAGAACAACTTCAGCAAGGATGCATGAAGCAAGTCGAATGCAATTCTTGAAGTCATATACTCGGATGTGTATGGTCCTATCTAGGTGGATTCGATTGGAGGTAACAGATATTTGTCACATTCATAAATGATTTCGATCGAAAACTGTGGACTTACCTGGTTAAGAAGAAAAGTGAAGTGATCGAGATATTTGCCAAATTTAAATCTATAATCGAAAGACAAAGTGGCCGAAAGCTCAATATTCTAAGGACTGATGGTGGTGGAGAGTATGTGTCAAAAGACTTTGACAAGTTATGTGAGAAAGAAGGGATTATACATGAGGTGGTGTCACAATATACTCCACAACATAATGAAATGGAAGAAAGGTATAATAGAACCATCATGAACATGGTGAGAAGTATGTTGAAAGGCAAGCATCTACCCAAAGAATTATGGGGAGAAGTTGTGTCGGCTGCAATATACATATTGAACAGATGTCCGACGAAGAAGCTAGAAGGAGTTACACCAAAGAATGTTGTCCCCACCAAATTTTAGTTGATTTATGAAATTTATTACTCTATTTTAAATTAAAATAATTTTGGTCTCTCAATCATATTTTTGCCTTAAAGTTAATGATGGTTCAATCTTTAACTAACAAGTCTCTTGTGAAACATTACAAATAATCGTATATAAGTTTATTGTAAATTTTGATAAATAAAAATATAAATAAAAAAATAAATATCTCATCTATTTTCTATAAAAAATTGTGAGAGGACGACCAAAACTACTTAGACTTAAAATAGGGTGAATAATTTCGTGAATCAGGTAAAATTGAAAATCAAAATTGTAATTTGGACTTGAAAAAAATATATGTTATATATATTTTATTTATTTTAAATTGTAATTTTTTTACAATACCTTTTAAAGATTCATTCTATAGGACTACCCCTTTAAATAACATATGCAATACAATGAATGAATATTATTAACAACAAATGATTATTTTAAAGCATTAGTTAAAAATTAAAATTAAAACATAAAAGTAATTTAACATAAGCTCTTTTGTTATATTATTTTTTTTAAAAGTAAAACACTCTCTATGGATATTTTTCTCTAATAGTATTTTTACTTTATTTCTTGTTTTAATAAGATTTGTCTTAATATTCCTATTTTAAATTTGACAAATTGAAGAGAAAAAAACAAATAGAATTGTAAAAGTTTTTTTAATTTAAAAAAAAAAGTAATTGTCGTTTTCGTCCCCACCATATTTTAGTTGATTTATAAAATGTATTCCTCTATTTTAAATTAAAACAATTTTGGTCTCATAATCATGTTAGTGCCTTAAAGTTAATGATGGTTCAATCTTTTAAATAACAAGTTTCTTGTGAAATATTACAAATAATCTTATATAAATTTATTGTTAAATGTTATATATAAAAGAATAAATAAAAAAAACATTTCATCTATTTTCTATAAAAAAAATTAGAGGAGGACCAAAACTATTTGAAGTTAAAATAGGGACAATAATTTCGTGAATCACTTAAATTGGAAATTATAATTGTAATTTGGACTTGAAAAATATATATGTTTTATTTATTTTAAATAATAATTTTTTTAGAATACCTTTTAAAGATTCATTGTATAGTACTACCCCTTTAATTAACATATGACTATGTAAGTATTATAAATTAGAGTTTAATTGAAATACACTAATAGTGTAAAAGAATTTTACACCGTCAATTAATCATAGACGTCGGATATTAAAAGAAGTTTGACTTTTATTTTAAAAATATATAAAGTAATACAAACGGATGATGGTGATGAGTCGACGGTGTAAAACTTTTTATAATCTCTATAAATTAACTACAAAAATTATGTATACAATACAATAAATGAATATTGTTGATAATAAATGATTATTTTAAAGCATTAATTAAAAACTAAAATTTAATCAGTTAAATAAAAATGTAAAAATAAAAGTAAACAAAAGCTCTTTTGATATATTATTTTTTAAAAAAGTAAAACACTCTCTACGGACATTTTCTCTAATACTATCTTTAATTTATTTCTTGTTTTAAATAATATTTGTCTTACTATTCCTATTTTAAGTTTGACGGAAAAAAAAAACAAATAGAATCGTAAAAGTTTTTGTTTTAATTTTTTTATAAGTTAATTGCCATTTTTGTCCCCACCATATTTTAGTTGATTTATGAAATGTATTCCTCTATTTTAAATTAAAACAATTTTGGTCTCGTAATCATATTTTTGCCTTAAAGTTAGCAATTGTTCAATCTTTTAAACAACAAATCTCTTGTGAAACATTATAAATAATCGTTTAAAAATTTATTGTGAAATTTTATAAATAAAAGAATAAATAAATAAAAAATATCGCATCTATTTTCTATGAAGAAAATGAGGGAAGGAAGAAAATTGTTTGAATTTAAAATAGAATAAATAATTTTGTGAATCAAGTAAAATTGGAAATCAAAATTGTAATTTGGACTTGAAAAAACTCTATGTTTCATATATGTTTTATTTATTTTAAATTGTAATAATTTTACAAAACCTTTTAAAGATATATTGTATAGTACTACACCTTTAAATAACACATGTCTTTGTAAGTATTATAAATTGACTACAAAATGTGTGTATAAAATACAAGAAATGAATATTGTTGACGATAAATAATTATTTTAAAGCATTAATTAAAAAAAAATCATCAGTTAAATAAAAATGTAAAAATAAAAGTAAACAAAAGCTCTTTTGATATATTATTTTTTTAAAAAGTAAAACACCCTCTATGGACATTTTCTTTAATACAATCTTTACTTTATTTCTTGTTTTAAATGAGATTTGTCTTACTATTTTAAGTTTGACAAATAGAAGAAAAAAACTAAATAGAATCGTAAAATTTTTTGTTTTAAAATTTTTAAAAAGAAGTTTGATTGTGGTTTTTTTCCCACCATATTTTAGTTGATTTCTGAAATTTATTACTCTATTTTAAATTAAAATAATTTTGGGCTCGTAATCTTATTTTTGCCTTAAAGTTAATGATGGTTCAATCTTTAAATAACAAGTCTCTTGTGAAACATTACAAATAATCGTATATAAATTTATTTTAAAATTTTATAAATAAAAAGATAAATATCTCATCTATTTTCCATAAAAAAAAATATGAAAGGAGAACCAAAACTATTTAAATTTAAAATAGGATGAATAATTTCGTAAATCACATAAATTGGAAATCAAAATTGTAAATTGTACTTGAAAAAAATATATGTTAAATATGTTTTTTTATTTTAAATTGTAATTTTTTTACAATATCTTTTAAAGATTCATTGTATAGTACTACCCCTTTAAATAACATATGACTATGTAAGTATTATAAATTGACTACAAAAATTGTGTATACAATACAACAAATGAATATTGTTGACAATAAAAGATTAGTTTAAAGCATTAATTAAAAATTAAAATTTGATCACTTAAATAGAAATCTAAAAATAAAAGTAATTTCACAAAAAGCTCTTTTGATATATTATTTTTTTTAAAAGTAAAACACTCTCTATGGACATTTTCTCTAATACTATATTTACTTCAATGATAAATACAGATTATTGAAAGGAAAAAAAGATATTTTTAATAGAATTTAAAAAAGGACAATTTTATTTGTATACAATATATGGAGAAAATTAGAATTTTTTTAAGGAAGGAAAATGGAAGTTTCTTTTAATATAGAATAAATATCTGTTATAAAATTTTACTTATTTTAAATAAAATATTTTTTTATACCTATTTAAGATTAATAGTATACCATATATTTTTTATAAAATATATGAGAAAATGGAAGGTTAAGGGAAAAGTGAAATTTTTAATTTTTGGTTTGAAAATAGAATAACCAAATTATAATTTTATTTTTTATTTTAATGTTCTCTCATGTCCAACCCTATATTAACGTTCTCTCTTAACAAAATCTCTCAATATCACATCTACATTTTACGTTAGAGACAAAAGAGTGTGCTACCATTTCACTCTGAACATGGTGGTAGAAAAATCAAAGCAATTAGAGGAGTTCAATAATTTAAGTTCAGAGAAAATTGCTGAAGTGAAAGCTTTTGATGATTCAAAAGAAGGTGTCAAAGGTTTGATGGAGTCTGGGGTGTCAAAGATCCCACGCATTTTTCACACTGGGAAGCAGAACATTGATGAAAACTCAGCAACAGACATCAAGTTTAATGTTCCCATTATAGATCTTAAAGACATACACAACAACCCAGCTAGGCGGGTAGAGGTAATTAGCGAAATTCGAAGTGCATGTTGTGAATGGGGATTTTTTCAAGTGATTAATCATGGAATTTCAGCTATTGTCTTAGATGGAATGATTGAGGGAGTTCGTAGGTTTCATGAACAAGATCCTGATGTAAGGAGAGAGTTTTACACACGTGATACAAGTAAAAAAGTTACGTATTTCTCAAACGGATCACCTTTTAGTGGTCAACCTACAAATTGGAGAGATTCATTCGGTTTTACTATTTCTCCTAATCCATTCAAACCAGAAGAAATACCATTATTATGCCGGTACAAATCATAATCATATTTCATTGTATACTTAGAGTTTGACATATGAGTTATATATGTTTTTATGTTTAAAAAATATATATTTTGAAGCTCAACATTAAAACTATTTTAACCACTGATGAGTTAGTTTCATACATGCAGAGACATTGTGATTGAGTATTCCCAAAAAATTAATGATTTGGGTTTCACTATGTTTGAGTTGTTGTCAGAGGCACTAGGACTCAACCCTTCTTTTCTCAAAGACTTTAATTGTGCGGAAGGACACTCTATTCAGGGTCATTACTATCCACCATGCCCTGAACCCGAACTAACTTTGGGCGCTTCCAGTCACACTGATGCCGACTTCATCACAATACTTCTGCAAGACCATATTGGTGGTCTTCAAATTCTTCATGAGGGTAAATGGGTCAACGTTCCTCCAATTCATGGAGCTCTTGTTGTAAACATAGGAGATCTTCTAAGAGTACGTATTATAAGTTGTTCTTATCTTATGTATTTTCATAGACTCTTACATTATTATTAACATGTTGTCCAATTTAATGACATTTTCTTTTATGTTGTTGCAGCTTATCTCAAATGGCAGGTTTGCAAGTGTTTATCATAGAGTCTTATCAAAGAAAGAAGGCCCAAGAATTTCTGTTGCAAGCTTCTTTATAAATTCGCCTGACCCAATTGAAGGTGAATTAAAGATTTATGGTCCTCTTAAGGAGTTAATTTCAGAAGAAACCCCCAGAATCTTCAAAGACGTTACTATAAAAGAATTTTTGGCACATTATTATACAAAAGGCCTTGATGGGAAATCTTCCTTGGAGCCCTTCAAGATTTGAGTACAACATTACATAATATTTGATATTTTCATCGGCCAGATCATAATATATTTGAATAACTATGCTTATTTTTTTCTATATGCATGCTTTATATGTATCACGTTTTGGATATTAAAATAAATGAATTATCTATGTTCGTTGGCATTTTCTAAAATAATTAGGTTGAATATTTTAACCAATACTTTTTAAAAGAGAGGAAATACGTCCTATATTTTCACACAGAAAAAAGTTGTGAAGCAACTACATGGTGAGAAAATAAGGTATTGGAGACAAATTGAATGAGCTTGTTGACTATAAGCATGAAATGTGACCTAAGTTATATTTTGTTCAGTTGCTGTAACTTTAAGGGAATGTTCATTTCTCCTCGAAAATAGTTTGATAAAAATAATTTGGTAATAATAATATAAGGCAGCTAATTGAAATTCGTCAACTCTATGGGTCATTATATGATGTTGGTTGTGAATATAAGTGGAAAAAAATCTAGAAAGGGGGTTGAACATACATATCCTATTTAAAATGATTTGAAAACTTCCAACACAAAAATCAGAGTTTAGTAAGCGAAAGCTAAAATAGCATAAGATGGAAGCATAAACTCTCATCGTTGTGGATTCTAACTAATGCATTTCAATCTCATCATTAACAGAATGATCAAACAATGACATAAGTCAACTTGAACAATTCAAATTTCTTAATCTACACAATTTAATGTCTCAACTTAGACATGTTGTTTTATACAATAAACTTAAGCATGACTCAATAGGTTCGATGCAATGCAGACCCGCGCTTAAAAAATAAATCACTACAAGCATGATCATAACCTAAATGACATACAAATTATGATATGATTTAGCTCTACATGCTAAACAATAAAAATTAAAAGAGATAGGAAATGACTAAAGTACAAAGAGATGTATTGTGGTTCGGACACCAACCTCACTATGCCTACTCCAATATTCGATGGTTTAAAACCATTGGAAAAAATAATCACGTCTTTCACTATTTTCAATATTTAATATACAAGTATTTTGGTACAACTAACTATCATTAATTTAGATGCTAATAACCACATTGCATTATCCTACACATGAATCCAATGACAATTTGTTTTGTTGATGTAGATACTCAACTGCTACACACAAGATCCTCAATAATCTTGATCCAATCATCTTGATATCCACAATAACCTTCTTCAAGCCTCCTTTCTAAAATATTCTTCCCTCGAATCTGATTAAGACTTATCTGAGTGATTATCATTAGCCTTGATTAATTGGATAACTTTTTGCGAAAACCTTTACATGGTTTCACCATAGTCTTCAGTAAAGTGTATAGACACTCTTATCTCTTTGTAGACAACATATGACAAAAATACCTGTCCAAGAAATGATTCTTCCATCTGATACACAAAAATATAACTTCAAAGAAAAACATTAGATTCCCTAATGTACCTTTTATCTACCTCTAACAATTGTTCTTGATAAAGGTTGGAGATGATAAATAGTATATGAATAATCTCACACACACAACTAAAATTTACAAGATCCACATTCTAGGAGGTTAATCACAAGGTATCGACAAGGTATTAGGTGCTGTTGAATAAAGAAGACTTTCTAAGTTCTCTCAAGGTTCTTGACAAATAAGGGTTTCAAGGTTCTAAGTGGTTGTTCTAAGATTGATAGATCCAATCACTTGATCTCTCTCTCTCTCTCTCTCTCTCTCTCTCTCTCTCTCTCTCTCTCTCTCTCTCTCTCTCTCTCTCTCTCTCCTCTCTCTCCTCTCTCTCTCTCTCTCTCTCTCTCTCTCTCTCTTCTCTCTTCTCTCTCTCTCTCTCTCTCTCTCTCTCTCTCTCTCTCTCTCTCTCTCTCTTCTCTCTCTCTCTCTCTCTCTCTCTGGGTTTCTTATTCTTAAACAAGAACACAAGAACAACAACGAATCTAGAGTTTTATTTCCTAACGCTTTTTATGAGATTTTCTCACTCGGTGATACACTCATAATCATAGACAAAATAAGGAAGAAAGATACAATACTAGGGCAAGATAATAGACAAACTCTTTTAGGAATGATAAATATCAATTATCTGAGACAAATGATATTTTTTCAATTCATAAAGTTATGATTTGAGTCATGTATGTTTCATGATTCGACTCACACCTTGCTATGATTTGATTCAAATGAGGCAGAGAAAAAACTCACTTTTCATGATGCTTTATGATTTGACTCATGCATCAGTAAGATTTGAATCACACAACCTTGCAACATAATTTAGGTGGTTATAACTTCTAATTCAAGAAATACTATGATTTTGACATAAAAACCAACTACTAAGCTAAAAGAAGACTAAACACATGGACTATAACAACTAATATAATGAGATAAGAGGTTTCTCAAAAGTACAAAACTCAAATAGCTGAAGCGAATGAATACCGATACAACATATCATTCCAAGTGAATTACACTAGTAATGCTATGCTAGAATAACAATACAGATAATTCACATTACGAAAAGATACCAAACAAGCAAGAAATCAAATGATATATGTACATTTTAAAATTGGAAAACAATCAAAACTAAACAGCGATACCGATGGTGACTGTAATTTCAGTCTCCCCATTTTTGATGTTTGGCAATTTTTAGATATTATGATGATTTGATTTGAGCGATTATTTGGAGAAATATTGAACAATGACTAGTTCATAATTCTGAATTTTTATTGATTAACACATCGTAATGATAGGGTAAACTTTGATACTTGAGCATTCATGCCTCCCATGTATCAAACACTTATGTGAATATCGATAATATCTTGACAACATCTCCCCCTTTGAAAAAATATAAAGAAGAGAAGAAAAAATGCTAGCTAATATCCATATTTTAAATAAAGCCTTGAAAGTTAAGGACAATAAACTTGCAAACATGCATAGCAGCAATAAATGTAATGTCTAAAAATAATAATAAATAAGATATAAATGATATATCAAGAGAGGTAGTGTATCAATAAATTACATAATATGGCTCTAACATGCCACAAAATACGTAAGACAATAACAATATACAAAAACATATCCAAAATAGTAGGAAGTACTAAAATAAGTGTAAAACATAGAAACTAATATGAAGAAAGATAAAATGCATGATATAGTCTGATACGATACATGAACAACTAAGCTATATCAACAGGAGGAGGATCAGAAGAAAAATGAAGGAAAAAACCGAGTATAATAATAAAAGTGAAGGTAAGAGAATAATTTATAATATTTTTTAGTTAATAAATTAAAGCAAAATATTAACTTAAATTATATATATGAGTAAATTCATGGCAATCTCTTTCCCTTTCTCCTTTCTCCGTTTCTTTCCAATATTGTTTTGAGGATTTTTTTGTTATGATTTTCATTGTAATTCTATTGTGTATTCTTCATCCTCCTCCTATTGCAATTATTCATTACTCCTCTCTCCAAATTTACAGTTCATACACTCCTCCCTCCATTCTCTATTAACGAGTAATAAAAATGAAAAATATTAAAACCAATAAAATTAATAATTCTCTATTATCATCTCCGACTATATATATAATATATATATAGATATATATATATAATATATATATATATATATATATATATATATATATATATATATATATATATAACTCAATTGACCTGCTCAATTAAATATAGTGATGTGATGTAGAAACCTCTTGAACATGACATTATTAGAGAAGTAGATATATATGGAACTTAAAATACTCATGGCCACCAATAAAGCGGTGCACCATTTTTCTTTATGATTACTTTATTCATATATATAAGTCAAATTACCACGTTTTGATTATGTCTTTAATGAATTGGGGTCTTCATTACTTTTATTGATATTAATTCCACATTCAAAGTTATCTTACTTATATTTATATAAAACAAAGTGTCTGCGTCATTGATTGGATTGTTCTCTGCCCATATTATTTAAATTCTTCTTCCTGTCCAATTTTCTCTACTGCTATTCTCTGTATTTTTTTTTTGTTAAAGGCAAAGACAGTGCTATTCTGATATTGTTTTCCTCTAAATATGGTGCTTAAAAACTCAAATGAATTAGAGGAGTCCTCTAATTTTACTTCTGTTAGAAAAGCTGAAGTGAAAGCTTTTGATGATTCAAAAACAGGTGTCAAGGGTTTGGTCGAGTCTGGAGTGTCAAGGATTCCGCGGATTTTTCATACTGGCAAGTTGGACATCGGTAAAAACTCAGGTAGTGACTCCAAGTTGAGTGTTCCGATCATAGATCTTAAAGACATAGACACCAATCTAGCTCGGCGGATAGAGGTAATAAGCGAAATTCGAAGTGCATGCCATGAGTGGGGATTTTTCCAAGTGATTAATCATGAAATTCCCATTACTGTCTTAGATGAAATGATTGATGGAATCCGTAGGTTTCACGAACAACATGCTGATGTAAGAAAAGAGTTTTACACGCGTGATTTAAAGAAAAAAGTTACGTATTTCTCCAATGGAACCTTGTTTAGTGGTCAAGCTGCTAATTGAAGAGATACATTTGGTTTTGCTGTTGCTCCTGTTCCTTTCAAACCAGAAGAAATACCACCAATATGCAGGTAATCAACAAAATAGTAATTTGGATTCTCTGTGTTGTGTCCTGAATATTGAATTATTTTAACCATTGATGATGTGATCCATACTTGTAGAGATATTGTGATTGAATATTCCCAGAAAATCAGGGACTTGGGCTTCACGGTCTTTGAATTGTTGTCGGAGGCGCTAGGACTTAAACCTTCTTACCTCAAAGATTTGAATTGTGCCGAAGGGCTCTTTATTTTGGGTCATTACTATCCACCATGCCCTGAACCAGAATTAACTATGGGCACATCTAAGCATAGTGATAGTGACTTCATCACATTACTTCTACAAGACCAACTTGGTGGTCTTCAAGTTCTTCATGAAGATAAATGGGTCAATGTTCTCCCGGTACATGGAGCTCTTGTTGTAAATATAGGAGATCTTCTACAGGTAAGTATTAAAAGTTATCGTTGTTATTTTCGCATCTTCTATAATTTCTTACACAATTGAACATTATCCACTTGTTTCATCATAACGACTAAAAACAAAATCCATAATTCTTTCATCATTGAATATATGTGGTAACAATTTTACCTATTTGTTTTGTATTATTACAGTTGATCACAAATGATAGGTTCATAAGTGTTTATCACCGAGTCTTGTCACAGAACATAGGACCAAGAATTTCTCTTGCAGCCTTTTTTGTGAATTCTCCAGACCCAATTCAAGGTGCGTCAAAGATTTATGGTCCTATTAAGGAATTGCTTTCGGAAGAAATCCACCCATCTACCAAAAACATTAGTATAAAAGATTTCTTGGCACATTATTATGCAAAAGGCCTTGATGGAACTTCTTCCTTAGAGCCCTTCAAATTATGAATTCAACATGACGACATTTTCTGCTATAAGTGAGATTTATATGTTTCCTGTTTTCTAGACGGTAACAAATGAATTATCTATGTTTGTGGACATTTTCTAAAATAATTGGATTGAACTACGAAATTATACCCAAGAACTTCTAAATTAGATGTATGTGACTATATTTTTACACATGAGATAAGATAATGAGTGTTCGCGGCTCTAATTTTCACACGTGGAAAGATTTTTGTAACAACTATGTAGTGTTATATAGTGTTGGAAGTAACTTCCCTTAACTCTATGCTATGTCCAAGAGCCTCAATAAACACCTCTCTCTCTCAATGAGAGAAAGGCAAATCTTAATGGATAAATTCCAAGTGATACACACTCTCAACTCTCTAAAGAGCATAACGCGAACTACAGTATCAACACATTACCGTCAGCGATTGTTCGCTTGCTACCACATATAACCGGCCACTAGCAAGTCTCATAAATAACTCCAAAAAAACCACCGTATAAGACTTCTCACTATCGCGGGTAAGCCATTACTATCAAAATTGGTTATAAATCTACTAAGGCTTCTGAGTCACCCCGCCACTGACGGTGACGACGATGAATCCGTAGTCAGTGGCGACTGGTGATGGCAATAACGACGAGAAGAAAACAATCATGCAATATATCCATACTTTGGAATCAGGAAGCTTCCGTCTAGGACCATCATCTCCGATCTTTAAGGTAAAGATGATTAAGTTTCTTTCACTTATGTTAAACAATGTATTAATTCCTGATTTTCATAATGGTTCAGTGGTGTTTCCTTATATCTTCAGTGTTTAATTCTAATTATGATTATGCCGGACTGAATATTATGATTAGATGGTTATTCCGAGAGCTTTATGTTAATGCGTGTATTATGATTATGCCGGACTGAATATTATGATTAGATGGTTATTCCGAGAGCTTTATGTTAATGCGTGTATTTTTTAAGTTATGTACATACCGAAAAACTAGTTGACCAATCAAGGTATGAGATCGAGAAGCCTATTTGAGTATATGGATTCTTTGAGGTCGAGTTGGCATGACAACCGAGTATGGTAAGATTAGAAGACCGGATAATCGACCTGTCATCCACTAATCAGAATCTGGTTAGGATATTTGAATAAGCAAGACGGGGCCGACCTCCTATAAAGCGGAGAATGATCCGGATAGTGCAAGTCGGATATGACGACAAGGCTATGATGTCATCTGAAGGGTCATAAGAAGAAGTTACAAGATGATACATCATGGCTGAGGAGTTATAATTATTGAAGAGACAGACGTTACATGACAATTATAAGGGCGACAAACGTTATTGACAGGATGATTTATGAAGAATATCGGGAGTCAACCAAGGAGGGAGAGAGGGAGATGGAGACATATAAATAGGAAGATGTTTCGAGGGTAAAGGGCAAGCAAAAAATAGATAAATACACATAACAGACACTCCAACCATTCATTTTAGACTCTCCTTGACTGAAAATAAGGAAGTTAACTTTTTAGTATTTTTTAGCAAGAACGTTTGGCGACCACCATGGGGCATTGGTAAAACTTACCCAGACCACAAAAAACCATCATAAAAAACGTTAATACTTCAGTTGGACGATCTCGGGATCATCTTCCAGTCGAAGCTATCCACCTTCGCCACCAGATATAACTCAATTGCCCGCAGTGATAGAAACACTTCGTACACAAAATGAGGCCTTACAAGACAGTGTCCAAGACTTGCAAACACAAAGTCTTCATGATGGAGATGCAGAGGAGGAGCCTTTAGAGTCTCAATCTTTATCTGAAGTTATCTGGGATGATAAAGTACCAGAGAACTTCAAGCCACGGTTGCTAGTATCTTTCAATGGAAAACTGATCCACATGAGCATATTATTGCCATCAATAACCAAATGGAAATAATAGAGGCTTTTGACTCACTCAGGTGTAAGCTCATGGTAGGACCTTTAAATAGGGTGCTTTGAGGTGGTATATGAGTCTACCCAGGTTCTCGGTCATCAGTTACCAAGACTTAACCAAGAAGATGGTATAATACTTTTCGGCAAGTAAGCATAAGAAAGTGTCGATTATCAGTCTATTTAACATCCGACAAGGGCAAGCGGAGTCTCTCCGAGAATATATGGCAAGATTCAATGAAGAAACAATTAAGGTATCTCATATGAATCAAGAAATGTTTGTCGGAGCATTTCAGCACAGCCTCAAAGTCGGGCAGTTCAATGAATCTTTAGCACAAAAGTCGGCATCCAACATGGATGAAGTTATAACTCGAGCGGAATGTTACATCAAAGGAGAGGAAAGTAACATGAAAAAAAGATCCTGATACGCAAAAGAAAAAGTGCGGACTAAGGAAGAAGGAACTAGGCATAAGAAATAATACTTTAAGTCGAACCTAGAGATTGGCCAATAACAGGACCATCCTGACGATCGTTTAAAACGGAGCGGGAGTATACACTACTAAACACTAGGAATGCAGATATCCTAAAATAAGTTTATCACCTCAAGTTATTTTCCATAACCGTACGACCAAAAAGGGTCTACACGGTGATTGGAAAAGATGGCAATGCATGATGCGTCTACCACCGAATCCGAGGATACTGTACAAAAAATTGTCATCAACTAAAAAAGGAAATTGAGACCTCAATTAAAATAGGCCAGTTGTTGTCCTATGTTAAGGACATTAGCGGGAAATCATGTAAAAAGAGTCCTCTCCGAGAAGACGTCAGCTCAGACAATCCTATACAAAAAAAGGGAAAAAGCATAGATGAAGTACACATGACTCGTCACACATTAAACACCATTGCTGGAGGATTTGCAGGAGGAGGAGAAATCAGTTTGGCTAGAAAAAGATATGCCCAAACAGTGATGCACGTCAGGCAGGAGTCGCCCTCAAAAGACAGACAATTAGGCCATAATTACATTCTCAAAAAAGGATGTCGAATGAGTGTTGCCTCACGAAGATGACCCGATGGTGATCAAAGTGAAAATCTGAATCTGGAACTTGAAAACGAGTTCTGATCGACCCGGGAAGTTTTACGGATGTCATGTACTAGTATGCATTCAAGGTAATAAACTTTGACATCACTGAATTGTTTCCCTTTAAGGGTTCATTATTTGGATACTTAGGGGAACTGACGCATGTGTTGGGGAATTTGCCCATGATGACTACTTTTGGTAATGGGGCAAACGCAAAAAGTGTTCTAGTGAGATATTTAATTATCAATGTTACCTCTCCCTACAATGTTATTATGGGCAGTGTTATCCACTATGTACCTCACACTAAAATACCCTGTGCAAGATGGCCGAGTAGGAATAATAAAAGGTGATCAAGGAATAACAAGGAAATGTTATAAAGATAGTCTGAAGCTTAATAAGAGAAGTCACGCCGATGAGTCAATCAACGAAGATTAGGTAAGTGTGAACTTAGTTAACATCGACCAAAGGGAGGATCAGGTAAAGGATAGTCTTACACCTATTGAGGATCTGAAAACATTAAGGATTGGAGTTCAATCATCCCAAAAAACTCAAATCGGCTCTAATTTATCCCCCGAGGAAGAAGACTAGATCATCCGAATATTAAGGCAGAACATGAATCTGTTCGCGTAGAAGTCGTCTGATATGCCCGACATTGACCCCAACATAGTTTATCACCATCTAGCATTAGATACAACCATGAAACCAATAACATAGATAAAGCGGAAGGAAGGCGATGAAAACATAAGTGTTGTAGAAGATGAAGTCAGAAAGCTTATGAAGGTTGGATTTATTAAGGAGATCAGATACCCAACTTGGTTAGCTAACATAGTTATGGTGAAGAAGAAATCAGGAAAATGAAGAATGTGTGTAGACTTCACCGACTTGAATAATGCGTTTCCAAAATATCCCTACCCGCTTCGCCATATTGATCGACTCATTGATAGGGCTTCCGGTTTTTGTCTTCTTAGTTTTTTAGATGCCTACTCGGGATATAACCAAATTCGAATGAATCCGTTAGATGCCCCTAAAATGGAATTTATGACCAACATGGACAATTAATATTACGAGGTGATGCCCTTCGGGTTGAAAAATGCATGGGCTACCTACTAGAGGTTGATGGACATGGTGTTCGCCTCACAGATAGGTCGGAACATGGAGGTGTATGTGGATGATATAATAGTAAAACCTCAGAAGATAGAAAGCATGTTGAAGACTTAGAAGAAACATTTACTTCAACCGAAGTTACAATATGAGACTGAACCCGGAAAAATGTACGTTTGGAGTACAAGCGGTGAAATTCCTGGGATTTATGTTAACCAACCGAGGTATAAAAGCAAAATCGGATAAATGCCAAGCAATTATTAACACGAGGAGTCCATCGACAGTGAAAGAGATACAATAGTTAAGAGGGCGTTTGACCGCCTTATCTCGTTTGTTATCTTGTGCAAGGGATAAGTCGATGCATTTCTTCGCTGCGGTGAGAAAACCAATGAAATTCCAGTGGATGAAGGAATGAGAAGACAATTTTAAAGAGGTGAAGCGTTTCTTATGCACACCCTCAGTCTTGGTACTAACTAGGGAGAATCAACCAGTTATCCTATACTTAGCAGTATCATACAAAGCTATGAGTTTAGTATTAGTTCAGGAAACCGAGAAAGGAGAAAATCCAGTTTATTTTGTTAGTAAGGTGATGAAAGGGGAAGAGTTACGTTACTAGAAGATTGAACGTCTCGCATTAGCAGTGGTGATCATTACCCAGAAGTTGAGGTACTATTTTCAAGGACATCCCATTGTCGTCAAGACCAATTACCCTATTAAACAAGTCTTGAAAAAGACGGATTTCGTGGGAAGAATGGTTGCTTGGGCGATAGAGCTGTCAGAATATGATATAAATATTGTGCCTCGAAGTAGCATCAAGTCTCAAATCCTTACTGATTTCTTGAACGAGTTAAGTGCTCCGGTTTCAGAAGAGTCACCATGCAAATGGACTTTGTATGTTGATGATTCCTCTAACCTCAAAGGAAGCGGAGCCGGGATAGTGCTCGAAGGACCGGGAGACCTAATGCTTGAATACTCTTTGTGTTTTAATTTTCAGGCTAGCAACAACCATGCATAATATGAAGCTTTAATTCCAGGAATGAAGTTGGCAAAAGAGGTCGGTGTGACACATTTACTCGTCCAAACTGACTTTTAGTTGATCGCCAATTAAGTCAAGGGAGAATTTCATAAAAAGGATTGTCGTTGATCAAATATCTACAAAAAGCTATCAAGATCTCTCAAACATTCGAAGAGTTCGAGATAAATCACATCCCTATGAGAGAAAATATCGTAGCCGACCTCTTGGCACGACTAGCAAGTACCAAAGGCACTGGGTTAAAAAAAACAGTAATTTAAGAAACCCTAGAAACACTAAGTACCGAGGTAAAGGAGGCCATGACGCTGAATGAGGCTAGGGGTTGGATGACACCTATTATTCGGTATTTAATTCAAAATAAACTAATTGAAGAAGAAAGAGAAGCCAAGTGTATTAGACGGATATCCGCAAGGTACCTCATCGTAGTTGATCACCTGTATAAGATGGGTAGACCGGCTCCTATGTTGAGGTGCATCTCGGAGGAAGACTCGATTTTTGTCATGAAGGAGGTACATGAAGGAGTTTGTGGCATTCACCTTGAAGGAAGGGAATTATCAGGTAAAATATTGAGAGCAGGATATTATTGGCCAAGTATGTTGCAGGATTGTGCATAATTTGTAAGCCAGTCTGAAAAGTGTCAGATGTTTGCTCATTTTATTCATTCTCCTGCATAAGTCGTGGCACGAATCACAACGGGAAGGGTACGCCAGTTGTACTGGCGAAACATCATATGCCGCTTTGGTCTTCCTGGAGTTATTGTATCTGACAATGGTGCTCAATTCGCTAGCACCTCAGTTGTTAAATTTTGCAAAGACCTAGGAATACAAAATTTGTTCATTTAGATAGGGCATCCTCAAGCTAACAGTCACGAAGAATCATCAAACAAAATCATTTTTTCGGGGATGAAGAAAAAGTTAGATGAAGCCAAAGGATTGTGGGCTGAGTATATGCATGCAATTTTATGGTCTTACCACACTTTATCGCATTCAACTACTCTAGGGACTCCTTTCAAGATGGTTTACGGTGCTGACGCAATGATACCAATAGATATCGATACGCCGACATGGAGACGTCAAGCTTTTGATGAAAGTGTCAACTCGAAAGGTTTGAACATTTCAACCGACTAGTTGGACGAAATCAGGGAAACGTCTCACATCAGAGAATTTATAGCTAAACAAATAATTACTCAAAGGTTCAATATCAAAGTGAGGCAGATGGGATTTCACGAGGGTGACTTAGTGGTAAAAAAAGTAATTAATCCCACGAAGAGGGGAAAATTGGATCTGAATTGGGAAGGACCGTACCGTGTTCGTCAAAGGTTAAATAAAAGGGCTTATAAATTAGAGAGTTTATAAGGTGTTGAATTACCCAGGACTTGGAATGTAACTAGTCTTTAATTTTTTCTTAGTTAGGCTGTGTAATAAATATATTAAATAAAAATTATGGGGATGCACTATTTTCCCTTGTAAGGGAAAGGGTTTTTAATGAGGCACCCATAGTTAAAATAAATGTCTTTATAAAGAAAATCCTAGGACATGATCCATGAAAAATTCCAAGCGAACTTGAAGCCTCTAGCATAATTGGTTTCAGCCAGATAACGTTTAATAAAACCTCTGGCCTAATTGAAGTCCAAGCGAACTTGAAGCCTCTAGCATAATCGGCTTCGGTCGGGTAACATTTAGTAAAACCTCTGGCCTAACTAAAGTCCAAGCAAACTTGAAGCCTCTGACATAATCGACTTCGGTCCGATAATGTTTAATAAAACCTATGGCTTAACTGAAGTCCGAGTGAACTTGAAGCCTCTGATATAATCGGTTGCGACTGGGTAATGTTTAATGATAGCCTCTGGGTTTCATTTAAAAACGTCAAACCCATGGGGGTCTGAACACCGTGTAAAATTAGTACACCTATGAATTCAAAAGGTATGATTGGTTTATCACCAGTAAATCATCTGACTTATCTTAACTTCCTTGACTTTATGGTCAAGATAATATAATTACGCCGACTTACAAGGTCGTCCGTAAATCCGTAACTCAAATAATAATAAGTGAAGTCAAAGGGAACGCATAGAAGAGCAAAGAAATAACGTCATCACAAAGCCTTTAAAGGGATTAAATTGTTTAGTGGGAAAGAAAAATATTATTCAAAAAAGGTACAAGGTGCACATCACCATTGATGGCAAAAAAAAATAATTTAAAATTTATGCTCGTTCGCCTGAGCTTCTGATGCCGGATTATCATCTGTCACGCCTCTCGAGCCTTCTGCTTCAAGTGAAGCCTCATCCATATCGACTAGTTGCCCGCCCACCACAGTTTTAAAGAAATCCATATTCGACACATACATAAAGCATAGAGCTTGGACATCTTGCATAGAGCTTGGGTTTTGGCCCTCTCAAAAGCTTCGTCACCGGCGGAAAGCAAGTTCAGTTGGACATCTTGTAGCGATTTTTTCAAAGTCTCGTTGAGAATCCGAGATTGCTCTACTTCTTAAGTTAGGACAACATTAGCTACCTCCAGCTCCGAGCACCGGGTTTCCATGGTTTTGTTTTTCTTAGTTATTTCCAATAATTGAGATTCTGACAGCTTCTTTTGATTTTACATCTCAGAGAGTTGTTTGGTCAATTTCTCTACTTGAGTAGTCCGGGTTTTCAAGTCATCCCTTGATCGATTCAACTCTTTGTTAAGGTGAATCTCATTCTGCTCATGCGCGTCACCCACTTCAAATAAACCCTTAGTCATAATGGCACACCTCATCAAGTATGCCCCGAGATTATGGGTCAATTGTTGGGCACCGATAGACTTTACCTTTTCAACGTCCTCGGTTGCGCTTAGGTGATCATAGAGGAACCTTAACCCATCAAAATTATTAGACCGAAACTTAAACTCAGAAGAGGGTTTGGAATGATGACTATTACCTGAATCTTGCATGAGAGTGGTAATTATCAAGTCGACTTGACTGACATCATCACTCATCAAGGTTTTCATTTTCTTTGGAGAAGTTGGTTTTGGCTCCTTGGAAGTAGGAATAGATATTGGTTGGGGGTCCGATGTGACAGAAGCCACTTTAGCAGTATCCAACTTCTTTTGTTTGAGGGCTTGGGTCTAAATTCCCGTAAGGTCGCTCTTGGAAGCGAATTGATCTCCATGTCTTGCTCTAGCTTCGACCATCAGTTTCTTCTGTTCAGAGAGTTTGAGGTTTGTCATGTTGGATGAAATAAAAATATATAATCAGTAAAAAGGACGATTAATAACATCATTCTATAGTGATAAGTAAACATATGTACGATTACCCAAAAAGTTAGAAGTTTGTTCTGGGTCGTCAATCATCTATAAAAGATCTTTGATTTTCACTGCCCGGAAAGCGTCCAAGATGGTCAAAGATCGAATTTCCAAGTCACTTAATTTGTCACAGTCAAAGCTAGAAATATGTAAAGGGTTGTCCGACCAGTAGATCGAAAAACAATGGTTCCCATCTAAATCATACATAACCTGGGGGCATCTTGTCCCACTCTTAACTCAGAGGAATTTGTCTTTAAATCCCTTATAGTTAGTGGTATAAGCTTGAAGAAAGCTATTTCCCGGGATTCCACTAAGGGAAACCCAACCTCCTCTCTCCACACCTTTTAACTCGAATAATGAGAAGAATAAACCTAGCATCGACATTATGTCTATCGTGTCGCAAACAATCTCAAAAGCCTTAATAAAGCTCCATCCATTAGGGATAATTGTGAGGGGCCTATGTTTAGGGTTTTGAGAAGGTCAGATTCGAAGTCGGAAAATGGAAAAAGAATTTTAAAGTCTTCAATGACTCCTGAATAAAAATAATAATATTCATCTGACACTTCTTTGGGACGAATAATGTACACCCTTTCACCAGTTACATATGGCTCCAAAATTAGGTCCTCTTCATTTCTAGTAGATGAGACTAAAGTAGTGGAATGAAGCTTCGATATATAACTTTCGTCAATAATACAGTGGTCGTAACTCAATACCTCTTTGTCTATCAAAGATCATGTTGCTTCCATCTGAATGTCCAGAAAACCTGAGGAGGAAGACTCCAAATCGGCGTTACTAGTGGGTGAAGGGATTTTGCCATAAACTTATCTAATAATTTTGTCAAAATCCTCTATATTCAAATAACCCTCGCATTCTCGCATACATACATTCCAAATCCTATTCCTATCACTAGCAGTAAGAACAATTGAATATGAAGACATAATAATAACAAAGAAAAAAAGAAACAGATAAATAATAATACCTGAAGTTTAAAGGTTGGAAGACCAATGGATAGATATTAGGGAGAGATATATTTGAATAAAATTTGAACCTTTTAAAGAAACATAGTTGTAACAGTCAAGAATTTGTAGCAAAAAGGAAAATGATGAAGTGGGAGTTCCCATAAAGTCGTCATGATGAGGAGAGAGAAAAACTTGTCATCGTTAAAAAGTAGCTGATGAAAATCGAGTACCATATCATAGACAAGTCGAGGAAGGATTTGACTCTTAGTAGAAAGGTGATTTTCAGGCTTTTCTTGTCCGAACACTTCGATCTTTCGGACCTCATGCTCAGGAGGATTATGTACATTCCAAAAAATTAGTTGACCAACCAATGTATGAGATCGATGAAGCCTATTTGAGTATATGGATTCTTTGAGGCTGAGTTGGCATGGCAACCGAGTATGGTAGTGAAGCTAGCGGAAATATACCCAAACGCACTGCACACTCAAACAGACAATAGAGTCGCCATCGAACTTTATTTATTCCCGAAGGAAAGAGAAAACATCGATAAAACCCGGGGGGAAAGAGATATGTTGGGTAAGGAAGTCGGTTATGCAAGGGGGAGGTATTAACACCCTAACATTCATGGTACTCCATGGGAACCGTTTTGATTATTCTTGCTCGAATGGGTGTGATATCTAAAGTGTTGGTGTAAGCCCTAGAGGCTAATACTTTTGGTACTTGTATCGAATTATTTATTAATAATAAAAGGCTTTTTCTTTATTACGTTTGTTTAATAAAGTCCCTAGAATAGCTAGTCTGTTTAATGTATCAAGTATGACTTAATCATGAGATCACATTAAACATAAGGACACTATTCTTAAAGTATCCGTAGTCGAGCTTTATTGTGAAGTGGGATGACATTAAAGCATTAAGACTATTATGTATATAGACTGATGATCACATCTCATGGATCATGGATAAGGAGTTATCAAGTCTTAAACATAGGTATGAATATTAAGAGTAATATATATACCGGATTGACCCGCTATGAGAATACTATATAGAAAGTTATGAAAAGTGTCATAACTTATTCTCATGGTGATAATGGTGTATACCACTCTTCGACCTGAAACCACTATGGACCCTAGATGTAGAGTCGAGTGCTTTATTGCTGATCAAACATTGTCCGTAACTGGATAACCATAAAGACAGTTGATGGGTACTCCACGAAGCATGCTGAGGGACATGAGTGACCTAGATGGAATTTTCCCATTCTTGCATAACAGGATAAATGTCTATGGGCCCAATATTGAACTCGACAAGGATGACACGGTCTATGCCTTGTGTTCAATATAGACATAAGGGCAAAAGGGTAATTATACACATAAGTATTATCACAGAAGGAATTGTCAGATCACATGACATTTTCGTGTCTTGGGTAACAGTGATGTGTTGCTAGATACCGCTCACTGTTTATTATGTTAAATACATGATTTAATATAATTGTCAATGCCGCGAAAACCTACAGGGTCACACACAAAGGACGGATTGATGAGAGATAGAGTAACTAAGGAACACCGTAAGGTACGGTGCCCTTAAGTGAATTGTAGAACATCGTAAAGGTACGGTGTACTTAAGTAGAATACGAAATATGGTAAGGTACCATGAGCTTAAGTGATTGTGGGCATATTATAAGATATGGTCCAAAATACACTTAAGTGGGCTTTTTAGCTTGAAGCCCACACAAGTGGTTCTATAAATAGAACCGTTGTGCAGAAGCATTCATTGCGGTTGCATTATTTTCGTTTTCTCTCTCTCTCTCTCTCTCTCACTCAAAGTCTTCATTCGTACCAGCTAGCACTGTGATTGAAGGAATCCGTTCGTGTGGACTGAGTAGAGACGTTGTCATCATTCAACGTTCGTGATCGCTCCGTGGATCTGTAGCAAAGGCTTTGATCGTCACAAGAGATCTGCACCAAAGGTTTCAATCGTCACAAGAGGTAAATATTCTATCACTGATCATGACCATTCGTAAGGATCTCTAAAGGAGAAAATTTTAATTTCCGCTGCGTTTTGGATCGCAATTCTCCTTCATAGGAACCGTTTTGATTATTCTTGCTCGAATGGGTGTGATATCTAAAGATTACTCACAAAAGAATGGGGAAAAAAGAATAAAATAGATAAAATGCTCGGTGAGGATTAGGGCCCTCATACCTACGTATCCTCATAGTGCAATGAGAAATTCAGAGCTCCGTAGTTCATAGAACTAGTGATGGTAGGTGAAAAGAATTATGATCAAAATATGGTCTAAATCAAAGGATAATGTTGTTTGAAATCCAACAAGGGGTGAAATATGAACCCAATAGTAAAAATGGTATAAACCAACAAGTAAGGGGCCTACGGAATGGTGTCACTATATTGGAATAACCGAAAACAAATAGGATTGCCTGTATACAGCTGCAAGTAAGTAAGGAGATGTTCGTCTAAGCAACAAGAGGACTAACAAGACAAACAAATCAGCTCTTGGTTCATAAGGAGATATGAGATGAAGCACAAAGAGATATTATATTTGGCTCAATATATAGGGTATATCACATAGAGTGAATGAAGGTAGAACATGAATGTATCATGGAGATGGATGGAATGAATGACCAAAGTCACAAAAGTGAAGGGTTTGGTAACAAGTGACTGAAGAGTTATAGTTTGAAACCAAAAGTAGAGGTATATTGGAATCCATAAGAGAAATGGGATTTGTACCATAGAGGGAAACAAAGTCTTAGCCAAAAAAGAAGGAGTTAAATGTCTGGGGACAAGCCAAACAACTCTAGGTACAAATGTGGATTGCCATTATATGGTCCTAAAAGGGTGTATATGGAATTCCAAAGAAAACTATATTTCGGTTTCGAAGAAACAATATGCCACTAGGGTGAACGGTTTAATGATTGAAGGTAGATCATGGATCGTGAAAGATGTGAATGGTGCCCTAAGGCGGAAGAAATAATTAGGAGTAT
Source organism: Lathyrus oleraceus (assembly GCF_024323335.1). Lineage (NCBI taxonomy): Eukaryota > Viridiplantae > Streptophyta > Magnoliopsida > Fabales > Fabaceae > Lathyrus > Lathyrus oleraceus. The sequence continues at coordinate 369,916,251 of NC_066581.1, read as the reverse complement.
GCTCTCCAAGGATTCACATCCTCGTGCCTACGTATTCTAATTGTGCAATGAGAAAATCAGAGCATTCATAGTTCGTGGAACCATGAGAACAAAGATAGATTGATTGATAGTGATGAAAAGTATAACTTGTACCAGCAGAATGGTATCAAGGGAACCCACAAAGAAAAAGTGAACTTTGAACCAAAGAGTAAACCAATGTCTTAGCCAAAAAGAATGAATTAAATGTCTGGGTACGAGTTAAACAACTCTTGGTTCGTAAGGTGGATTGCTGTTATATCATCTTAAAAGGATGTACATGGGGCCAGAAAGAAAGTATTGTTAGGTACAAGGAATAATATATCACTGCCTGGGGAATAAATAGTTTGAGATCAAAGGAGAATGGTGTCTTGGATCCATGAAGGAAATAGTCTCTGACCCGAAGAGTAAACCAGCGTCTTAGCCAAAAAAGAATGAATTAAATGTTTGGGGACGATCCAAACAACTCTTGGGCCACAAGGTAGATTGCTGCTATATCGTCCTAAAAGGATGTACATGGAATTCAAGGAGAAGAATATTTGATCTCGAAAAGATGGTATTGATTGAATGAATGAAGAATGATGAATTAATAAATAAGGTAGCTCGCGGAGAATATGAATTCTCCTGCATACATATTATCATCGTGCAATGAGAAAATCAGAGCTTTCGTAGTTCAGCATACTATGGCTGAAACAAAAGAGGATGGATTGATTACCAAGAGGTAAGGTAGGTTGCTTAGCAGGAAGAAATATGATACTAACCAATGGTGGTAATAAACCACAAGTACAAATGAAGGCATGGTCTGAACCAGAGGTACTACCAGAGTCTCAGGCTCCCTAGGGTAGGAATGGATATTGCCAGAATCTGTACCCCACAAGGAAAAATGAGATATATCCAGAGTCTGAACTCCATAGGGCAAGATAGATGAATGTCGCAGTCTCAACTAATACACTGGCAAGAAACAGATTCCTAGAGTCTGCACTCAATAAGGGAAAAGGAAATATAATGCCAAAGTCTGAACTTCATAACAATGTCAAAGGTTGCTAGAGTCTGAACTCCATGGTGTCGCATCTCGAAAAATACGATCCCTCGCGATGGTCGCGGAAAAAATTATGTTCGAACAGAGTCGCCACCGAACTTTATTTATCCCAATAAAGGGATAGGAAAATATCAATAAAACCTTTGAAAAAATTAATAATGATCGTCGCAACCATATTCGGGTTCGGGAGTAGATTACGCAAGAGGAAGGTATTAGCATCCCTCACGTCTGTTGTACTCAACGGAAACCTTTTAGTTCTAATTTGAGATTGAATGTTAGTTAATGTTGTTTGTTATCTTCGGGTTATGAATATATTGAAAATAGAAATGGATGGGAACCTCAGAAAGGGAAAGGGGAGGTTTTTTATTAGTGTGCTCGCGAAGATACAACAATCACCTGCCTACGTATCCTTATGGTGTAATAAGGAAATCAGAGCATTCGTAGTTCGGGGAACTACGGTTGGTTGGTGTCTTTTAGTGAACAACTGTTTAGATCGCGTTCTAAAGGCTAAACGTTGGCTTGTCTACTCTCGGCGGAGGCTTAAGCACTAGTTTGTTATGCGCATTAGAAAGGATTAAATGGTGTTCTTTTTGAAAATAGTTTTGGTCACACAAGGGTGATAAATTGGATTAATATGTTTGACGTTTTGTTTGGTTGAGATGTTTTTTGTTGGATGACGATTACTCGGATAGTTGAGTAAGACAACTCGTATCCTAACAGTCGGGAAAGGGAATAGAAGACTCTAGACCACTTTCTTTTTCATCCTCAATTATAGAAAGGATTTGATAATAATTAAGGTGTTTTAAATGGATGACGAATACTCAGATAATTGAGTAAAACAACTCGTATCCTAATAATCGGGAAAAGGAATAGAAGGCTCTAGACCGCTTTCTGTTTCATCTGAGTATTTATGAAAATAAGGTTGTACATGGTTGACGTATTTTAGAATGAACGACAAGTACTTGAATGACTGAGTAAAACAACTCATATCCAAGCATTTGAGAAGAGGAATTGAAAGCTCAAAACCATCTCCTTTTTCGTATAGTTTGTTAAGAAAATGATTTGATTAAGTTGTATGTTTGTGGAAAAATGACAATTGTTTGACTGACCGAGTAAGAGAACTCGTTTTCAACCAATTGAGGAGAGAAGTTGAAAACTCAAAGTCAACTCCCTTTTCATTTAGCTTAATATGAAAATAATTTGATTTAATCGGGGTTTGGAAGTTTGTAGAGGAACGACAATTATTTGACTAACCAAGTAAGAAAACTTGTATTCAAATAGTCATGGAGAAAAAATTGAAGACTCAAAGTTATCTCCCTTTTGGTTTCTTATTATAAAAGGATTTGATTTATTTGTTCTTAAGTGGATTAGAAATGACGATTATTTGATTAACCGAGTAAAAGAGTTCGTGTTCAAATAATCGAGAGGAGGAGTCGAAAACTCAAAACCATCCCCTTTTTTTATTTCCAGATGAAATGGTATTTGATTGTGGTTAGGTGTTTTAATTAATTTTGAATAAAATACTCGACATTGGGTCGAGGCTTGGATTTGTGATTGTGAATAAATTGAATTATTTTTAGTGAATCAATCATCTACTCGATTAATTAAAATCGAATAGATCTCATTGTAAGAAATCCCAAGAGTAAGCTATGTGAGGTTGATAGCGATGCTTAAAAGCGATCGACTTACAAAGGTGTTTGAAAATGGACTCAACTTTGAATCGAGAATTGTGCGATTTATTTGTGGTTTTGGATTGATGATGAAATTGAATGAAATCGAGTGTGTATTATGAAATGATAGTGGAAGAAATCAATCAATATTTAATTATCAAAATTAATTTATTGAAATTTGATTAAATCGATTAATTAAGATAATTAAAATTAATTATCAAAATTATTTAATTAGATCAAATAATCAGGTTAATTAAAATTAATTAATCCAAATTAACTAACTAAACAAAATTTAATTAATTAAATAATTTGATTAGAGTGAAAATGGCATAAGTAACCGAAATTGAAATACAACCCGTATAACTGGACAACTAACTACACACAAAAATCCCAAAACAACTAGTTAGTCAATACATCAATGTAATCTTTAAATAAAACAAAAGTAAACTTAAGTGACAAATAATACATTGATATTTACAAAAAAATAAAAATAAATAACAGACATAATGGTTAGTAGAAAGTAATAGACATAATGGTTAGTAGAAAGTAACAAGCATAATGGTTAGTAGAAAGTAATAATGGTAAAAAAAAATTATATAAGTATATCAATCCCAGATCTATATTCAAACCAAAAGCAACCATAGCAGTGGAAATATATCAGCCTAAAACCAATATCAATCCAATACAAATTTATGTACAAAATTAATATGCTTAGTCTTATATTCAATATTAAAGTATCCTGCATAATTAACAGATCACCTCAGACTTTCCAAATCCAATGCTGCAAAATTAACAAATCCAATGCTGCAAAATTACCAAACCATTTTGAATCGTTCCAAATCGAAAAAACAATAACGTAACACCCTTATATTTTCAAAGAAAAGGAGTTCAAAATAGGAGTAAGTTTTTCGTAATCACCGAAAAAAAGACTGCACCTCAATGGGACAACGAACGATTAATCGAGGAAAGTCGACACCAAGACAACAAATAATTTCGAAACAACATTCAAATGACATCAAAGTAAAAAACAAAACAATACTAGGCATCTGATATATAACAGAAGCAAGCCTAGCAAATTAGATCTTGAACAACATGGAGAAGGTTACCGACATCGAACGATTTGGTTGTCAGGTTCGTGTTACCGGTTTTGTAGGGACGCATTCTGTTGACAGTTCTGCAACAGACTTCCCTCCTCTAATACACGCCTGATTCATTTTTACTCTCCGATCCATCATTCCTGCTATTCCCATCAGAAAGCTAGTCAATAGAAGTATCTTCACCAGCTACACGCCCTCCTCGATGATCCCAATGAAAGCTCCACGTCGGTGAACACCGAATATTCCGATGTGAATTCTCATTAGTCGATCCACTCTGTACAGTCTTATCTTTAGCAGCAACAAAACAAGCAACACCAATTATGAAGTAACAACACCTTTCGCTTCTCACACTAAAACAGCCACAAATCGCCAATTGCATCCGAAAATACAGATCTATACCACAACTCTCATCCTGCAACAGTAACTATTATTGAAATCGGAAAATTCAGAGAGAGAGAGAGAGAAGAAGAAGAAGAAGATGATGATGAGAGAGTTTGGGACGGTTGTAGTAAGTGCGGATTACAACGTCGTCGGAAGTTATTGTGGATGGCCGGCGTGTGGTGCGGTGAAGCGGGTTTCACGGTGACGGTGTGGAAATTGTTGAGCGGCGGTGCGTGTGGAAGTAGCAAGGGGGAGCGGCGGTTGGGTTGAGAGGGTGGAGGACGCGACATTCGAAATTGTTAGGGAGAAGGAGAGAAGGCGAGTGAGGGTTTATGGAGGATGGTGTGTTTCCAGCGGCGGTGTGGGTTTTGTGGGTGGAAAAAGGAAAAAAAAGTCTCTTTAATTTTTCTTCTTTATTTTCACGTGAAAGAGAAAGAGTCTCAGAGAGGAGAAGGGTTACCGTGTGTTTTTTACCCTTTTTCTTTATCCTTTTATTTTATTTTATTGGAGAGAGAGAGAGAGTAAGTTAATCTGTGAGTGGGTGTGAGATGGAGCCATGAGAGAGGAGAAGTGGTAGGTTCTTGGTATATAATGAAGAGAGAGATCCCAAAAATCTTTTAATTTTCTCTTTTGTTTTTTCTCGTCAGTCAAGGAAACGTGTGAGAGAGAGTTTTTTATTTTCATGCCAGCTAGCTCATGAGTGGAGGGAGTACAATTATCTTTCTTAATTTTGATTGGTTGGATAGAGTTGACATAGATAGAAAATGAGGATCGTTGATTAATCTTGATCTAACAATCAAGATTAATTCAAAGAAGCACACCAAGAAGCACATATTATTAAATAAATTAAAATGCTTATAATTCCCTTTTTATATGATTTAATTGATTTAGAACAATTTAAACTAATTGAATCAAATAATATTCTCAATATCTAAAATGAGTATGATAAAAATAAAACAAGGACATGGAAAAATTCTATTTATTTAATCCGAATATTTTGGTGAAAGAATAAAATTAAAACGACTAAAAATGAATAAAAGTCGGGCGAAAATTTGCTCGAAAAATTAAATCGGATACATTAAAATGATCAGTGCGAAATATACTTATTGAAAAAATACAGCGTTTCTTCAAATTCTGAAATAAGTTTGCACCGGTTAAAAGGCTCAGGCGGGTCAAAACGCAACTGAAACAGCTGCTGAAAAATACAACGAGCACACCAGGTTAAACTACATGAACCGTAGATTAATAATATTGGCGTCTGCAATTTTAATTTCGATACTTTTTATCCCCTGATTTTGTCCGTACTCGAGGAAATGATTCAATCGATTTGTCTGTATTTCCAATAAATTTATTCTGACTGATATTTTAGTTATTATTAATGATAGAATGCATGTCATGCTGTGCATATGATACAAATTAAAAATGAAATCTATTTTTCAAAAATTTAAATATGCCCGGACAAAATTGGGGTATTGCAGCTGCCCCTATTCCATTATCTTTGAACTAGAAGGTAAGAATGACAACAGTCTTCATACATTCGTAGTGGAAGATAATTAAATACGAAAAGACCCAAATTTTGTCCTTTGAAATGCAAGAAAGAAATGCAAAAACAAAATGCAGTGAGAAATACAATAAGAAAAGGTTTTTAGGAGGTAAAATGAAACAATCAAGACTCTCTGGGAATCGTCAGAACAGTATCTTGGATATCACAATCGAGATTTTCCAACAATGGAATGATATCTCAACTGTACCTAAGACTTTCTGAGCATTAGCAGAACAATGTCTTGATTTGAACGCATGAGATTCTTTGAGTATCAAGGAAGCAGTATCTCATATGATATAATCGAGATATTCCGACAAGGGAATGATACCTAAATCGTATCTAAGATTCTCTGAGGATACTAGAGCAGTATCTCTAAAAATCGAATGAGACTCTTCAGATTGATGAAGCAACAATCTTAAACAGCAAAATGAAATTCTCTGTATCGAATCGAAACAGCCTCCTATCTGATAGAATTAAGATATTCCAGCAAGGGAAAAATAGCTTAATTGAATCTAAGACTCTCCGAGGATATTAGAGTAGTATCTTTAAAAAAATCTGAAATGAGACTCTTCATATTGATGAAGCAATCTCTCAAACAGTAAAAGTGAGATTCTTTGTATCGAGTCGAAGAAGCATCTTATATGATAGAATTAAGATATTCCAGACAAAAGGAATGGTGTCTTAATTAAATCTAAGACTCTTCGAGGATACTAGAGCAATATCTCTAAAAAAATTTGGAATGAGACTCTTCATATTGATGAAGCAGCATCTCAAACAGCAAAATAAGATTCTCTGTATCGAGTCGAAGCAACATCTTATATGATAGAATTAAGATATTCCATCAAGGGAAAGATACCTTAATTGAATCTAAGACTCTCCGAGGATACTTAGAGAAGTATCTCTAAAAAATCTGAAATGAGACTCTTCATATTGAGGAAACAGCATCTCAAACAGTAAAAGTGGGATTCTCTATATCGAGTCGAAGCAGCATCTTATATGATAGAATTAAGATATTCCAGACAAAAGGAATGATGTCTTAATTAAATCTAAGACTCTTCGAGGATACTAGAGCAATATCTTTAAAAAATCTAGAATGAGACTCTTCATATTGATGAAGCAACATCTCAAACAGCAAAAAATGAGATTCTCTGTATCGAGTCGAAGCAGCATCTTATATGATAGAATTAAGATATTCCAGCAAGGGAAAGATACCTTAATTGAATCTAAGACTCTCTGAGGATACTTAGAGCACTATCTCTAAAAAATCTGAAATGAGACTCTTCATATTGATGAAGCAGTATCTTAAACAGTAAAAATGAGATTCTCTGTATCGAGTTGAAGCAGCATCTTATATGATAGAATTAAGATATTCTAGCAAGGGAAAACTACCTTAATTGAATCTAAGACTCTTCGAGGATATTAGAGCAGTATCTCTAAAAAAATCTGAAATGAGACTCTTCATATTGATGAAGCAGTATCTCAAACAGTAAAAGTAAGATTCTCTGTATCGAGTCGAAGCAGCATCTTATATGATAGAATTAAGATATTCCAGACAAAAGGAATGATGTCTTAATTAAATCTAAGACTCTTCGAGGATACTAGATAAATATCTCTAAAAAAATCTGGAATGAGACTCTTCATATTGATGAAGCAGTATCTTAATTAGTAAAAATGAGATTCTCTGTATCGAGTCGAAGCAACATCTTATATGATAGAATTAAGATATTCCAGCAAGGCAAAGATACCTTAATTGAATCTAAGACTCTCCGAGGATACTTAGAGCAATATCTCTAAAAAATTTGAAATGAGACTCTTCATATTGATGAAACAGCATCTCAAACAATAAAAGTGAGATTCTCTGTATCGAGTCGAAGCAACATCTTATATGATAGAATTAAGATATTCCAGCAAGGGAAAGATACCTTAATTGAATCTAAGACTCTCCGAGGATACTTAGAGCAATATCTCTAAAAAATTTGAAATGAGACTCTTCATATTGATGAAACAACATCTCAAACAATAAAAGTGAGATTCTCTGTATCGAGTCGAAGCAACATCTTATATGATAGAATTAAGATATTCCAGCAAGGGAAAGATACCTTAATTGAATCTAAGACTCTCCGAGGATACTTAGAGCAGTATCTCTAAACAATCTGAAATGAGACTCTTCATATTGATGAAGCAGTATCTTAAACAGTAAAAATGAGATTCTCTGTATCGAGTCGAAGCAGCATCTTATATGATAGAATTAAGATATTCCAGCAAGGGAAATATACCTTAATTGAATCTAAGACTCTCCGAGGATACTTAGAGCAGTATCTCTAAAAAATCTGAAATGAGACTCTTCATATTGATGAAGCAGTATCTTAAACAGTAAAAATGAGATTCTTTGTATCGAGCCGAAGCAGCATCTTATATGATAGAATTAAGATGTTCCAGCAAGGGAAAGATACCTTAATTGAATCTAAGACTCTCCGAGGATACTAAGAGCAGTATCTCTAAAAAAATATGAAATGAGACTCTTCATATTGATGAAGCAGTATCTCAAACAGTAAAAATGAGATTCTTCATATAAATGAAGCAGATTCTCGAATGTTCATCTGTTGGGGAAATATTTTCGAATGTCCTTTTGAGGGAGATTTATTACAAATGCTCTGCAGGGGAAAAGCTCATAAGAGACTTTTTAGGGTAACCTCTGCTTGGGGAACAATGATAGTAAAGAAGATGCTGGGAATATCATCCTTAATCATAAAGTTAAAAAAATGGCTTGCTGAGAAATAATTCCACGAGCATGTGCAGGGTAATAACTTTATTTGGAAATGAGGAATGTCTAAGATATACATGAATGACGTTGGATCCTGATATTTTATATTTGATTTTTGTATGATGTTTCATTTTAGGTGGGAATACCATGCATGGGAGGATGCATGAAATGTATGCAGTATGCGATTGCTGGGGGTATTTGGCTGTGCATGTAGGAATGCGAATGATTTTTATTTTGTTGAAATTCCTATTTTGTGGGAGTGCTATGCATGGGGATACTGATGATCGATATGACTGTGTTTGATGAAATTTCTGTTTGCCAAGAAAATTATGCATGAAATGATACATGTGGGAATGCAACTGGATATTTAGATATTTTTGGGTAGGGTTTTATTTTTTTTCAATGAGATTATTGAGGAATATCATCATCAAAGGGTTGATGGAAAATAGTATATGTCGACATCAAAGGGTTGATGGACAGGTAAATGTCATCGTCAAAGGGTTGACGGAAAATATTATCATCATCAGAGGGATAATGGAAAAGAATATGTCATTGTCAAAGGGTTGACGGAAAAGATTATCATGATCAGAGGGTTGATGGAAAAAAATATGTCATCGTCAAAGGGTTGACGGAAAAGATTATCATCATCAGAGGGCTGATGGAAAAGAATATGTCATCGTCAAAGGGTTGACGGAAAGAAACTTCACTATGGAGTGGCATCATCAAAGGGTTGATGGAAAAGAATTTATCATCGTCAAAGGGTTGACGGAAAGAAGTAAAGAAAGACATTACCAAAGGGTTGGTGGAAAAGGAAATATATATGTAGTATCATCGTCAAAGGGTTGACGAAAAGAAACCGCACTAGGGAGTGGCATCATCAAAAGGTTGAGGGAAAAGGACGACCATCATCAGAGGGTGGATGGAAAAGAGACCTCACTATGGAGTGACATCACCAAAGGGTTGGTGGAAAAGGAATTTTCTAAAATATTGTCATCAGAGGGCTGATGGAAAAGAGACCTCACTATGGAGTGACATCACCAAAGGGTTGGTGGAAAAGGAATTATATATGTAGTATCATCGTCAAAGGGTTGACGGAAAGAAACCTCACTAGGGAGTGGCATCATCAAAGGGTCGACGGGAAGGATTTATTATGTTATGTATGCATATGATGCATTTTAATGAAAATTTCTCGTTTTTATGAGAAAGCTTTTGGATATGCAACTTCCTGATTTGGCAGGAAAGTCATGTGTGTTTATTGTATGTAGTGCATGTGGTGATGCAAGAGGAATATTGGTTGTTTTTGGGTTAATCTCCCTTTTTGAAGGTGAGACTTTCTGGTTACCAATGTTAATTGGATTTGAGTTTATGAAGATGCCAACAAAGTGGAATTTTATTTCTGGTAGTTACCAATATGGATTAGACTTTTGATTGGTGAAAGGCTTTGACTTCCCGACACTTTGTATTTGATTGATAGACGTGGATGCTCTCGGTGCCCCAAGTTTGGTCATTCGTTGATAGACGTTGTGTTTGTTCTTGAGAGAACCTCAACTTCTTTGCTTGATGTGCCTTGATGGACTGCAAATGATTTAATGAGCGTAGCGACAAAATCAATGCATGGTGATTGTGCTCTTGCTCTGCCCCAAGGCTCTTTGCAACTCGTCTGCCCCAACCTGTAGGATCTTTGAAGGAATTTTCCTTTGAAAGGAAACCCTGGGAATGAATATACCATAGCTTGAACCAATTTTGCCCAAGTGTATGAATCTCTCAATAGTTTTCCCCTGGTGAAGATTTTGAAAAGCTTGCCCCCGATGGACTGAATATTTTGAAATGATTCGCCTCCTTGATCAATTGACGCTTGGAGATTTGTCTTTTGACTGACCAATTCATAGTCATTGGATACCATGCTCCTAATCCATAGGGTTGGGAAGTAGTCTTGATTTGGGTCAGCATTGACGAATGATTAAGTTCTTCAGATTGTTCCTTATTGTTGGAATTTCTTTGGTGTCAAGTACTTACTTACATTTTAAAATTGTTTATTTAATCAATGGTAATTTTAATGCAACGTTCATGTAGGTTTGAAAAATCATTTATTGAAGTGATGTGATAGTGTGTGACGAATGAACCATTAATTCAAACGCATTGCTGGTTTAGCTAGTGTGTGAAAGATACAGTGAGAATATGATGCCAATACAGGTGATTAGCAAATATTTAGGAGTCAGTTTACGCAACCTTGTTGTAGTATGCTTTCAAAATAGACTCTACTTCAATTAGGTCTTTTAAGGGTTGTAACGTGGCTTGGTTCACGGTTTTTTGAACAAAAGGATATAAGGCTCAAATTTTGTTTTAACCCACCCCTTCTTCATGATGATCTCCAATCCTATGTCCAGTTAACTCAACACACACATTCAACTTTTAACAGAGTTCAATGGTGTAAAGATGAAGATCCAAGATTCGCTTGAAATGACAGTCACCTTATTTTGCTCTTCATGGATGTCGGTGACCCTTTGATTTTGATATGGTGGTCACCGAATCTTGTTTTGCTTTTACGGAGGATTTTCATGCACTCTTTTGATTTTTTCTTTGATCCTTAACTTTTTCCTGAACAACTTTTGAAGCTTTTAGTCCACCGGGATTACCCTAATTTTTGCCTAAGTCGCCTTTGGGGGTATCGACTTAGCGGGCTCTTTCTTTGATTTTTTTGGAAAATTATGACTGCCAAGTCATTGGTCATTGAAGAACAACCGACAAAACTTTAGGATTTTTCAAGGTTCCTTATACACTTCAGGATGTGTGCGAAGAATTGCATGTGGTTGATCCTCATACAGGATGTTTCATCTTGTAATTTGGATGCATAGTCAGATTAACTGAACACTACCCTTTCCCAGGTTAAGTGTGAGGGTTTTATAGATCCAAAAAAACTCCTACTTCTAGGCTCGAAGTGGTTGGCTAGGGATTAACTCCTTATCTCTCCAGTGTTTGGGGATTTGAAACAATGCCTGTACATCATCAGTAGGATTTTATCCGAAAGCATACAATCAGCAATTATGGGTATTTTGTTTTCATCATCCTCCCTTCAACCTTTCCTAAAAAACAATTTGGTAAGTGAACGGGAGTAATGTTCCCTTCTTTTTATATATATATAAGTGGAAAATATGAGTGAATACGAAAGGACTCGTTCAAAACATGCATGGTCATTTCATTAATATTACCATTAAAGGAAATCAATAATACTTGAAAGAAGATAAGTACTTTAACATGCAAAGAAAAACACAAATGAAATTCTAAAAATATCCAAATGGTTGCCAGTGTAGAGGAAGCTCTCTCGTGTCTGGTTCACTGCTGGGTTAGCCTTCTTCAGGGTAGTGGTAGTTCTGCTCATCGAGACTAGCATGATAATCATCTTTAGATCTATTCTCGGAAATCTCTTCCACCGTTTGGACTGATGGACCCGCATAGCTAGGCGAAGAAGTATTGTTGATTAGAAGGGCTCGAGGCGCAAATGAGAACATCTTGGAGTCAAGCAGAGTTTGTATCTTGCTCTTGAGCACCTTGCAGTCTTCAGTTGAATGCCCATGTGCCCCAGCATGGAAGTCACATCGAGCATTGGCGTCAAAGCCTGGTGGATATGGAGGACTTACTGGTTTTAGCTCCTTTGGCACTATCAGCCTTTTCTTGATCAAGTATGGAAGTACTTGATTGTATGGCATTGGAAGCAGATCAATGTGTCTCTCTGGCTTTCTTGGCCTTGGTTGAGCATGTTGACGCTGTCGACGTGGAACATCCTGCCATTTGTATGGCTGCTGAGGTGGAATTTGTCGTTGATATTGGGGACATCCTTGATTTGTGGGATACTGACCGTGTGGAGAGAATGATGTCTGGTGTGAAGCTTGTGGAGCTTCCCAGACGATATTAATTTCATCCTCTTCTTCCTTTTGGGAACTGGGAATAGATTCACTATCAATGCTCTGGCTATTTGAGGCGCATTGGATTTTTCCACTTTTGAGGCCATACTCGATGCGTTCTCCAATTGACACCAAGTGAGCTAAGTTTGATGCTGCACTGCTGATCATCCTTTCGAAGTAAGGACTTTGCAAGGTATCCCTGAATAATTCCATCACTTCTTTGTCTAAGAGTGGTGGTTCCATGCAAGCCGCTAACTCTCTCCATCTTTGGGCATACCCTCTGAAGGATTCACTGTTTTCTTTAGATAAGGCCCTCAGTTGCATGCGATCGGGAGCTATGTCCAAATTATATTTGTATTGCTTCAAGAAGGCGTTAGCTAGGTCCAACCATGATTGAACATGATTCCTTTCTAACTTCATGTACCAGCTCAATGATGCCCCAGTCAAACTGTTCTGAAAACAGTGAATCATTAGCTTATCATCATGGGCATGAGAGGTCATTTTTCGGCAAAACGTCATCAAATGGTGCTTTGGACAGCTATCCCCTTTGTACTTCTCAAATTCTAGTACTTTGAATTTTGGGGGTATAACCAGGCCAGGTACCAAACACATGTCTAAAGCATTCAGTTCAAGAATATATTTTCCTTCTATGGTGTCATACCCCAAAATTTGCCCAGTGATACTACAAAGCATTTCTCAAGACCCTCTGACTTGCTCTGCAAGGCACTGATATCAAATGGACAAAAGCCCAGCTCACAACAGGCCCAATCCAAAGGCGGCCCAAAATAGCTTGCTCGCTAGGCGAGCAGTCCCTTCGCCTAGCGAACAGTTCAGCATGCCACTCGCCCAGCGAAACATCAGATCCAGAAAAAGCCCAGAGCTAGCTTGCTCGCTAGGCGAGCAATTCCTTCGCCTAGCGAAGCTTGCGAAAATCTGAAGTTTTGGACCTCATTTTAAGCCCATTAGGTCACCACCATCACTATAAATACCAGGCACCTCAGCCACGAAAATGGACAGACCGAGACGGACGGAAACAGACACGAAGACGGAAAAACAGAGGAAGACGGACGGGAACCCTGGCACGGAAACCCTGGAGGCTACTTTAGAGAGTTCCAAGTGAAGAAACCCTGAAGGCCGCTTCCCCGCCCCGAAGCTACCGCCGCCCAACTCAATCCGGCTCGCCAATTCAAGGTTGCAATTCGATTGCAAACAGGTTTGCATCACTATTATCGTGTTATTTTCTTAATTTGCATGTGATACCGCTTTATGTTCTTAACTTGCATGTGATAATATAATTGAATTCATAAACATATTTGAGGTTTTGCATGTGAATTTAAGTGTGCCTGGATATTGTGAATGCTGAACCATATAATTATGTGTTGGATGCCATAAGCCATGCCGCAGGTTGAAGTTATACTGTTCTGAAATTCAAAACCCGCAGTCGCTCGCTAGCACATCGCTAAGCGAGCACGCAGCGAGTGTTCGCTAGACCTTCGCTAGGCGAAGCAGAGGCGAACAAGGGCAGCCGCCAATATTTTGTTTGTTATGTCTTATGCGTATCTGGTCGATTCTATGTTAATTATACACTGTTTTCTTGCTGCTGTTTTTCTTTTACGGTGTAATCCTCGATTGCACCCGGATTTGGTATGCTAACCCGTTTGTTGAATTTTGCAAAGGTTCATATGTCCCAGAAAAAAGATCGCCGTTTAGGTCTTCCACTTTATTTGTGGGATACCCTTGGGGAGACTCACCCTAAATTGCTTAATTAATTTTAATGTGTTAATTTTAATGTATTAATTTTAATGTATTAATTTTAATGTATTGATTTTAGTATGGACTTAATTACTTAATTGACTTTAAAATATGACCTTTAAATAAGTGATCTTGGACCTCTCTTTGCTGCCTTACGGTATTACGGTATAACGGTCATGTCCCGCGAATGTAGGGATACACTTAGCAAAGACCCTTCGATTAAATCATCATAAAATAAATCATGGTCCCTCGGATGTTGCCTTCGAAAATACAATTTTGTCCCTCGATGACCCTTCGGTGTAGCCTACGGTTAAATGATGATCGTCCCTTCGAATGCTAAGGTATCCTTACAACTGTTGCCTTCAATGACCTATCGATGACCCTACGGTGACCCTTAAACATCCAAAGGGTAAGATTACTTACTTCTCAATAGTAAGGACAGTTTTACCCTCATAAGGATAGGAAATGCCCATAACGACCTCAGGAAGGTATAACTCTCAATTACTGGATCATAACCTAAAACATTTTCCACCCCTCACACTTTACACTTTACAAATCCTAGAAAATCACCACTTGGTATACATTCACACTAGAATCATTACCGAGTTATATTTTTCTAAACCATTTTCAAAATCAAATGAGATAAATACTTTGTATACATTCATACGAGAATCATTACAAAGTTAAACTCTCTTGCAAACATTTTTTAAGCAATTCACCGACACTTCTCAGACAAAAATATAAGTGATCCAGTAATTAAGAGCCCATGGATAACCATGGATACAAAGGGTGCTAACACCTTCCCTTTGTATAATGTACCTCCCGAACCCAAAATCTATTGAGGTCTTTCATGTTCTTTTCCACCTTTCCTTATTGGATAAAAGAAAAGTCGGTGGCGACTCTTGCTATCCGCGACATTGCGATAAAAAGCAAAACACCCCAAGTCAGTTCACCGTATGACAGAACTGGCGACTCTGCTGGGGAGATGAGAGAGAGGTTACCTTAAAAAACAAGATCACTTATTTAAAATTGTCTGATTTACTTTTAAGGGATTGCTTGGGTATTCTTGAGTGAAAGATCCTACACCCGGATCTAGTGTACCTTAGGTAAGTAGCAATAGATCATCGCGACTATCCGGCGTATACTGGAGTGGTCAAAATGATAGCTACGGTTAATGCGACACTTTGGTTGTCCTGATGTTCCTCATGTTACTTGAGGAAAAATTTGGCTTCCGCGTGGTGTCATCAAAGCATTAACCAGACCTTTAGAACCCTAATTGACTTATCCTAGCCATTAGAAAGTAGTGAGATAACTGACTTCGGTTCCGACTGGGGTTGGTTGATACTCGATACTACACTCTTTGAGATTGGACTTTAGGGAAGCTTCGGTCAACCACTTGGCGTTGCACTGAAGTGGACCTAAAGAAAGGTCGATGATCTGAGATCCTTCTAGAACCCGGTTACTATTCTAGGACAGGTTGAACCAACCAAACTTCAGTGGGGAGGGTACTTACCTATGGAACTCATGCAAGCCTTAAAACCTAGGGATGATTGTTGTGTGACTTGTTTATGCTTGTTTAACATCATAACATCATGACATCATACTAACCATTTCAAGGACTTAGGGATTTAACTTTGCTCTGTTTTGAAAAAACAAAAAAAAAACAAAAAAAACAAAAAACAAAAAAAAAACAAAAAAAAAAAAACAAAAAAAAGTTTCCCGTTTTGGTAAAGTTAAATTCCAAAAGGCCTTGAAAACATTTCATGCATTGCATAGCATAACATAGCATAACAGGTACTCTAAAGGGATCAATGTTCTCACGGTTTTCCTCCAAACAGAAAAATGGATCTCGAACAAACTGTCAAAGATCTCCAAACTCAGAATGCTCAATTCAAGGAGATGATGCTAAGCTTATCCAAGGGGCAGGAGGAACTGAAGGCTCTTTTGGTCGAGAAGAAGAAAGACAAGAAAGCTGTGAGTTTCATTAACCCGGGAAGAAGGCGTAAAGGACAGGCTACGGGAATCAAATTTGGAATCCCGAATGGTCCAGAAGAGGGGGCAGAGAATGACTCAGAGGAAGAGAATGCTGATTTCTCCAACCCTGAGGATGACGATGAGGACTATGAAAACGAACAGTACTCTCCAAGAGATGATAAGTACAAATTGCTGGAGGAACGTATGCTAGCCATGGAGGGTCAGAAGGCGCCTGGTCTAGATTTCGAAAGTTTGGGTCTGGTCTCCGATGTGACCATTCCCCGCAAATTCAAAATCCCCACTTTCACTAAGTACGATGGTGCGTCCTGTCCTCAGATGCATTTAAGGGCTTATGTGAGAAAGATTCAGCCGCACACTGTAACACCCTTCTAAATACCCCAAATATTTAATTAAAACAACAACAATTAAATCATACATATCAGAGTAAATATTGTCACTCAAGGGTGTCACATAACAACTTCTTCACATAATTCAACATAAAAGCAGTCATACTCAATTTTATTCGACATAAAAACTTCTTTAACAATACGCAGCGGATAAAATATTTCAACATCTGTAATTCATCAAAATTAACATTTATTCGACAATTCAAACATCCCGTCCCGATGTTACATCTATCAGAGCATGACCCTCTAACCACACTAGACTTCAAGCACTAGCTCCTACTCAACTCACTGCTCGTTACCTGAAAAATATTGTAAGGGTGAGTTTCTCAATCGATATAACAAATATTATAAATCATCATGTTATGTTAAGTAATTCTACACGTTAATCACCCAAATCATATCATGCATGCGGTAACGGCACATTCAACTCAATTATCATACGCAAATACAACGTAAATACAACTCAATAACAACATAAAATGCAACTCAATGAGACTCGACTCTTTATGCATGTGGTACCATTTGGAGTAAAACTCCCAACTTAAAATCATTGCCAGTTTAGTGGGCATCAAGGCATAAGCCTTCAACTTTCAACTTAAAATTTTGCCAATCCAGGCCAACGTGGTGTGAGCAAAAGCCCCATAATTT
This sequence comes from Lathyrus oleraceus, assembly GCF_024323335.1. Lineage (NCBI taxonomy): Eukaryota > Viridiplantae > Streptophyta > Magnoliopsida > Fabales > Fabaceae > Lathyrus > Lathyrus oleraceus. The sequence goes on along the minus strand of NC_066581.1, from coordinate 369,899,059 downwards.
TTGCCAATCCAGGCCAACGTGGTGTGAGCAAAAGCCCCGACTTAATGCATATGAATGTCTATGGCATGTACGACTTGAACTCAACAACATAAGAATAACAGCAACATAACAGCTTTTCTTTCAACAAAACAACTTATAATCAACTTTGGCTCATCAGCCTACAACTCAGTAATTTTCAACAAAGCAACTTAAAATCAACTTTGGCTCATCAGCCTACAACTTAATATTTTCAACAAAACAACTTATAATCAACTTTTCAACATATTTGCATCGGCATTTCACAACATAAACTCAACAATTTTATTCATCACAATTAACTGCAATAGGCCAACTACCAATTGCATTTACAACATAAAAATCAACTATTTTTCCACACTGCAACAGTGTTAACCGGTTAACGCTATAGGTTAACCGGTTAACGCAGGAAATTACACTTCCAGGCAAAACGCAACAGTGTTAACCGGTTAACGCTATAGGTTAACCGGTTAACGCAGGCAAAACTCAACATTTTCTCAATTTATAACAGTGTTAACCGGTTAACACCCTGGGTTAACCGGTTAACGCAGGCGAAACAGCAGTTCCTGCGCTAACACAAGGCAGAATGCAGAGTTTCCGCATTTTCCGCCGTTGGAGGACTTCCGGACCTCCGATTCCAAATCCGTAAAAAGCGATACGTTCAGAATCTCACAACTCACACAGCTACCGATCTAATTTCAGCTTAAATTCAACTTATTCATCATAATATTTCAGCATCCATAATCTCAATTCGGTCAAATTAACAGCTTATCACTACCCATTACATGTTAATCGATAATACCCGTTAAACGACGATAAACCCCCCTTACCTGATATAATCCGGCAAATCTCTAAGCTTTAGCTTCTCCGTTCCTCAACCGTGCTTTTCGGCTCTTTGCCCTTCTTCCTCTTCTCTGCAGCTTCTCTGTTTCTCACGTGAAACCTTTTCCAAAAATGAAACCCTTTCCTTATTCCAACTTATATATTTTTCCAATAATTATTATTAATAATAATAATAATCCAATAATTCAATTTTATTTAATTAAATTAATAAATATATTATCAACTTAATTAAATAATTCTTTTTCTTTATTTGGGGTGTTACAACTCTCCCCCACTAAAAGAGTTTTCGTCCTCGAAAACATACCTCAAACAAATAACTCTGGATAAGACTCCTTCATCTGACTCTCCAGTTCCCAAGTCACATTGCCACCTGCTGGTCCTCCCCAAGCTACCTTCACCAAGGCAATCTCTTTACCCCGCAACTGCTTCAACTCTCGATCCTCAATCCTCATAGGTGATGTTTCAACAGTCAGGTTATCTCTCACCTGTACATCATCTACTTGGACAACATGCGACGGATCATGAACGTACCTCCTCAACTGAGACACATGAAAAACTTCATGCAAATTCGCAAGTGACGGCGGTAAAGCGATACGATAGGCTACTTCTCCTATCCTCTCCAAAATCTGATAAGGACCAATAAATCGCGGTGTCAACTTCTTCGACTTCAAGGCTCGACCAACACCAGTTATCGGAGTAACACGAAGAAACACGTGATCTCCCTCTTGAAACTCAAGTGATTTCCTCCTCTTATCATGATAACTCTTATGACGACTCTGAGCAATTCTCATCTTCTCCTGAATCATCTTAATCCTTTCTGTAGTTTGTTGAACAATCTCCGGTCCAACCACAGCACTCTCACCGGACTCATACCAACATAACGGTGTCCGACATCTCCTACCATACAAAGCTTCAAACGGCGCCATACCAATGCTCGAATGAAAACTATTGTTGTAGGTAAACTCAATCAAAGGTAAATAACAATCCCAAGTACCTCCCTTCTCCAAAACACAAGCTCTCAAAAGATCCTCCAATGACTGAATCGTCCTCTCAGTCTGACCATCAGTCTGCGGATGATATGCAGAACTCAATCTCAGCTTAGTTCCCAAAGCTCTCTGCAAACCTTCCCAGAACTTCGATGTAAATCTAGGATCTCTGTCCGAAACAATACTCGACGGAATACCATGCAGACTTACAATCTTCTCAATATACAACTCAGCCAATTTCTCTAACGGATAATCCATTCTGATCGGAATAAAATGAGCCGATTTCGTCAATCTATCAACAATCACCCAAATGGCTTCAAAATTCTTACTTGTCCTCGGTAAACCAGAAACAAAATCCATACTGATACTATCCCACTTCCACTCTGGAATAGCCAACGGTTGCATTAGCCCAGACGGCTTCTGATGCTCAATCTTTGACTTCTGACAAGTCAAACAAGAATAAACGAAACTCGCGATATCTCTTTTCATTCCCGGCCACCAAAATAACTTCTTTAAATCATGATACATCTTCGTAGCTCCAGGATGAATACTCAACCCACTACGATGTCCTTCTTCAAGAATACTCTTCTTAAGTTCAGTAACATCCGGAACACACACCCGACTACCAAATTTCAAAATACCATTCTCATCAATTCTGAATTCGCCACCTTGACCTTGATTCACTAGAGTCAACTTATCAACCAAAAGCATATCAGATTTCTGACCCTCTCTGATCTCCTCCAGAATACCACTTGTTAACTTCAACATTCCCAATTTAACACTGTTGTGAGTACTCTCACACACCAAGCTCAAGTCTCTAAACTGCTCAATTAAATCCAATTCCTTAACCATTAGCATAGACATATGTAATGATTTCCGACTCAATGCATCAGCCACTACGTTTGCTTTACCCGGATGGTAATTCAAACCAAAGTCATAATCCTTCAGAAACTCCAACCATCTCCTCTGTCTCATATTCAGCTCTTTCTGATCAAACAAATACTTTAAACTTTTATGGTCACTGAAAACCTCAAATCTTGACCCGTACAAATAATGCCTCCACAACTTCAGAACAAACACTACAGCCGCCAACTCTAAATCGTGCGTCGGATAGTTCCTCTCATGAACCCTCAGTTGTCTTGAAGCATAAGCTATAACCTGCTTATTCTGCATCAACACGCCACCCAAACCCAACAATGAAGCATCACAGTAGACTTCAAATGGTTCCGATGAACTCGGTAATATCAGAATAGGAGCACTAGTTAACCTTCTCTTTAACTCTTGGAACCCTTCTTCACATTTTGAGTCCCAAACAAATGCTTGCCCCTTTCTAGTCAACATCGTCAACGGTAACGCCAACTTAGAAAACCCTTCAATGAACTTCCTATAATAACCAGCCAAACCAAGGAAACTTCGAATCTCAGCAACAGACTTCGGAGCTTCCCACTTAGATACCGCTTCTATCTTAGAAGGATCCACAGCAACACCACTTCTTGAAATCACATGACCAAGAAAACTTACCTCTTCTAACCAAAATTCACACTTAGACAGTTTAGCAAATAACTTCTTTTCTCGTAGAACTCCCAAAACCACTCCCAAATGCTCAGCATGCTCTTCTTCAGATTTCGAATACACCAAAATATCATCAATAAACACCACAACAAACTTGTCTAGGTACGGATGGAAAATCCTATTCATATACTCCATAAATACTCCAGGTGCATTAGTCACACCAAAAGGCATTACAGAATACTCATAATGTCCATACCTTGTCCTGAAAGCAGTCTTCTGAATATCCTCAGTCTTCACACGTATCTGATGATACCCAGATCTCAAATCTATCTTGCTGAACACACTCGCACCAACCAATTGATCCATCAAATCATCAATCCTCGGCAAAGGATACCGATTCTTGATCGTCACTTTATTCAGTTGTCTGTAATCCACACACAACCTCATAGTACCTTCTTTCTTCTTAACCAACAGCACTGGCGCACCCCACGGTGACACACTCGGACGAATAAATTTCTTATCCAACAGATCTTCCAACTGACTCTTCAATTCAGTTAACTCAACAGCAGACATACGGTACGGAGCCATCGATATCGGTCTAGTGCCAGGTACCAAATCAATCGAGAACTCCACTTCGCGTTCTGGTGGTAATTCGTTCACCTCTTCAGGAAACACATCAGGAAAATCACACACCACGGCTAGATTACAAATCACCATCTTATCCTTGACCTCCAAAGTTGCTAACAGCATGAACAACTCTGCTCCCTCAGCTACTGCCTCATCCACTTGCCTTGCTGATAGGAACAAACTCTTTCCTTCTTCAATCTCAGGAAAGATCACCGTCTTATCAAAACAATTGATAGAAACTCGGTTGAACACCAACCAGTTCATACCCAGAATAACATCAATCTGCACTAGTGGAAGACACACTAGGTCCATCCCAAAGTCTTTACCAAAAATACTCAAAGGACAATTTAAACAAACCGAAGTAGTAGTCACTGAACCCTTCGCAGGAGTATCAATTACCATACCACCAAACAGCTCAGATATCTCTAACTTAAGTTTCACCGCACAATCCAAAGATATAAAGGAATGAGTCGCACCTGTGTCAATAATAGCTACAAGAGGAAAGCCATTAATATAACACGTACCTCGGATCAAACGATCATCAGCAGAAGTCTCAGAACCCGATAAAGCAAAGACCTTGCCTCCAGACTGATTCCCTTTCTTCGGCTTCTGACACTGACTTCCAATATGCCCTTCTTCACCACAATTAAAACAAATCACTTCCTTGTGCTTGCAATCAGCTATTGCATGCCCAGTCTTACCACAGCGAAAACACCTCTTTACTTCAGCAGTGCATACATTACTCTTATGACCAGCCTGACCACATCTGAAGCAAACTATACCAGTAGGAGCACCTCCCCCACTAGCTCTCTGAGTCGGAGCAGCTCTTCGTTTCCCTTTCCCAGCTGGAACATCATACGGCTTGCCACGGTTTTGATGTTGCTTGCCTCTGCGATCACTGACAATCTTGTAATGAGCATTATTGTCCTCTTCAAATATCCTGCAGCTATCAACCAATTCAGTAAAAATGCGTATCTTCTGATACCCAACAGCTTTCTTAATTTCAGAGCGCAATCCGTTTTCAAACTTGATGCACTTTGAAAATTCAGCACCCGCACCAGTGTAATGAGGATAAAATTTGGACAGCTCCACAAATTTCGCAGCATAATCGGTGACAGACATGTTTCCTTGCTTCAGCTCAAGGAATTCAATTTCCTTCTTACCACGGACATCTTCCGGATAATACTTTCTCAGGAATTCCCTACGGAATACATCCCAAGTAACGTCTTCACCCGCCACGGTCAACCTCTCGTGAGTCTCTAGCCACCAGTCATCAGCTTCGACTGCTAGCATGTGAGTACCATACCGAACCTTCTGAGCTGGAGTGCAATCCATAACACGGAAGATTCTCTCAATCTCTTTCAACCATCCCAAGGCTGCATCTGGATCATGCTTCCCTTTAAACACCGGCGGATTCTCTCTCTGAAAAGTCGCCAAGCTACGTGATCCAGCATCTCCACCAGCGTTTGGCAAGTTCTGCACAGCTTGTGCCATTGCTTGCATTGCGGCAGCCATTGCAGCGTCATTCCTTCCAGCCATTTCAACTTATCAATGCAACACAACTTAAAGTTAGATTGGTAACAATACACAATTGTTAGACAAAACGACACGACAACTGGCCGGACGGACCGACCTGCTCTGATACCACTAATGTAACACCCTTCTAAATACCCCAAATATTTAATTAAAACAACAACAATTAAATCATACATATCAGAGTAAATATTGTCACTCAAGGGTGTCACATAACAACTTCTTCACATAATTCAACATAAAAGCAATCATACTCAATTTTATTCGACATAAAAACTTCTTTAACAATACGCAGCGGATAAAATATTTCAACATCTGTAATTCATCAAAATTAACATTTATTCGACAATTCAAACATCCCGTCCCGATGTTACATCTATCAGAGCATGACCCTCTAACCACACTAGACTTCAAGCACTAGCTCCTACTCAACTCACTGCTCGTTACCTGAAAAATATTGTAAGGGTGAGTTTCTCAATCGATATAACAAATATTATAAATCATCATGTTATGTTAAGTAATTCTACACGTTAATCACCCAAATCATATCATGCATGCGGTAACGGCACATTCAACTCAATTATCATACGCAAATACAACGTAAATACAACTCAATAACAACATAAAATGCAACTCAATGAGACTCGACTCTTTATGCATGTGGTACCATTTGGAGTAAAACTCCCAACTTAAAATCATTGCCAGTTTAGTGGGCATCAAGGCATAAGCCTTCAACTTTCAACTTAAAATTTTGCCAATCCAGGCCAACGTGGTGTGAGCAAAAGCCCCATAATTTTTGCCAATCCAGGCCAACGTGGTGTGAGCAAAAGCCCCGACTTAATGCATATGAATGTCTATGGCATGTACGACTTGAACTCAACAACATAAGAATAACAGCAACATAACAGCTTTTCTTTCAACAAAACAACTTATAATCAACTTTGGCTCATCAGCCTACAACTCAGTAATTTTCAACAAAGCAACTTAAAATCAACTTTGGCCCATCAGCCTACAACTTAATATTTTCAACAAAACAACTTATAATCAACTTTTCAACATATTTGCATCGGCATTTCACAACATAAACTCAACAATTTTATTCATCACAATTAACTGCAATAGGCCAACTACCAATTGCATTTACAACATAAAAATCAACTATTTTTCCACACTGCAACAGTGTTAACCGGTTAACGCTATAGGTTAACCGGTTAACGCAGGAAATTACACTTCCAGGCAAAACGCAACAGTGTTAACCGGTTAACGCTATAGGTTAACCGGTTAACGCAGGCAAAACTCAACATTTTCTCAATTTATAACAGTGTTAACCGGTTAACACCCTGGGTTAACCGGTTAACGCAGGCGAAACAGCAGTTCCTGCGCTAACACAAGGCAGAATGCAGAGTTTCCGCATTTTCCGCCGTTGGAGGACTTCCGGACCTCCGATTCCAAATCCGTAAAAAGCGATACGTTCAGAATCTCACAACTCACACAGCTACCGATCTAATTTCAGCTTAAATTCAACTTATTCATCATAATATTTCAGCATCCATAATCTCAATTCGGTCAAATTAACAGCTTATCACTACCCATTACATGTTAATCGATAATACCCGTTAAACGACGATAAACCCCCCTTACCTGATATAATCCGGCAAATCTCTAAGCTTTAGCTTCTCCGTTCCTCAACCGTGCTTTTCGGCTCTTTGCCCTTCTTCCTCTTCTCTGCAGCTTCTCTGTTTCTCACGTGAAACCTTTTCCAAAAATGAAACCCTTTCCTTATTCCAACTTATATATTTTTCCAATAATTATTATTAATAATAATAATAATCCAATAATTCAATTTTATTTAATTAAATTAATAAATATATTATCAACTTAATTAAATAATTCTTTTTCTTTATTTGGGGTGTTACACACACCACTGATAAGAAACTGTGGATCCATTTCTTCCAAGAAAGTCTGTCTGGCACTCAGTTGGAATGGTATTATCAGCTCGAGAGCTCTGACATCCGCACCTGGACTGATTTAGCAACAGCTTTCTATAAGCAGTACCAGTACAATTCTGAATTAGCGCCTACTCGGCTACAGTTGCAGAATATGACTATGGGATCTAAAGAAAGCTTCAAAGAGTATGCTCAGAAATGGAGAGATTTGGCCGGCAGGGTCAAACCCCCTATGACCGACCGAGAATTAGTAGACCTGTTCATGGGTACTCTGACTGGACCATTCTACAGCCACCTACTGGGGAGTTCTTCATCAGGTTTCACTGAACTTATACTGACAGGTGAACGGGTGGAGAGCGGCCTTCGAAGTGGAAAGATACCGGCAGTTACCTCTACAAGCAGCAAGAAGTCCTACCATGGGAAGAATGAGTCAAATGCTGTGTACGGTCAAAAGAATCACAATAAGAGAAATGGTGACCATGCCGTTGGAGCAGTGACAATCGCAGCCCCGCCAGCTCAAAACTTCCAGCACGGACAAGACAGACCAAGAAGGCAGTTTACCAAGCTCAATATGACTTTAGCACAAGCACTGCAAAGTATGCTAAAGGTAAACTTAATCACTCTCAGAGGTCCTCCTGCAAATGTCAACACTGCTTCGCCTCGTTATAATCCCAATGCCAGGTGTGCATATCACTCCGATAGCCCCGGGCACGATACAAACGATTGTTGGTTGTTGAAGAACAAAATTCAGGATATGATCGACGCGGGGGAAATTGAGTTTGAGCCTCCGGAGACTCCTAATGTCATCACTGCCCCTCTGCCTAATCATGACAAGACTGTCAATGCTGTGGAGGATACTGATAGCGGTTGCGACCTGGATAGCTGGATCTTCCCAACAATTGGTGACAGACTCAATAATTGGAAGGCTGAAGATATTATCCCGATTTCCTTTAGTCAGGAGTAATTGTTATTGCTATTTTAGTGTTTCAAAGCATTGTGTCTAGGCCCGGGGCATAATAGCTAATTTTTCAAGGGTTTTGTCATTTTCATAAGCATATTCATATTCAATAAATCAATGGACTTTTTGCATTCAAATATTGCGCTCTTCATCTTTCCTGTCATTTTTCAAACAAGCTATGTTTTCTTGCACACACTCACGTAACAATTTGCCGATCCATATCCACTCTGGATCCTGTTGATAATAGTTCTGCTACTGTTCATTATGACTTTGAAAATCCGATCTACCAAGCCGAGGATGGAGGTGAGGAAGATTGTGAAGTCCCTGGAGAACTTGCCAGACTGGTACTGCAAGAAGAAAAGACTATACAGCCGCATGGAGGAATCAATTGAAATTATAAATCTGGGTACGGAAATAGACAAGAAAGAAGTCAGAGGTTTCTTGGGGCACTCGAATTACATTGCCCGATTCATTCCACATTTGACTGCAACTTGCAAACCCATCTTCAAATTACTAAAAAAGAAAAATCAAGAGATGGTACGGAGTGATGAATGGCAAAATCAAGAAGTATCTCCAAGAACCTCTAATTCTGATGCCACCAGTTGAAGGGAGACCTCTAATCATGTATTTGACCGTGTTAGAAAATTCAATAGGGTGTGCTGGGGCAACATGACGAGTCTGGTCGAAAAGAGCATGCCATATACTGCCTTAGCAAAAGGTACCGACTGTGAAACAAGATACTCGCAGCTCGGGAAAGCTTGCTGTGCTTTGGCTTAGGCTGCTCGCCGACTAAGACAGTATATGTTGAATCATACCACTTTATTGATTTCTAAGATGGATTCTATCAAATATCTACTTGAGAAACCTGCTGTCTCCTGAGAGAGTTATCACTGATGATGGTACTACACTGAACTCTGCACGCAGTTCAAAATTAAACACCATAACTCTTCTCCGTACCGGCCAAAGATGAATGGCGCCGTGGAGGCTGCTAATAAGAACATCAAGAAGATCATACAAAAGATGACAGTAACGTACAAAGACTGGCATGAGATGTTACCGTTTGCTCTCCACGGTTATCGCACTTCAGTACGCACTTCGACAGGGGCAACTCCCTTCTCTTTAGTCTATGGAATGGAAGCCGTTTTACCAGTGGAAGTTCAGATTCCCTCTCTAAGAATCATGAAAGAGGCGGGCTTAGATGAAGATGAATGGATTCAGACTCGACTCGATCATATAAATCTGACTGATGAGAAGAAACTTGCGGCTGTTTGTCATGGGCAGATATATCAGAAAAGCATGACCCAGGCATTTAACAAAAGAGTTAAGAGACAGGGGTACCAACTTGGCGACTTGGTGATCAAGCGTATCATTCTACCACAAGGTGATCCCAGAGGCAAACGGACTCCCACATACGAAGGGCCATTTGTGGTTAAGAAAGTATTCTCTGGTGGAGCTATTATACTTACTACAATGGACGGTGAAGACTTCCCGCATCCTGTGAACGCGGACATAGTTAAAAAATGCTACGCATAAAAAAGACCCGCTAGGTCGACGTACCTAGGCAAAAGTAAGGGCATCCCGGCGAACCAAAAGGGTTCGGGCAAAAATTAGGGATAAATATATAAAGACGTACACCCGGCAAGCCGAAAACCTGAAAAGGCGGCTTGGGCAAAAAGGGGCATCCTGGTGGACTGAAAACCTGAAAAGGTGGTCCAGGCAAAAATTAGGGATTAAAGCGTATGACTATGTCCCGTTCTCTGTCAGCTTCAACCAAGTTCCAAGGACTGAACAAGCTAATCACTTCTATCCGACAGCAGGAGATGAGATGCTTGAAGACATAATGACAAAAATGGAGTTAAAATCAACAGGACTTTTTCCTCATAGCTTTTCCTCGTTTTCCTGACAATTTCCTCTTACTAGGATTTCTGTCTCCCTGTACACAAATTGCCTGTTCATAGGCCCCTTTCAAAATCAATACAATTCATTTCCAAAAAGATGCTTTTGTTTTATTTTTGTTGTTTTGGTTGCGTAAATGTCCATTGATTTGATTTGAATTAATATATGCATTTGAATATGATCAATGTTTATCAAAATACATGCATAGAATAGCAATAGCAATCACTACCCGAATTCAGGATCGAGGAGAAGGTCTAACCATACTTCCAATGAATTCGCTACCAATTTTATTCTCCCCAGCAAGCTTGTTTTTCCCCAGGAGAAATTGGCATTATTCCCCGGGCAAAGCCAACTATTTCCCAGAAGAAGTCGATATCGTCAGACAGATTGATCATCTTTGCCATCCCCAGCCAGGCTCTGTTGAGTGGTTCCATCGTCAGACAGAAATCAAGTATCCCCCAGCTAAGAAAGGGTCATCAATACAAATATCTCCGACCAGAAGACGGAGATTTATTCCCCAGTAGAGTCCCCTGGAAGAACGTTTCAGACACATAGTGCATTCATTACATCATTTCACATCACATACCTACATACAATTTTCGTTCCGCATCATATACATTACATCATTTCATAACATATACATGTATACAATGCTCTCATTTATTCCAGACGCATAATTCACTCATTACATCATTTCACAGCATACGCATGCATACAACATTTGCATCTCATGCATCATGACATGGCATGAAGCTAACTTTATTTTTCAGGTCAATTATCCTCCTGACATAGTCAAAACAAAGGTCCATTCAGACGGACATCCTTATCAATTACATTCAGGATTCAACTACATCTTTCAGATACACTCCATGACAACATTCATTCTGACATCCTCCTAACGATGGCATCTATAAGCTCATCCCAGACATTCATTGCCAATACAACATATACAAATACTAGCAGATATAGCCTAGCGTACGGTTCATTCTGATTCGGCTCAACATATGACTCCTTCAACTCAGATATGATCTAGCGTACGATCCATGCTGACCTTCAACAACTCAGATACGATCTAGCGTACGATCCATTCTGACCTTCAACAACTCAGATACGATCTAGCGTACGATCCATTCTGACCTTCAACCACTCAAAGACAGTCTAATGTACGACCAAGTTAGACCTTCAAGTCAGATTCTGCAAATACAGTCTAATGTACGACCAAGTTAGACCTTCAAGTCAGATTCTGCAAATACAGTCTAATGTACGACCAAGTTAGACCTTCCAGTCATCAGATACGGTCTAATGTACGACCCAATTAGACCTTCGTCTCCTCAGATGCTACCTAGTGTACGGTACATTTCTGAAGTGTAGTCTAGTGTACGACTACCCCCTTTTTTTCAGCAGATTCAGCCTAATGGACGGCTCATTCTGCTCAGATATGGTTTAATGTACGACCAAGTTAAACCTTCATCTTCTCAGATGCTACCTTCGGATAGGTACATTTCTGAATGGTAGTCTAGTGTACGACTACTCCCTTTTCAGCAGATTCAGCCTAATGGACGGCTCATTCTGCTCAGATATGGTTTAATGTACTACCAAGTTAAACCTTCATCTTCTCAGATGCTACCTTCGGACAGGTACATTTCTGAATGGTGGTCTAGTGTACGACTACTCCCTTTTCAGCAGATTCAGCCTAATGGACGGCTCATTCTGCTCAGATATGGTTTAATGTACGACCAAGTTAAACCTTCATCTTCTCAGATGCTTCCTAGTGTACGGTACATTTCTGAAGTGTAGTCTAGTGTACGACTACCCCCTTTTATCATCAGATTCAGCCTAATGGACGGCTCAGTCTGCTCAGATATGGTTTAATGTACGACCAAGTTAAACCTTCATCTTCTCAGATGCTACCTAGTGTACGGTACATTTCTGAAGTGTAGTCTAGTGTACGACTACCCCCTTTTATCATCAGATTCAGCCTAATGGACGGCTCATTCTGCTCAGATATGGTTTAATGTACGACCAAGTTAAATCTTCATCTTCTCAGATGCTACCTAGTGTACGGTACATTTCTGAAGTGTAGTCTAGTGTACGACTACCCCCTTTTATCATCAGATTCAGCCTAATGGACGACTCAGTCTGCTCAGATATGGTTTAATGTACGACCAAGTTAAACCTTCATCTTCTCAGATGCTACCTAGTGTACGGTACATTTCTGAAGTGTAGTCTAGTGTACGACTACCCCCTTTTATCATCAGATTCAGCCTAATGGACGGCTCATTCTGCTCAGATATGGTTTAATGTACGACCAAGTTAAACCTTCATCTTCTCAGATGCTACCTAGTGTACGGTACATTTCTGAAGTGTAGTCTAGTGTACGACTACCCCCTTTTATCATCAGATTCAGCCTAATGGACGGCTCATTCTGCTCAGATACGGTCTAATGTACGACCCAATTTGACCTTCGTCTCCTCAGATGCTACCTAGTGTACGGTACATTTCTGAAGTGTAGTCTAGTGTACGACTACCCCCTTTTATCATCAGATTCAGCCTAATGGATGGCTCATCCTGCAACTCCAATACAGTCTATCATAAGACCCATTTGGATCTTCAACTCAGAGACGATCTAGCGTACGATCCGTTCTGATTTTTCATCCTCGGCAAAGTCATCCGCCTAACGAACAGCTCACTCTGGTAATAAGATACGGTCCAGTGTATGATCCATTCTGATCCCTTATCCCCAGCAGTATATAGCATACTCCGACTCCCCGGCGAAGTCGACAGCATAATGGATGACTCACTATACGGTCTGATGTACGACCCGGTGTGACACCCATGTCTCCAGATATCGTCTAACGTACGACACAATCTGGAAATCTCATCATCAAACTTCCTGGATGGCATCTTTAAGCCCATCTCCGTCAAGACTGATGGACAAGCGCAAATTGTTGGGGCATTCTAGTGTTCAATAATCTTTCACCTCCAGACCACGAACGGCACATACCATTCTGACTCTCTCGGTTCAAGAATATTGAACAGGGGCAGCTGTCATACCCCAAAATTTGCCCAGTGATACTACAAAGCATTTCTCAAGACCCTCTGACTTGCTCTGCAAGGCACTGATATCAAATGGACAAAAGCCCAGCTCACAACAGGCCCAATCCAAAGGCGGCCCAAAATAGCTTGCTCGCTAGGCGAGCAGTCCCTTCGCCTAGCGAACAGTTCAGCATGCCACTCGCCCAGCGAAGCATCAGATCCAGAAAAAGCCCAGAGCTAGCTTGCTCGCTAGGCGAGCAATTCCTTCGCCTAGCGAAGCTTGCGAAAATCTGAAGTTTTGGACCTCATTTTAAGCCCATTAGGTCACCACCATCACTATAAATACCAGGCACCTCAGCCACGAAAATGGACAGACCGAGACGGACGGAAACAGACACGAAGACGGAAAAACAGAGGAAGACGGACGGGAACCCTGGCACGGAAACCCTGGAGGCTACTTTAGAGAGTTCCGAGTGAAGAAACCCTGAAGGCCGCTTCCCCGCCCCGAAGCTACCGCCGCCCAACTCAATCCGGCTCGCCAATTCAAGGTTGCAATTCGATTGCAAACAGGTTTGCATCACTATTATCGTGTTATTTTCTTAATTTGCATGTGATACCGCTTTATGTTCTTAACTTGCATGTGATAATATAATTGAATTCATAAACATATTTGATGTTTTGCATGTGAATTTAAGTGTGCCTGGATATTGTGAATGCTGAACCATATAATTATGTGTTGGATGCCATAAGCCATGCCGCAGGTTGAAGTCATACTGTTCTGAAATTCAAAACCCGCAGTCGCTCGCTAGCACATCGCTAAGCGAGCACGCAGCGAGTGTTCGCTAGACCTTCGCTAGGCGAAGCAGAGGCGAACAAGGGCAGCCGCCAATATTTTGTTTGTTATGTCTTATGCGTATCTGGTCGATTCTATGTTAATTATACACTGTTTTCTTGCTGCTGTTTTTCTTTTACGGTGTAATCCTCGATTGCACCCGGATTTGGTATGCTAACCCGTTTGTTGAATTTTGCAAAGGTTCATATGTCCCAGAAAAAAGATCGCCGTTTAGGTCTTCCACTTTATTTGTGGGATACCCTTGGGGAGACTCACCCTAAATTGCTTAATTAATTTTAATGTGTTAATTTTAATGTATTAATTTTAATGTATTAATTTTAATGTACTGATTTTAGTATGGACTTAATTACTTAATTGACTTTAAAATATGACCTTTAAATAAGTGATCTTGGACCTCTCTTTGCTGCCTTACGGTATTACGGTATAACGGTCATGTCCCGCGAATGTAGGGATACACTTAGCAAAGACCCTTCGATTAAATCATCATAAAATAAATCATGGTCCCTCGGATGTTGCCTTCGAAAATACAATTTTGTCCCTCGATGACCCTTCGGTGTAGCCTACGGTTAAATGATGATCGTCCCTTCGAATGCTAAGGTATCCTTACAACTGTTGCCTTCAATGACCTATCGATGACCCTACGGTGACCCTTAAACATCCAAAGGGTAAGATTACTTACTTCTCAATAGTAAGGACAGTTTTACCCTCATAAGGATAGGAAATGCCCATAACGACCTCAGGAAGGTATAACTCTCAATTACTGGATCATAACCTAAAACATTTTCCACCCCTCACACTTTACACTTTACAAATCCTAGAAAATCACCACTTGGTATACATTCATACTAGAATCATTACCGAGTTATATTTTTCTAAACCATTTTCAAAATCAAATGAGATAAATACTTTGTATACATTCATACGAGAATCATTACAAAGTTAAACTCTCTTGCAAACATTTTTTAAGCAATTCACCGACACTTCTCAGACAAAAATATAAGTGATCCAGTAATTAAGAGCCCATGGATAACCATGGATACAAAGGGTGCTAACACCTTCCCTTTGTATAATGTACCTCCCGAACCCAAAATCTATTGAGGTCTTTCCTGTTCTTTTCCACCTTTCCTTATTGGATAAAAGAAAAGTCGGTGGCGACTCTTGCTATCCGCGACATTGCGATAAAAAGCAAAACACCCCAAGTCAGTTCACCGTATGACATATGGCCTTGAGTCTTTTCTCTAGCACGCGACATCCTTTAGCAATCTCATCATCTTATGGTTGTTCAACATTAACCACTAGGCTTGTCCCACGGGAATCTGGCACGGAGAATGCAAAACCGTGATACTCAACATCATCCTGGTAAGAGGAATCTCGAACAATATGACGTTCCTGTATAACAGAGTTATCAACTAGGGTTCGCACAAGTTGAGGTTGGGTAGGATCATTTACTGGAGCTAGCACAACATTCTCAACCACTGCAGTCTGCTGAATGTTGTCTTCCTTCTTTGCTAAAACTATCATAGCCTCCACTAGTTGGTCTATCTGGTTTTTCATCGAGTCAACATCTCCTCTTAATGCAATATGACTTTGCTCCAATGGATCCATGGTCTTCCAAGAGCTACTTCAAGTCTGATATGGGTATCGGGAAATCAACTGCAGGTTATGGATGAAGGATGGATGAGTTTTTTTTGTATATAATTTTTGGTGAAAAATGATATGAAATGTATGATGGTGAATGCAAATGCAATGATATGTGTATGAATGTCGTGACATGTTTAGGATCACAGGTTCAAAGTTTCCTCAGACGAATCAGAACAATGGATAAATGACGGGTATCTCTGATTAATGTCACCCCATGGGTAAGCTCTACAGTTGGTAGGTTCCTAGAGTCACAGATATTTCTTGAGGACGTCACTGCCGTGACGAAGACTCGCCAAACAATAATATCCTTAAGAAGATCTCGTCAATGTGAGGTCTTTGTATCGTCCCAGCAAGGAAGGCTCCATGGGGATTCTACTACACAACTCTCGAGTCCAGGGTTCTAACAAGGTTCTCAGAGTCATTGATCGAGGTTGGAAATATTACTATAAGGTAATAATACTTCCAAGGGATCTCATCCGATTGGGGTTTTCGTATTAACCCAACAAGTCTGAAACTTCGTAGGTTAATACTACATAACCGCCAGATAGAGTGGGTTAAAAGGTCCCTAGAGTCATTGATCCAACTTGAGAATAGTATCGTCGTGACGAAGACTCGTCGGGCAATAATATCTGAAGAGAATCTCCTCTAGGCGGGGTCTTCGTATCGTCCCAACAAGGAAGACTCCTTGTGGGCGTCCACTACATAACCACCAACTTAAACTTATGGTTCTTCTCAAACTCGGGTAGAGAGCCTATCTCACAAAGCACCCCTAACAGAGAGCTCCAAATAAGACATAGCCAATAAATCACAAAACAATAATTACAACAGAATAATAAGAATAGAATAAAGATAACAAAAAAACAAACAAGATTAACACAGAATACATAAATTAAACTAAGTTAGGCTTCACTCTCTTTTGCTTGGAGCTTTTCCCCAACAGAGTCGCCATCTGTCGCATCTCGAAAAATACGATCCCTCGCGATGGTCGCGGAAAAAATTATGTTTGAACAGAGTCGTCACCGAACTTTATTTATCCCAATAAAGGGATAGGAAAATATCGATAAAACCTTTGAAAAAATTAATAATGGTTTTCGCAACCATATTCGGGTTCGGGAGTGGATTACGCAAGAGGAAGGTATTAGCACCCCTCACGTCCGTTGTACTCAACGGGAACCTTTTAGTTCTAATTTGAGATTGAATGTTAGTTAATGTTGTTTGTTATCTTCGGGTTATGAATATACTGAAAATAGAAATGGATGGGAACCTCAGAAAGGGAAAGAGGAGGTTTTTTATTAGTGTGCTCGCGAAGATACAACAATCACCTGCCTACGTATCCTTATGGTGCAATAAGGAAATCAGAGCATTCGTAGTTCGGGGAACTACGGTTGGTTGGTGTCTTTTAGTGAACAACTGTTTAGATCGCGTTCTAAAGGCTAAATTTTGGCTTGTCTACTCTCGGCGGAGGCTTAAGCACTAGTTTGTTATGCGCATTAGAAAGGATTAAATGGTGTTCTTTCTGAAAATAGTTTTGGTCACACAAGGGTGACAAATTGGATTAATATGTTTGACGTTTTGTTTGGTTGAGATGTTTTTTGTTGGATGACGATTACTCGGATAGTTAAGTAAGACAACTCGTATCCTAACAGTCGGGAAAGGGAATAAAAGACTCTAGACCACTTTCTTTTTCATCTACAATTATAGAAAGGATTTGATACTAATTAAGGTGTTTTAAATGGATGACGAATACTCGGATAATCGAGTAAGATAACTCGTATCCTAATAATCGGGAAAAGGAATAGAAAGCTCTAGACCGCTTTCTGTTTCATCTGAGTATTTATTAAAATAAGGTTGTACATGGTTGACGTATTTTAGAATGAACGACAAGTACTTGAATGACTGAGTAAAACAACTCATATCCAAGCATTTGAGAAGAGGAACTAAAAGCTCAAAACCATCTCTTTTTTCGTATAGTTTGTTAAGAAAATGATTTGATTAAGTTGTATGTTTGTGGAAAAATGACAATTGTTTGACTGACCGAGTAAGAGAACTCGTTTTCAACCAATTGAGGAGAGAAGTTGAAAACTCAAAGTCAACTCCCTTTTCATTTAGCTTAATATGAAAATAATTTGATTTAATCGGGGTTTGGAAGTTTGTAGAGGAACGACAATTATTTGACTAACCAAGTAAGAAAACTTGTATTCAAATAGTCATGGAGAAAAAATTGAAGACTCAAAGTTATCTCCCTTTTGGTTTCTTATTATAAAAGGATTTGATTTATTTGTTCTTAAGTGGATTAGAAATGACGATTATTTGATTAACCGAGTAAAAGAGTTCGTGTTCAAATAATCGAGAGGAGGAGTCGAAAACTCAAAACCATCCCCTTTTTTTATTTCCAGATGAAATGGTATTTGATTGTGGTTAGGTGTTTTAATTAATTTTGAATAAAATACTCGACATTGGGTCGAGGCTTGGATTTGTGATTGTGAATAAATTGAATTATTTTTAGTGAATCAATCATCTACTCGATTAATTAAAATCGAATAGATCTCATTGTAAGAAATCCCAAGAGTAAGCTATGTGAGGTTGATAGCGATGCTTAAAAGCGATCGACTTACAAAGGTGTTTGAAAATGGACTCAACTTTGAATCGAGAATTGTGCGATTTATTTGTGGTTTTGGATTGATGATGAAATTGAATGAAATCGAGTGTGTATTATGAAATGATAGTGGAAGAAATCAATCAATATTTAATTATCAAAATTAATTTATTGAAATTTGATTAAATCGATTAATTAAGATAATTAAAATTAACTATCAAAATTATTTAATTAGATCAAATAATCAGGTTAATTAAAATTAATTAATCCAAATTAACTAACTAAACAAAATTTAATTAATTAAATAATTTGATTAGAGTGAAAATGGCATAAGTAACCGAAATTGAAATACAACCCGTATAATTGGACAACTAACTACAAAAAAAAAATCCCAAAACAACTAGTTAGTCAATACACCAATGTAATCTTTAAATAAAACAAAAGTAAACTTAAGTGACAAATAATACATTGATATTTACAAAAAAATAAAAATAAATAACAGACATAATGGTTAGTAGAAAGTAATAGACATAATGGTTAGTAGAAAGTAACATGCATAATGGTTAGTAGAAAGTAATAATGGTAAAAAAAAATTATATAAGTATATCACCGAAAAAAAAGACTGCACCTCAATGGGAGAACGAACGATTAATCGAGGAAATTCGACACCAAGACAGCAAATGATTTCGAAACAACATTCAAATGACATCAAAGTAAAAAACAAAACAATACTAGGCATCTGATATATAACAGAAGCAAGCCTAGCAAATTAGATCTTGAACAAGATGGAGAAGGTTACCGACATCGAACGATGTGGTTGTCAGGTTCGTGTTACCGGTTTTGTAGGGATGCATTCTGTTGACAGTTCTGCATCGGACTGCCCTCCTCATTCCTGCTATTCCCATCATAAAGCTAGTTTATAGAAGTATCTTCACCAGCTACACGCCCTCCTCGATGATCCCAATGAAAGTTCCACGTCGGTGAACACCGAATATTCCGATGTGAATTCTCATTAGTCGATCCATTCTGTACAGTCTTATCTTTAGCAGCAACAAAACAAGTAGCACCCATTATGAAGTAACAACACCTTTCAGCTTCTCACACTAAAACAGCCACAAATCGCCAATTGCATCCGAAAATACAGATCTATACCACAACTCTCATCCTACAACAGTAACTATTATTGAAATCGGAAAATTTGGAGAGAGAGAGAGAGAGAGAGAGAGAGAGAGAGAGAGATGAAGAAGAAGAATAAGATGAGAGAGTTTGGGACGGTTGTAGTAAGTGCGGATTACAACATCGTCGAAAGTTGTTGTGGATGGTCGGCGTGTGATGCGGTAAAGCGAATTTCGCGGTGACGGTGTGGAAATTGTTGAGCGGCGGTACATGTGGAGGTAGCAAAGGGGAGCAGCGGTTGGGTTGAGAGGGTGGGGGACGCGGTGGTCGAAATTGTTAGGGAGAAGGAGAGGAGGCGAGTGAGGGTTTATGGAGGATGGTGTGTTTCCAGCGGCGGTGTGGGTTTTGCTGGTGGAAAAAGGAAAAAAAAGTCTCTTTAATTTTTCCTCTTTCTTTTCACGTGAAAGAGAAAGAGTCTCAGAGAGGAGAAGGGTTACCGTGTTTTTTTACCCTTTTTCTTTATCCTTTTTATTTTTATTTTTTTGGAGAGAGAGAGTAAGTTAATCTGTGAGTGGGTGTGAGGTGGAGCCATGAGAGAGGAGAAGTGGTAGGTTCTTCGTATATAATGATGAGAGAGATCCCAAAAATCTTTTAATTTTCTCTTTTGTTTTTTCCCATCAGTCAAGGAATCGTGTGAGAGAGAGTTTTTTATTTTCGTGCCAGCTAGCTCATGAGTGGAGGGAGTACAATTATCTTTCTTAATTTTGATTGGTTGGATAGAGTTGACATGGATAGAAAATGAGGATCGTTGATTAATCTTGATCTAACAATCAAGATTAATTCAAAGAAGCACACAACGAAGCACATATTATTAAATAAATTAAAATGCTTATAATGCCCTTTTTATATGATTTAATTGATTTAGAACAATTTAAACCAATTGAATCAAATAAAATTCTCAACTTCTAAAATGAGTATGATAAAAATAAAACAAGGACATGAAAAATTCTATTTATTTAATCCGTATATTTTGGCAAAAGAATAAAATTAAAACGACTAAAAATGAATAAAAGTCGGGTGAAAATTTGCTCGAAAAATAAAATCGTATACATTAAAATGATCAGTGCGAAATATACTTATTGAAAAAATACAGTGTTTCTTCAAATTCTGAAATAAGTTGGACCGGTTAAAAGGCTCAGGCGGGTCAAAACGCAACTGAAACAGCTGCTGAAAAATACAACGAGCACACCAGGTTAAACTACATGAACCGTAGATTAATAATATTGGCGTCTGCAATTTTAATTTCGAAACTTTTTATCCGCTGATTTTGTCCGTACTTGAGGAAATGATTCAACCGATTTGTCTGTATTTTCAATAAATTTATTCTGACTGATATTTTAGTTATTATTCATGATGGAATGCATGCCATGCTGTGCATATGGTGCAAATTAAAAATGAAATCGATTTTACAAAAATTTAAATATGCCCGACAAAATTGGGGTATGACACATGAACAGGATGTATGAGCATGCCATAGTATGAACTATACAAGGCAAAGGAAATGGTTTGACTGCCAGAGTTTGCACTTAGTGAGGGAAAAAGAGTATGATGCGAAAGTCTGAACTATAAGGCACTGAAAGAGGTAGCCAGAGTCTAAACTCAATTGGTTGGATGAGTGATGCCAAAGTCTGAACTGTATAGGAAAGATGCCAAGGTCTGTACCTTATAGGAAAAATAAAGGATGCCCAGTTTCTGAACTCAATGGGGTAGGGATGCCAAGACCTATATCTTATAGGCAAGGAACAAAGCCAGAGTCTGTACTCCATAGGCGAAAAGAAGTGCCAAAGTATGCACCTTGTGGGCAAGAAACAAAGCCAGAGTCTGAACTCCATGGGCTGAGTGCCAAGGTCTGCACCTTATAGGCAGATAATAAGTCCAAAGTCTAAACTTCATGGGCTGAAGGAAGTTGCCAAGGTCTGCACCTTGTAGGCAAGGAACAAAGTATGGCATAGTCTAAGCTGATAGGTAATGCATGAAGCAGTGGATTAAGAAATGGGTGTGTAACCCTAAGATAATGATCCCAAAAGATGTATGAACATCACGGAGGAGAGTCTGATACTGAATCCAAAAAGAGAGTAACGGTGCTTCAATGTTGGAGGAGGATAGATGTGTAATGATGCTTCACTGTTGAAGTCTTGAATGATTGATGCTTGTTTGAAGAAGAAGAAGACTTGTCAATTGTATGATTCAAATTGCACTAAACTTTATGAACAAAGGAACCTTGAGCAACTGGGTCAAGCGTTCCGCACCCGAGGATATCTAGAATGAGTCAATGGAATTCTCCATTCTCATCCATTATTTGTTGCTTAAGGCTCATAACGTGCAACTCAAATCAAAATTAATAAGTTGTTGACAGGAGATCCTGTGTGTTGATCTTATTGATGCGATGCTACTTATTATAGAAGAAGACTTGTCAATCACGTAGTTCAAATTGTGCTAAAGTCTATGAATAAAAGTGAATACAATGAGCAATTGGGTCAGGTGTCCCGTACCCAAAGATATTCAGAATGAGTTAATGGAATTCTCCAATCTCATTCCTTATTTATTTCTTAAGGCTCGTGCCACACACTCTGAATTACGATCACCAAGTATTGATACCTTTGTAGGGCTTGAGAAGTAGTCCACTTTGCTAGCTATGCTTGACTGATGTTGACTTTGAAGTCTTGAACTTGGAGTTGAACCTTGGGGTCTTGAGCTCCTGAGATTCAGTGTATATAAAATAGCTTGAGCGCAATGAACTTGCTCTATCAAGTGATCAAGGGTCTTTTGACCACTTTAATAAGCTTGGGGCTTACAACACAATACAAAGGATTTGGTTGATCAAAGTGACCTTTGGTTAACACTAATAAATGGGATTCAGAGAAATTAGCTAGACTATGTACAATCCTAAATAAATTAATCAACGAAAACGAAATCGGATAATCTAATTAAAAACCTAAGCTAAGGGGTCATGTATTAAAAATCAAGATTTTCTACCTAGGGGTAATATAATCATTATGTAAAAATGATCAATTAGGGAATATAGTTTCTAAAAATCAACATTTAATTAAAAACTTATTAAACCTAATTATATCTAATTATGTGAAAGTCTAATTAGTCTAAAATCTAATTATCCTAATCAAATCTAAACATAAGCTAATCAAGATTTAAAACCTAATTAAGTTCTAAAATCTATTAATTCTACAATTCTAATTATGATCTAAATTTCTAATTACTCAAAAAATGAATATTCTAATTAATCTAATCAGAATTAATATGATCAACCATGATTATTCCTAATTCTAACCCTAATCCTAATTATCCAAAAGAACTATTAAAATGAATTAAATTAGTAAATAATTAGGAGGTTCAAAAATAGGGGTTGCAGGCCAAAAACTGGGATATTTGTTAACAAAAATGAGTTTGGGCTTGGGGCTCAAGGCCCAGCATTGAGTCAAAGAACAGATGGGGGTGGGTATGGAAGTAAGGTGGTATGTGTTAGCAAAATCGGACATGGGCTTGAAAGCCTTGGCCCATGCAGATCTGGGAGGTGTATGCTATGAAGGAAGTGTACCAAGGTGTCAAATTGATCTCCCTCAAATGTGCCCTTTTGTTGCTTCGAATACGCATTATGTGATGCTCTTATATGCTTGGTAGGTTGTTTGACAACATCTATTTGTGATCTGTTATATGGTCTTATTTAGTGGTCCGTTGCGAATTTCTGCAGGTGGAGCTGTTTTATGTGTTTTGTTAGCGCATTGTAGGGTGAAATTTAGCTTGGCGTTTTTCTATTGTGAGCTGCGTAAACTTGAAGTGAAGCGAGGAATCGAGTTGGTTAGTGAAAACCTATTGTCAGTATTAATTGAATTTGTAGTTAAATTAGCTTATGACTAGAATTGACTGGAAATTGGTTTTATTTTCTGTTAAATGCATTTAGTTTTTATTGAGTTTTCTGTTAGTAATGCTCTATTAGACCTATCACCATGCTTGTTGCTGAGTTATTGAGTTTTTATGCTTGAAATTTAGTTCCTGTTAATGAACAATATAGTTTGTATTGAAAACAAAACTTGTTAGCTAGAGTTAGCAATTGGGTTAGAATGACGAGTCTTGAAATTGAGATGAATTGAGGAGGGTTGTAGTCATTAGAAGACAATTTATGTTAGTCATTTTACTATTAATTGTTGCTTGTTAATTGGTTAAGTACGAACTAACATTGCGAACTACCGTTGAGGAAAGGTTCCATGGAAAGCACCGTCGATGGGCTTGTGTTGTTGCTTATTACCATAGAAATATATTATTGCTTGTTAATTGGTTAATTGCGAACTAACATTGCCTGTTATGAAATTGCAGCATGAAGGCCCCACCTAAGATGGCTTTCGTTTACAAGAATAATTGGAGATTGTATGGAATGCATGAAGATGAGATGAAGATGAATCATTTGAGTTGAATTAGATAGTGTTGACCTTGGTCTATTGACCAAAAAGTAAACCCCACAAAAATCTTCAATTTTTGTAAATATGTTATGAACAATGTGAATAGAAATGTAATGCAATGACATGTTGAATCCATGCCTTATTTCCAAAACAAAATCTTCAATTTTTGTAAATATGTTAGGAATAATGTGAAGGGAAATGTAATGCAATTACATGTTGAATCAATGCCTTATTTCCAAAAAAAAATCTTCTCATCCCAAAAGTCATATTTGAGTCAACTTAAACCAATATAAATTAATGCATCAGGATATTAAATGAGCACACCAATGAGTCTAATTCACTGCCCTATGAACCCCTTAAACAAGTAACCAAGAATCTTAACGGAAAATCTTGAACAAATGAATTTAAAGCGCTAAGACCAAAAGATCATGGGCGTGCATGGAATCAACATGGATTAGTAATGCCATGAATGGACTAAACACGAATGATATGCCAATGGACTATGAAATAGGGCACCACAACAAGAATTAATGCAATCATCAACAATGCAATAAAGCAACAAGAAAACTTGTAAGCAAAGCAACCATATGACTTAAATGCATCTTATATTATTGACTATGCCATGATGATTGTGGATGGAACCAAATGAAAACCAATATGTGAAGAAATATGATGACATGGCCATGAGTGCATGAACAAGGATACAAGCAAACAAAATAATAGCTAACCAAAGCCTAGTTAAGCACAACCAATGCAATGAATAGATTAAGTCCTTGAAGCAATAATTAGGGCCTGATGCAATCCATAAGTGATGGGATGATCAAGTAAGGTCCACAAATGCTAAGGCATGGTGTACTTTCTGGATTAGGGTTTTTGGACCAAGGATCAAGTCACAGATGATGCACCTTTCCATGGTTTGATATCACTAGAAGCTCAGAGTTTCCAAACCAACTGGTCCACAAATGTCATGAATCCAAGGTTAGGGCTTCGAGCTATATGATCCAAGTCAATCAAACTAAGGTGAAACTAGGGTTTCATGATCTTCCAAAGAAAAATGAACACCTAAAGTCAAGAACTAGGGTTTTGAATACATAAATGAATGTCATGATGTGAACTTCATAAACCAAGATCCAAAAGAGTACGAAATTAGGGTTTGCATTCCATATGATGAGCAATTCTCTAATCCTCAGACCAAACCCTAGTTTGAATTAACCACAAGCTCTGAATCTATGATGTTTGTGAGAAGGAATGCATGATACACATGAGTGAAGATGAATGCGTACAGATAAATCCTAAACCATAGGTTGAGTAAAAAGATGAAAAGGGGAGGGAAAATTTTGGGGTACGAGAGTAAGGTTAACAAGCCAGATAGTCGACCTATCATCCACTAATCAGAATTCGATTAGGATATCAAAATAAGCAAGATGGGGTCAGCCTTCTATAAAGTCGAGAATGATCTGGTTAGTACAAGTCGGATCCGGCGACAAGGCTATGATGTCATATGAAGGGTTATAAGGAACAATTACAAGATGATACATTATGGCATGAGAGTTATAAATATTGAAGAGACGGACATTACATAACAATTATAAGGGCGACATACATTATTGACAAGATGATTTATGAAGAATATGGGGAGTCAAACAAGGAGGGAGAGAGGGAGATGGAGACCTATTGTTAGCTCATATTTTTGACGCCCATTAAGAATTACCAAAAAAGGAAATCATATGTATAGCTGTTTTCGACCAGGAGGTGGTATTCGACCAACTGGGGATGATTCGACTAGGCAAGGGTAATAAGGATCTGCATACAGTTGAGACTCCAGAAAGGTCTCTTAAAAACGATTGAAAACGGTTTTCAACAAAAGATTAAAAATTCAAATAAGGGAGGGAACTTCGCCCTTATTAGAAACTATTGAGAGTAGACGTGGATCATAGTAGATAATTGTGTACATGCAAGGCGTCATGTGTCTCGACGTGATTGAAGAACCACCATAAACGGTTATCTCGATCTAGTATAAATATAGGGTCTTAGTGTTAGAAAAAGGTGTGTCAAAGTATGTACAAAAACCTGTAAATTTACCAAGTATTCGTGTGAAGAAGAATCGTAAATCATAGAATGTACGTTTGTTTACACCATTGTTAGTTACTTCAAAGCAATACAAATTTATCTTTACTCTTTTTCCTCCAGAAATATACTTCTTTACTTCTTCATTCCAAACACTTTTCTTTTACTTCGTCATTTACAATCTTAAGATTTCCTTGCTTTCAACATTTACTTTTGTCAGTTGTTTATTGTTACAAGTCCTTTACAATTTCTCTCATTCATATCAGCCCTTTTTATTAGCTTTCAGACTCTAATTTTACGCTTATTATTGGAGTGTTCGTGATTACCAAAACTCGTTTTCAAAATAATTAGCACATGTCCTAGGATCAATCTGATCGATCCTGCAAGTAACCAAATTTAGAAATTTGGAAGATCAGCGGTTGTTTACCGATTTTCAAGGTAAACAAATTGGCACGCCCAGTGGGACCAGTATTAACGTTATGAATTATGTGTAGTTATAGTTGTTAAGTTTTTTGGGAAAATATTTGTTGTATGTTATTAAGAAGTGGTAAAATAGCCATAAGCAACGAACAACGAACAAGGAGAGAATCCCATATGAGGATGGAAAATGTGAATGCGCCAGAGACCAAAAACTCTCAAATCAACCAGTAACATAATGCCCCCTTCTTATTTGATAGGGGCAAACACGGCCACATCGCATGTGTCCGGAGTAGGTCCCTCTATGGTGAGTTCGATGCCTACGCATTCAATCTTCCATACTGAACCAATTTTAACCTACATTGAGCCTAGGGGACCTCCTCATACTCCCCCACCAATTAGAGATATTCCAAATAGGCTGTTGTACCCCCTGGTTTCTCAATACCATTTGGTAGTCGAGAACAACCGTATGGAATGCCAACTTCAGTAATGGCCAATTTACACAACGCTGGTTCTACTTTTTCAGAACCAGTGGTTAACATAAATTCTCCAGTACAAGGGTCTGGGATTAATATGGGTCGAACTAACCAATCTTATGGTTTGAGACACCCAACACAACTACCCACTCTTACCAATAACTATGCGGCAGCATGGAGGCAACAGATGGACGAAACCAACCTTGAAATGGTTCAAATGTTGACTCAGACTTTGACCACCATATTGAATCCTCTAATTCAAAATATGACTCAATCGAATCAACAGATGACAACACATGTGGCATGAACGTATGAATTCCTTGGTGTACCTCAGCACCAACGACATCCTCTTAGATATTAGGTAAGAGAAAATCAAGAGGCCACCTTTGAGGAAGACCTCACTATTAACCAGATCCCACAAAACCAAGAGGGAGTAGCAGTACCCCCTAGGATCGAACCACAAATACCTAGGGAACCAAGGGTATTAATGGTGAATAGAAACCAAAATGTTGATGATGTCATACGACAAGTTCGACATGACGATGTGGCAGCAGATAATAATCTAGCAGCTATAGTCGAAAGAATTATGGTTTAAAATGGGGTAAATTTCGGCCTTAGAAGGCCAAATTATACGTCACCTTTGTCAGAGTATATCTTGCAGGCAGAAGCACCCCCTAGAACCAAAATCCCCAAATTCACTAAGTTTTCTGGGGATACCATTGAGTCCACTGTCGAACACGTGGCTAGATATTTAATTGAGGTTGGAGATATGTCAAACAATGAGAGCCTTGGGATAAAAAAAATCCAAGTTCTCTCACAAAGAATGCTTTCACATGGTTCACCACCTTGCCCCAGAGTTCGATCCACACTTGGAACCAACTAGAAAGAATGTTCCATGAACAATTTTCCATGGGGAAAATGGATATAAGTTTGAAGGAATTGGCTAGTATCAAGCGAAAGTTCACTGAGCCAATTGACGACTATCTAAATAGGTTTCGATTACTCAAAGATAGGTGTTTGACACAAATACCAGAACATGAACTGGTCTAAATGGTCGTTGGGGGCCTCGAATATTCGATTAGGAAGAAAGTAGATACTCAATACCTGAGGGATATGGCCCAACTCGCTGACAGAGTTCGATAGTTGGAACGTTTGAAGAAAGAAAAGGCTAGGGGAAATAAAGGTAAAAGGGTAGCCTATGTCGATTTCAGGAATGATGATGAAGGTTCCTGTCATAGACTTTCAGACTTCGATGTCAATGAGATCGACCTTGCTGAATTGACGCAAGGGCCACCATATGCATGTAATGTTTTAGCACCTTTGAATGGGAAAAATCCTGTCGAACCAGAAACGAGTGACAAATTTCCTAAGAAAACTTATATGTTCGACGTTACAAAATGTGACGAAATTTTTGATTTATTAGTCAAAGATGGTCAAATGATAATACCTTCGGGTGCTAAAGTACCCCCTTAGAGTAAAGAAAGAAAAGATGGTTTTGCAAATACCATGGTTTTCTGGGTCATAAAACGTCTCAATGTTTTCTTTTCAGGGATCTTGTGCAAAATTCCATCCAGGAAGGAAGACTCAAGTTCGGAGACAAAACACGGAGCCATATGAAGATCGACTCTGATCCGCTACAAGTAGCTAAGGCCCATTATACTGAACCAGAAGAAGTGAACCTTATTGAAGTCGCTGAAGATTTCAACATGACTGAAGTCACTAAGGACTTTGTTAATGGTCCTGTTATGGCCAAGGTTCATGAATACTTCGGGCAAACGCCTCTTGATGATTTCGCTCAAAAGGTTGCAGGAGATACCACCTACAAAAATGTTGATACCTCTGATGCTAAGGACGCTGAAAGTTCAAAGTTAATGATGATCACCAAAGAAACCGTTGATGGTTTCATTCAGATGGAAAGGCCCCTGAGGGCCTTCAAATACAATTCCAAAGGTTGAATATCACTGAAGATATCCACATGGAGGTCAATATGGTCGAGGTATCTCAAGAGACCTCTATGGAGGTCGACGATGAATGTCAACAAGAGGAGTGTAACAAAGTCGTCTTCCTTCAAGAGGAAGAAACGCTGTCTGACTTCCTCCGAAGGTGTCAGAAAAAGAAGTCGGAAGTCATGTTGTGCCCTCGGTGCAGTTCTGTATTCGACAAGAAGGAAACTCAAAATCTTGAAGGGGTTAGGAGAGTAAACCACCGAGATGGTCGTAAATCCATCCAAAATCATCAGGCGGATAAGCAAGAAAGGCTTTCGACCCCAGGAGATATCCTGATCCAAGACGGCCATGGTGAAACTTGGGGAAGCCAAGAAAGCAGGGCCAAATATCAAACCCATTTCCTTCAAGCCTAATGTTGAAGGGTCAAATGGAAAGTGGTTCAATCAAATTTATGGCAGGATATGTGGTCATGGAAAATGGCAGAACTTCGAGGTCGAAAGAGGTTCGTCATTGGCTTACCGCAAGGAATTTTGGGCGGACAAAAGGACCTCGCATGTGTCTGAGAATTATAATGGAAAAAGGCCAATGGCCAGATCTCAATGGAGGAGAGAAGAAAGAAGGAGAAAAGCCCAGAGAGAAGCTGGTAAGAGAGACCAAGCTGAGTCGAGTACCAATGTGACTGCGAAGAAAAGGTAAGATTCAAGCTTCGTCAAAAGAAAGCTCAATACTCCAGTCAAAACGGCCAGTGAAAAATACAACCAAGTGTCCGTTGAAGATGAAATGCTGACTGACAACTTCGACTCAGGGTCGGAAGCCTCCCTAGACATCCTAATCGGGGTGGTATCCTTGATGCCAAGGGAATTCGATCGTATTATTAAAGTCGAAGACATCGACAGTATCACAGAGAGAGAGAAATGGCTGCTCACAAGCTAGTGTGCTACTATGTGATGAATAACGACTGTGTTGAAGAGAAAAATGCCTTCTTCGAAAGGCCCAGTGAAGCCATGAGGAGCCACCTTAAACCCCTCTTCATCACTGGAAAAGTCGAAGACGTCCCCGTTAATAAAATATTGGTGAATTATGGAGCGACTGTGAATTTAAGGCCTCACCGCATGTTGAGAAAAATAACTATTTCCATGTTTAATGTGTTTACAGGTTTTTCTTAGGTTCACAGTTACATCGCATAGTTCAGGAGAGAAGGGTTGAGTTAAACTCATAAAAGATTGTTGGATACCAGAGAATAGGGAAATAACCAAAAATAGTGGAAAAATCAGAAAATTTTGGGAAAACAGGGCCCTGACACGGGTGTCTGTGTCACCTGACACGACCCGTGTCAGGAAAGCAAAGGAAGAGCAAATTTTTTACAGTACGCTGACACGACCACCCGTGTCAGCTAACACGGCTCGTGTCAGCTCTACTAGAGGAAACCTCAAATTACAGTGACCTGACACGGTCGCCCGTGTCAGCTGACACGCCCCGTGTCCGGCCCAACGGCCATTTTTTTCAAATTTTGTATTTTTGTATTTTTGTGGATCCCACCCGAATTTTCCACCACTTAAACACATTTTACCCTTAATCTACCAATAAAATCTTATTTTCTTTCTCTCTCTCTCATTTTCACATCATCTCTCTCCTTCCTCACTTTTTCTTAACCTTCCTCCATAACCACACCATCTTAAAGCTCTCAACTTTAGCACCTTACTCTGTCCAAATTGCCGGTACTCTTCACGAAGGTTGCTCTACTCGCTATCCTCTACAAGGCTACGATAATCTTTTTTCTGTTTTCCATACAAAAATTGGTGATAAATTGTGTTGCGGGAATCAAAAATGCCGCCAAAAAGAATCTCCAAAGGGAAGCAAACAGATGCAAAATCATCTTGTCCACGGAAACGGACAATTCGTCATCCGAATTCACATGATATTATATTTAACAACCCGGAGCATGAACAGAGGTATGCATCTCACGTCAAACGGAAAATCACTCTGACAAGGTACCTTTGCTCCGATACTTTATTTCAATTAGGTTTGTCTGAAGAATTGGATAGGATGTTCCATGTTCTCGGAATGCTTGAGTTTGTGCATTGTGAAGCACCAACCTATGAGCGCATCACTTTAGAATTCTTGAGCACAATTGAGTTCAAGCTGAAAAAAGGTTGGACGGGTACAACGATGTACTTTGGAGGAAAAATGTCTTTTAGGTTATACAATGTCGACCACGAGTTGACAGTGGAGCAGTTGGGTGAAATTCTTTGCCTACCCCTTTATGGACCCGGAGTCGTACCAGACAGTTTCGATGCTAAGACTTTCTGGTTGGCCATTACGGGACGACCTGACTATGTGGCTAAAGGGGAGAAGGCATCGGACATTCAAAATCTGTGTTTCAGGTATGCCCAGAAGGTGTTGGCTTTCACACTTTTTGATAGGGGTGATAGCACAGGTGTCGCCACCCAGAGGGAACTGTTCTTTTTGTTTGCCATGGCAAACCGGGTAGCTGTGAGCGTTATAGAATTTGTTGCGGATTATCTTGGTCGCATGGGGAGAGCAGCCCAAGGGGGAATCTCCATAGGGGGCATCATCACTCAGATTGCCCACCATTTCGGATATGACCTTGCTGCACTTAATGAGACATCGGTGGCAGGTAAGCACAAACTGGACATGAACGCATTGGTCTAGCAAGGTATGATCCACAAGTTTCTGATTATTATGCCTTAATGAGTTCGGGTCATTTTATTATGGCTCTTCCTGACCCTGCGCGTGTAGCGGTAAATTCATGACCATCAAGCAATGGATAAGCTAGACATCAATAAAACCAGAGTCGCCACTGCGCTTTTATTATTTCCCAGGGAAAAGGGAAAAAGTATGAACAAAACCCAAAAGTAAGAAGTTTTCAAATCAAAACTAATAAAATGCCAGAGATTACAGGTAAGGGGGTTGGTTACATAGAGGGAAGGTGTTAGCACCCAAAGTGTCCTAGGTACTCCTAGGGAGCCCTTTTTATGTGCATATGTATTTGGTACAAAATGATGTTTACAAACAAATAAAATTGGGGGATGAGAAAAGAATTCATTAATTATATTTTTTTGTTTGACAAGACCTTCGGACTTGTGCCTATGTACCAATATAAAAATGAGGGATCAAAACCTCGTAGTTCGTGATATAAATTTCAAAGTGGATGCATTGCTTTTAACAAAAATTAAGTTTGAAAGGCACAAAGGCCTAAAAATGGTTTGAATGAGTTAGTTCTTTTTGGCCTTTTTTGAAAGTTTAAGTCAAGTATAGTTAAGTTTATTTACAAATTTGATTTAATAAAAGAAGTTTGAAAATGCAATGGCATAAGGCCAAAGTTTCTATCTTTTTGCAAAGTGGTCAAAGTTTAGAACAAAATAAGTTCAAACAAAGAAGATTTTAAAAGGAGGGAGAGATTTTTAAATTTAAGAAATGGGGAGAACATGAAGAGACTAATCATATGCACAAAATTAAAAGTTAAGGGTTGAAAAGACCTGACCAATGGGTAGCAATCCAATAGACAAGAATATCAATAGAAACCCAGATTCCCTTGGACATTTAGAATCAAGCAACACACAAATGCACAATTATATCAATCTTGAAGATCAAGGCATCAAATAAAGATAGCCACATTCAAGCTTAGCCACTCCATGATCTTCTTCAAATTAGCCCATGTAACAGATGAATTCCACAAGTCACAGGTTCAAAATAACAGCTTCACAATGATCATGTTGCAGATGAACTCAAAGGGATCTTGAATGATGTATCAGATGAAGTTTCAAATTGCAATCACTTGGTTTCACAAAAGTTGGCATTGGCCAAGTCCTTTAGCATAGGAATGTTTCCTAAGTTCTAAGTTCATTTGTCCAAGATCAAGTCAAGAGTCCACACAAAAGTTTTTTTAGGATTTTTGTTGTTATTATGTACATTAATGATCAAAAACCACACAAACAAACAAAGTATACACAAAATGGAATATATCACACAATATGGTCCAAGTGGACAAAGTGAAAATTGCATTAACATAAATAATTAGAATGGTATGAATAATGGCAAATGAATGAAGACTAAAATTAAATGACTTTAAAGTAAATGGCTTGAAATTAAAAGTTAGTTGTTAATGAGTTAGAAGTTAGTATTGTTTTGCTTTTTCTTTTCATTTTTAAGTCATTCTTTGGAGAACACTCAACCCACTTATCACAAGCATGGATCCTTGAGCCAAGACATCTCCCAAAGGAAGGAAAAAAGGCCAAGTTTCCACACAATACCATGAAAGAGGGGAGACTTACAATCTCACTAACTAGAATGATATGCCTTTTGTGTCACAAATTTAGCGCTATGTTAAGTAATCGTAATTGGACTTATGTAGAAGTCACAACTATTTGAGGTCGGGCAATAAAATTTTGGTGTTAATGCATGTTAGAGACATAGTATAATGGACTATGCTCATGAAACATACCACATAATATCATGGATCAAAACTCAAATTGGTCAAAGGAGAACTTTTACCAAATTAATATCATCCATTCATTTTGGAAGATGGAATGTACATTCCATCAATCCCCTAAATCCAATGATATTAACTTGACAAAGTCAAATCAACATTGATCAAGGCCCAACAACAAGAGTCAAACTCAAACAAATCATCACAATTGGTCAACACAATTAATTGGAATTTATTCAAATTAAAAAGACTAAAATAATACATTTAAATTAAATATGGTTTGTCAAATTCCTAAAACCTCATCAAAACACCAAAGAAATGGCCATGATATTTATCATAGGTCAAACAAGGTCAAAGGACCTTGGAGAAAAAATTTCAGAATTTTTAAACACTTAAAAGTATTTTTAAACAATTAAAAACAAACACAAAATCAATTAAATCATGAAAAATATTAATAATGATCCAAAAAATAATTTTAATTCAAAATATGAAAGAGGGAATTATTTGAAATTTTTTGGTGAAACTCTCATATTTTTTGGATCAATATTAAAATTAATATGAATTAATGAAAATAAAAGGATTAAAATGAAAATCAGAAAATAGCAAAAAAACGTGGACCACTTGATCTCCCTGATTAATTGAGGTGGCAAATCAAGTGGTCCTCAGCGCGCGTTCCACAATGGACACTAGTCAATGCGCTGCAGGGATGGTATTTAAAACCAACGTACGAGATTAAAACGTTTTACAAGGATCCTATGGTTTGAGACGTGCCAACACACGGCCAGAGTTGTAGCTCTGATCTTCTTCTCCAGTGGACCTCACCGGACTGGTCCACCCTCAACCATCACCAAAATAAAAAAGGAGGACATGATCTGAAAGAAAAAATGGCGTAGAGCACGAATCTAACCACAATTTTAACTAACTCCACATATATAGAAAGATATGCAGAGTTGAATTTTGAGGTGTGTCAACTGAGTTGCTTCGATTTGACCTCTAAGCAACTCAATCTTCTTGCCTATATTGGTAAGACTTTAGACAACCAAAGATCCAAGAGAATTGAGTAAAATTGAGTGAGAATAGAAGAGATGAAGTTTTCTGAAAATTACCTTCAATGCTATGTAGTTCTTGATGTTGCTTGCTTCAAACACGATCTTATCACACTTGAGAAGCTAATAGGAAGTGATTGGAGAGGTTGTAAGGTTGTGGATCCTGGAGTTCTTGAATCTCCAACTGTTGTGATTCAAACTCAAATTTCAAATTGAAATTTCTCAGGTTTTCCTTTAGAATGAGAGGGTTTCAATGGGGGGAAAAGCTGGCGCGCAAAGTGTGATTCAAATGAGTTCATAAGCCTTCTATTTATAGCCAAAGGGAATGATATTTGCACACTTCAAAATCTGTCCAAAATTGGCAATATGAATGGCACAAGCGCATGGGCATGTACAGGCCCATGATGTAATGCATTAAGGTCCAAAAATGATTTAAATCAAAGTCTGAATGAAGCTTGAATGGCAAGGCATTGTGAATTGAAGTTTGTACAATTGATTCTTTCCAATGATACAACCCTGTTAAAGCCATGTGCAGACCTAGCAATCCTTGTCCAAAATGCATGAACTTGGGTTCTTTAGAAAGTTTGGATAAAGGGTAACAAGTTTGATGTTGAACACTTTTTCATTTCGAGCTTGGAACATGGAGAATTTTGAGGTGGAAGTTTGGAAATTTCAACATGTAAGTGTCAAGCCATATATCTCAATATTCCACCTTGCTTAACTTTTTATGTGAGCTTCAGATGAGAAAAGTGTCTTCTTAAAAGTTGTAGATATTTAAAAGACCTTCTAAATGTTCAACCATTTCATGTCATTTGAATTTAGAATGATAGAGTTATGCATTTTTGAAGTTGAGAAATATCACTTGTTCAATGGTATAGGTCAAAAATGACCTACAATGTATCCTCATATCACATGTTCATAAAAGTTGAATTTGCTTTCACTCCAAACATAAAAGATGAAGTAGACATCTTTAATTGGATTGTGCAACTTGGAAATATTTCATCTAATAAAAATTGAGCAAGTTACGGCCTTGGGAAGTTGACTTTCAAATTAGGGTTTAGACAAAATGACCTATAATGTTTCAACATAGAAAATGATTTTCCAAGCAAAACTAGCTCTAGATCTCAACAATAAAGTTGTTTGGAATATTATTTAGAGTAACTTTACTCTTGGAATCATTTTCATATGGTGAAAATTGTAGGAGATAGGGTCTAGGAAGACCCAGTTTTGATTAGATGAATTCATCTGGCCAACCACCATCAACCAACTTGCTAACCTTCAATTGTTTGGACTTTATTGGTTCATGGTAGATCATATATGCATAAGATGATGAATTTTGAAGTTTCCCTTGAGAAATTTGATCAATTGGTGAGATAGCTTGTTGGAGAAGTTACTTAAGATACCCAGTCAAACTAGGGTTTCCAAGGCAAATCACTTCCAAACTCTTGCAGAACACTGGATCAATATATCATGTAGGAATCAATGGAACTCGTATATGATGCTCATAACCATTATTGAATCA
The DNA here is from genome assembly GCF_024323335.1 of Lathyrus oleraceus. NCBI lineage: Eukaryota > Viridiplantae > Streptophyta > Magnoliopsida > Fabales > Fabaceae > Lathyrus > Lathyrus oleraceus. The sequence continues at coordinate 369,863,105 of NC_066581.1, read as the reverse complement.
ATTCATGGTTGTGCTCTTTTTCATGAGGGTCCCAAACCCTAGATATGAACTTAATAAATCAATGGGATCATGCCTTACCTACGAAAGAGTTAGGCAAATGCAAAGACATATTTTTGATATTTTGGTTAGTAAAATGATAATATACAAGTATGATACAATCATATAGTGCTTGGTGATCTCTCCCAAAACAAACCCAATGAAAGAGGGGTAAGGAGGATGCCAAGGTATGATCCTAATGTTAATGCTTATGATGAAATTGCATGAGGGATCTTAGGGCTAAAATTGGGGTCTTACAGTTGCCCCTATTTTAGAATATTCTAACTGAGGAGGCGAAGGTTAAAATATTCATGTCGACTCAGTAGAATGGGCTTAAATAACAACATATAGAAACAAATTTTGTTCCCTAAGAGACCTCATGATGCATATGATATGAATGTAGAAGTAAATTCTTTGTGGGGAAATATTGCCACAAAGGAAAATAAATCAGAGAGACCGAAAGTCCACGGGAGTATAATGCGTTCCGTAAGGAAAACTCACTGGGGAGACAGAGACTCTGGGGGATAAAGGAGATATGCGTAGGCCAGGCTACGACTTAAAACTGCTGGGGACTCGAGGAATTCCATACAAATATGGAAAAGACTCAGTCGGGGAACAACAACATCTGTAGGGGATATGAGTAAGTCAGGATAAAATTGAAGTACTTGAATCATGCAGGAAAAGCGATTTCACTAAGGAAATGCACACTTAACTCGACTGGGGAAGAAATAAACTTCAACACAGGAGGAGCAGAAATCTATTATCTACTTCCTGTTACTGGGTGAGGAGATAATAAAGATCTGACGGAGAGGACACCTGTCATCGGTTAGGATGAACATATCAAGGATGATTCGCTGAGAACTTCCAGGAGGGAGTATTCATTACCGGTTACTGGGTAAGAATAGCCTTGCTGGGGAAAAATGCAGAAAATAGGATTTATAACTACCGGTTACTGGGCAGAAGACCAAAGGTGAGAATATCCGTCATCGGTTAGGATGAACATATCAAGGATAGACTCAACAGGGAAGAAGATCCGTCATCGGTTAAGATGAACATATCAAGGATAGACTTGCCTGGGACTGTCAAGGAGGATACTCGTCATCGGTTAGGATGAACATATCAAGGATATACCAACTGAATAACAAGGTAAGAATTACATCTATCCAATGCTGGATAGAAGACCATCAAAGAGAAAATTCGTCACCGGTTAGGATGAACATATCAAGGATAGACTCTATGAGGGGAGAAAATAGGAATTACATCTATCAGTTACTGGATAGAATACCATGAGAGAGTGTCCGTCACCGGTTAAAGTGAACATATCAAGGATAGACTCTGCGGGAAAAAGTAGGGTTTACAACTACCAGTTACTGGGTAGAATACCACAAAGAGAAGGAAACCCATCATCGGTTAGGATGAACATATCAAGGATTAACTCTCTGGGGAACACAATAGGGATTACAAATACATTTTTACTAGGTAGAATACCAAGGATGAGAATATCCGTCATCGGTTAAGATGAACATATCAAGGATAGACTCAGGCAGGGGAAAGAAAGATATCTGTCACCAGTTAGGATGAACATATCAAGGATATACTTCCTGGGGAATAAAAAACAAATGAATCCACTAGGAACTCCACTGCTGGGAAAATAGGGGTACTTATGTCGGGTATTGGGAAAGAAGTAACAAACTGCAAACTAAGAAGAGTATTACCAGTTATTGGGTAATAAGCTCTTAGGAGACTCAAAGCATTTATCTAGGCATGATCTAGAAAGAAACAGTCAATCAAGACTCAACCCAATGATGATATAACTCAAGGGGAGTGATTCCATCCAGATAAACAACTGGGGAGGAAATTGAAGTAATAATCATCCACGAGGAAACAACTCAGTGGGGAAGAGAAAGGTTAAAGTCTTTCTGCCTAAGGGGATGGCGCTCTACAATTGAGGGAGGACAGACACCGAGGTTCGTATGGGAATAAAGTACCGCCATAGCAGAGAATGAGAATCTCAAATCGACAAGTTAATCGGATATGATGATGCAAATATGAAATTATGAAATTATATGAATGTATATGTATATGTATATGTATATGTATATGTATATATATGATGGTTATGCTGACAAAACGGTCACAAAGGATACAAAGGTGTCGCAAAGAATTTGAATCATCGGTATAATCCTCGGTCAATCCGCAAAAAGAGGGAGACAACTGCTGGAGAACAGAGATATCAACAACCCAGAGGCTCAAATCTAGCCGAGGGAAGAGGAGATCTGTTGAGGAGAGGAAATGTTATTGAGTATGCATGGAATTTTAGGTCAACACCATATCAAATGGGAGACAACCATACAAAAGATAAACACAAATAGCTGCTCAGAAACTAGGAGGAAACTCTGACTGGGAGCGAGTCGGATGATCACTGGTGGAGAAACCAACGCGATCTACTGGGGAAGAACATCTTACTCTGCTGAAGATCACCCTGCCGAGGAAAGACAAACTCCATTGGGGAACACAGAAACTCTGTCGGGGAAAAAACACGTCGCAAGGTACTGAATCAACCAACTCAGCTGGGGAAAAGAATTGGAACTCTGCTAAGGAACAAACACTCTGTAGGGGAACCGGATTAGACAACTAGGGATACCCGAAGGGTTAACTGCTTGGGGAACCTCTGATGTTTCGCACTTAAGGACTTGCTGCTCTTTGAAGTGTTGTTGATACCTCCTTTTAATTGCTTTGAAAAATTCTTGTTTTTATATGTTTTAAGAAAAAAATTATTTTGACTAAAAAATTTTAAATTTCCAAAATGATTATAACAAAATTTAAACTATTGGCTGAAGTAAATAAGAGTAGAAACAATTGGACAAAAGCTCAACTTTATTTAATGGGATGGTAGTCTGTAAATGACAAGACTCCATAGATTTTTTACAAAGTTGAAAATAGTAATTTACATGGAAAAGGGTTACATTGAATACAAATGATCCTGAATCCTTCTACCAACTCTTGATATCCATTGTGCTCTTGACCGCTACTGGGATGATAAATCGATGTCAACCTTTGTGCTCAACTAGTCGATCAGCAGACTGTAGTTACTTGCCATGATCCCTAATTTTTGCATAAGTTGCCCCAAGGTGGGGTACTCAACTTATCGGGAAATTCTTTCAGTTTTAATGTCTCTAATTTTTGCCTGGATCTCCCTTTCGGGTTTTCAATCCACCGAGACGCTCCTTTTTGCCTAAGCCTCCCTTTCAGGTTTCAACTTAGCGAGCTGTTCTTTTCTTTTTTTAGGCGAAGTATTTTTTGACTGCATCTGCGTTCACAGGACGAGTGAACTTTTCACCATCCATAGTTGTAAGAATCAAAGCACCGCCTGAAAAGGCTCTTTTAACAACATATAGGCCTTCGTAATTAGGAGTCCATTTTCCCCTCGAATCTGGTTTGAAGGATAGAATCTTCTTGAGCACAAGGTCACCTTCTCTGGATACACGAGGTCTGGCCTTCTTATCAAAAGCTTTTTTCATTCTTTGTTGATATAATTGACCATGACACATGACGGTCAATCTCTTCTCTTCAATTAAATTTAGTTGATCAAACCTGGTCTGACACCATTCAGCCTCAATCAACTTGGCTTTCATCAGCACACGTAATGAAGGAATTGAAGGAGAAGGGCGATCCAAAATGCAGTGGACTTTAAAATTTCTCCTTTAATGATCCTTACGAATGGGTGTAGCACCTCAAATTTACCCCCCTCATTCATGCATTCATTTTTAGGTCATTTAACATTTCATATTGCATTTCATCATGTCAATCAGAATTAAGAAGCTTGAATATCATCCCAGACACTTTGTGGGCTCTATCTGGGTGATCAGTCAACACAGGGGAATGACTTGAGTTACTTCCAACATGTTCAAATGGGGTCTATTCATCATGCGAAACGCTAATCTTGGAGGAGCAAAAATCTGTTCCTGAGTTGTCATGCTCGCTAGGCGAGCAGCGTGGTTTGCTTAGCGAGTCTGAACTGTCATGCTCGCTAGGCGAGCAGATCCTTCGCTAGGCGAAGCGCACGCGTTTTCAGAATATTACAAAAAGATCTTGGACTTGGACCTCTCTCATTTGAGCCCGCAAAGCCACGAAAATCAGGTTATAAATTCTAAAAATCTCAGTAGAACAGAGGACCCGAAAAACAGAGCTGGAAGTAGTGAAAGATGAAAACACTGAAGAATTCACTCAGACTCTGAGACTTTTCACTCTGACTCACACACTTTTTCACCTCCACCTCACACAAACCCTAACATTGCTTTGCAAACCCAACTGTGCCATTCAATTTCATTCGATCTCTCCAATCAGGTTTGCCTTATCTCCCTTACTTTATGCTTTCAATTTGAAATTTCTAAATGGGTGAATTTAGAGGAGTGGGTATCGTTAGGTTTTGCATGTGGGTTTAGATATGCATGAATGTATAACAATACTCTGAATTTTTAATCACTTCGTTTCTGAGATGGATACCACGGGGTTTGGGTTACTGAAATCGGACTGTTATCAAGGAAAAACCCCGAACCCGCAGGCCTTCGCTAGCACCTTCGCTAGGCGAGCCTGCAGCGAAGCTTCGCTAAGCCTTCGCTAAGCGATGCAGTAGCGATCGCGACAGTAGCTGCTTTTTGCTCCCTAATCTGTTTTTTTGTGTTTGTTATGACATGCTTTCTATTGCATCCGGGCACATGTTATGGTATGTATGTCATGTCTTGATGTGTGGATCCTTGCCCCTTGACTTTGAGTTTCGATACCCTTTCGATGCATTTTGTGTGACAAGAGGTCTAGGCCTCCTGTCCTTGGTTGCTTTTTGTGAGCTTTTTGTGAACTTTAATGACATGATTCATGTGGCTATATTTTGATTCTGGTTTGGTGCAACTCTTGATTGCACCCCATCTTGCTTCTCTAACCTGTTTGTTGAGTTTTTTGTGAGGGCTCACATGACTCCTGAAGAGATAGCTTGTTTGGTATTCCACTTTATTTGTGGGATACCATTTGGAGATTTATTCCGATTACTTTGCTGACTCGCTTTCTTTGATGGTGCTAGCTTGAGAGATCACCTGGTTTTCTTGCTTCTTTAGTCGTTATTACTTCGGATTTTTATCTGTGTGGTAGATCTCTTGATCCCTTCATCTTTCCCGCATTTTACCGCTTTCTTAGCTGGAAGACCTCGATAGGAGGCGATGTTTTTGTGTGTTTACTTTTGTGCCTAAAGACCTCCAAGAAGAGGCACCAGTGCTAAAGACCTCCGTGAAGAGGCAATTGGCGGATAAAAGGGATTAGTAATCAATCCCCTATTATTCAGTGTGTCGTTCTTTATGCTCGCACTACGTGTCGATGCTTCAGAACAAAAGCCCAAGATCTTTTGTCCGGTCAGTCAGTGGAGAGGGTTCCACCTTTCTGAATCCCCACTTTTTGTCATGAGCTCACCCTGTCCAGGGTTAAGAGCTATGAGGTCTTATCCTCGTTACCCTTTTGATCTGTTCACTCTGATGTTCAATGTCAGTGGTTAAGAGCCCATTTGATTACCTTTCCGTGACTTGTTTGTCGAGGTTGATATGACCCCTCTTGACTAAAGCCCTACCCACGTGTGTTTGAGCCCCTTGTTGGCGCGTTTACTTTATGCATGTTTGTTTTGTATGGTGTGATCGTCTCCCCATAGGATTGCTAGGCTTCGTACAGTCTCTCGTTTGCATGTCAATTAAGGTAGCACGGTTCCTTCGTCTAGGACTTCCTTTTTGCATGAGCATTCCTAAAACACAAGCAAACCCATTGGTTTTTCTTCTCCTAGGAACACGTTTACTCCTTCTACTACAGGCGAGTAAGTCTCCAAAGGTCGAGCATCTGGTAGATTGCGTAGTAACATCGTTCATCCAAAACAAACCCCTAGTTAGCCGAACTACGGTTTGCTCTGATTCTCATTCCAGATGAGATACGTAGACATGAGACACAATGTCTTAGCGAGCACACTTACCTTTAACCCCTAGGCAGCCGAGCTACGAAGACTCTGATTCTCATATTCAGATGAGATACGTATGCAGTGGATGCGACATCCGTGCGAGTCATTCTCTTTTGACCCCTCTTTTAGTAAATAGTACATTAGATAAACCCACACCCTTTAGACAAGAACAACAAGAGTGGATCCCGTAGAGTACTGTGGATGCGTAGGGGTGCTAATACCTTCCCTTCGCATAATCGACTCCCGAACCCAAGATTTGGTTGCGAGACCTTGTCTTTTCCTTTCCTTTCTCCAGGTTTACTTCGAGCGTTTCCTTTCCCTCGTTTGGGATAAATAACGCACGATGGCGACTCTTCTGTCATTTCTCTTTCTTCGCCGGTTGTTTTTTCGCAGGTTGCAACAATGGGCATGATCAGTGATAGAATCGTTACCTCTTGTGGTGATTGTAACCTTTGATGCAAATCTATGGAGCGATCACGAACGTTGAACGATGACAACGCCTCTACTCAGTCCACACGAACGGATTCCTTCAATCTCAATGCTATCTGCTATGAATGAAGGCTTTGAGTGAGAGAGAGAGAGAGAGAGAGAGAGAGAAAGAGAGAGAGAAACGAAATTGCAACTGCACCAATGCTTCTACACAAGGGTTCTATTTATAGAACCACTTGTGTGGGTTGCAAGCTAAAAAGCCCACTCAAGTGTATGTGTCCCATATCTTATAATATGCCAAAATCACTTAAGCGCGTGGTACCTTACCATATTTCGTATTCTACTTAAGTACACCGTACCTTACGATGTTCTACAATTCACTTAAGGGTACTGTACATTACGATATATCTTAGTTACTCTATCTCTCATCAATCTGTCCTTTTGTGTGTGACCCTGTAGGTTTTCGCGGCATTGGCAATTATATTAAATCACGTATTTAACATAATAAACAGTGAGCGGTATCTAGCAACACATCACTACTACCCAAGACACAAAAATGTCATGTGATCTGACAAATCCTTTTGTGATAATACTTATGTGTACAATTACTCTTTTTCCCTTATGTCTATATTGAACACAAGGCATAGACCGTGTCATCTTTGTCCAGTTCAATATTGGGCCATAGATATTTATCCTGTTACGCAGGATGGGCAAATTCCATCTAGGTCACTCATGTCCCTTAGCATGCTTCGTGGAGTACCCATCAACTGTCTTTATGGTCATCCAGTTACGGGCAATGTTTGATCAGCAATAAGGAACTCGACTCTACATCTAGGGTCCATAGTGGTTTCAGGTCAAAGGGTGGTATACACCATTATCACCATGAGAATAACTTATGACACTTAGCATAAAATTCTATATAGTATTCTCATAGCGGGTCAATCCAGTATAAATATTACTCTCAATATTCATACTTATGTTTAAGACTTGATAACTCCTTATCCATGATCCATGAGATGTGATCATCAGTCTATATATATAATAGTCTTAATTCTTTAATGTTATCCCACTTCACAACAAAGCTCGACTACAAATACTTTAAGAATAGTGTCCTTATGTTTAATGTGATCTCATGATTAAGTCACACTTGATACATTAAACGGACTATCTATTCTAGGGACTTTATTAGACAAACATAATAAAGAAAAAGTCTTTTATTATTAATAAATAATTCGATACAAGTACCAAAAGTATTGGCCTCTAGGGCTTACACCAACAGGAATCTCAACCTCTACGGGGAGTACTGCTTCCATACCATATACAAGAGAGAAAGGAGTTGCCCCTGTTGAAGTGCGGACGGATGTACGATACCCATCAAAGCAAATGGGAGAATGTCATGCCAATCGTTATATGTGACAACCATCTTCTGAATAATCTTCTTAATGTTCTTATTTTCAGCTTCAACAGACCCATTCATATTAGGTTTGTAGGGAGAAGAATTATGATATGAAATCTTAAAGTCTTTACAAAGAGCTTCCACCATATAGTTATTTAAGTTCAATCCATTGTCAGTAATGATCTTACTTGGCACACCATAACGGCATATAATCTGATTCTTGATAAACCTTACAACAACTTGCTTGGTTACATTTGCATATGATGCCGCTTCAACCCATTTTGTGAAGTAGTCGATTGCCACCAAAATGAAACGATGTCCATTCGAAGCTTTGGGCTCAATCATCCCAATCATATCAATTCCCCACATGGAGAAGGGCCATGGGGAATAAATAACATTCAATAGTGTCGGAGGAACATGAATCTTATCATCATATATTTGACACTTGTGGCATTTTTTTACAAATTTGCAACAGTCAGATTCCATTATCAGCCAATAATAACCTGCTCGCAACATCTTCTTTGCCATTGCATGTCCATTGGAATGAGTACCAAAGGAACCTTCATGCACTTCAGTCATCAACAAGTCTGCTTCGTGTCTATCCACGCATCTGAGAAAAACCATGTCGAAGTTTCTCTTGTACAGTATATCACCATTCAAGTAGAAATTCCCGGATAATCTTCTAAAAGTCTTCTTATATTTCAAAGATGCCCCAGGCAGGTAAATCTGACTTTGGAGGAAACATTTGATGTCGTAATACCACGGCTTTTGTCTCTGACTTCTTCAACAGTGAACACATGAGCTGGTCTATCAAGACGCATCACCGACCAATTGGGAACCTCATTCCAATACTTCACTACAATCATTGACGCTAACGTTGCAAGAGCATCTGCCATCTGGTTCTCATCTCGAGGGATATGATGAAACTCAACCTTTGTAAAGAAATTCGAAATCCTCCTCGCATAATCTCTATATGGTACCAAATCGGGTTGATTTGTCTCCCAATCACCTTTGATCTGATTCACAACCAAAGCGGAATCTCCGAAGGCATCTAAATACTTGATTCTGAGATTCATGGCCTCTTTAAGCCCTATAATGCAAGCTTCATATTCTGCTATGTTGTTTGTACACTTGAAAGTCAGTCTAGCTGTAAATGGTAGATGCGTGCCTTAAGGAGTAATGATCACTACCGCAATGCCATTTCCATATTGATTAACAGCTCCATCAAATACCATGCCCCAACGGGAACCAGGTTCTGGCCCTTCTTCAAGCAATGGTTCATCACAATATTTCATTTTCAAGTATAAGATCTCTTCATCAGGAAAGTCATATTGCACTGACTGGTAATCTTCAATCGGTTGGTGGGCCAAATGGTCGGCCAAGATACTACCTTTGATCGCTTTCTGAGATCGGTATTCGATATCATACTCTGATAATAACATCTTCCAACGGGAAATCCTCCCAGTTAAAGCAGGCTTCTCAAATATATACTTGATTGGATCCATTTTGGATATCAACCAAGTGGTATGATTCCACATATATTGATGCAAACGCTTAGCAGCCCAAGGCAATGCGCAACAAGTCTTCTCAAGCATAGAATACTGAGTCTCATAATCGGTGAGCTTCTTACTGGGGTAGTAAATTGCAAATTCTCTCTTTCCAATCTCATCTTGTTGACCAGGAACATAACCCATACTTTCATCAAGCACAGTCAAATACATGATCAACGGTCTTCCTTCAACAGGCGGAGACAAAATTGGAGGTTCGAGCAAATACTCTTTAATACTATCGAAAGATTTCTGACAATCTTCGGTCCAATCATAAGACTGATCTTTCTGAAGAAGCTTGAATATAGGCGCACATGTGGCAGTCATGTGGGAAATGAATCTGGAAATATAATTCAAGCGGCCAAGAAAACCTCTGACTTGCTTCTCAGTTTTGGGCGCAGGCATCTCTTGTATTGCTTTGACCTTTGCAGGATCAACTTCAATACCCTTCTCGCTGACAATAAAGCCCAACAACTTACCAGAACGAACACCAAAAGTACACTTATTGGGATTCAAGCGGAGTTTTTATTTCCTCAAATGCTGGAATAGCTTCAATAAATGCTCAACATGTTCCTTTTCATCAATTGATTTAGCAATCATGTCATCTACATAAACTTCAATCTCTTTATGCATCATATCATGAAAAAAGAGTAGTCATTGCTCTTTTGTAAGTTGCACCAACAATCTTTAGACCGAAAGGCATCACTCTATAACAGAATATTCCCCAAGGTGTAATGAATATGGTCTTCTCCATATCTTTGGGTGCCATCTTGATCTGATTATATCCGGAAAATCCATCCATAAACGAAGAGACTTTGAATTTAGCAGTATTGTCTACCAACATATCAATGTGTGGTAAAGGGAAATCATTTTTCGGACTGGCTTTATTCAAATCTCTATAGTCGACACACATGCGGACTTTTCCATCTTTCTTCGGAACATGCATAATATTGGCCACCCATTGCGGATACTCAGCGGTTACAAGGAAATCGGCATCAATTTGCTTCTGCGCTTCCTCCTTGATCTTCACAGCCATATCAGGATGCGTTCTTCTCAACTTCTGCTTGACTGACGGGCATTCTGGCTTCAATGGAAATCTATGCTCCACAATCTTAGAATCCAAACCAGGCATGTCTTGTAGGACCAACCAAACACATCTAAATACTCTTGAAGAAGATCAATCAACCCCTCCTTGACATCTGGACACATGCGAGATCCAATCTTGACTTCCTTCACATCATCCTCGGAACCCAAGTTGACTAGCTCAATCTTCTCTTCAAACGTCTGAATGATCTTTTCATCTTGCTCAAGAAGACGAGATAATTCATCACTCACTTCTTCGTAACTTTCCTCATCGGCCTCAAACACAGGGAATTCAAAATTTGGAGAAGGAGAAAGATCATTGTATTCGATGGGTTTTGAAACCAACTTGCATAATGATATGATATTTTGATTTTAGAGAAGTGGATTTGTGACCAAATATTATGCAGATAGACAATTATATAGTTTACTTATGTTTTTTGTGATTACCATTTTCAGAATAAAGCAAAAAGTAAAAACAAAACATCATAGATGTGGATGAATAGAATTAATTTTATTAATGATCAATTTGAAAATGCCCAACAATGTTCGCTTCTCCCTTAGGCATATGAGAAGGATTTTAAAAACATATAAAATTAATTACTTAGATTGATGCAAAATAACAGGAACATCAACAACAGTCTAATTGTTGCAAGCCTTTCCATGCGTCACAAAATTGGTGCAGTCTTCCTCTTCGTCATCCTCTAGCACAACATCTAAGTATTGTTCATTGCCATGAATGAACCCTCCGCTACGGAAGCTAAGTTGCATATCTTCAGACCTTGCGGTTGATGAACCTCGCTAGAACCCCAAACCGGTTCTGCCTTTGTTGTCGGAGACCTATACCATGCGCCCCCACTAATCAACATTTCCTTCTTCCACAATCTTCTTATCATCTTTCAATGAGGACATAGGTGCCCCAACTTTCTTTTTAGCAGCAATAGATAAGGCCAGGAACGGAGTTCAAACCTCATCCTCAACTTCAACATAAGAGAAATATGATAGGTGGCTAACCAACAGTGCCTTCTCCCGCCAATGATCACAAGCTTTCCATTCTTCACAAATTTGAGCTTCTAATGCAAAATGGAGGTAACAGCTCCCACCTCATGGATCCATGGCCTTCCCAACAAGCAACTATAGGTCGGGTGGATATGCATTACTTGAAAAGTAATTTGAAGATCACTCGGACCTATCTTAACCGGAAGGTCCACTTCACCAATGACTATTTTGCGCGAACTGTCAAAAGCTTTGACGATTACACCGCTATACTTCATAGGCGCTCCTTGATACGATAACTTTGATAGAGTTGACTTTGGCAGCAGATTCAGTGACGACCCGGTGTCAACAAGTGTAAGACCCCAATTTTGGGCCCTAAGATCCCTCATGGCCCATATCATTCATATCATAACCTCAAGGATCATTGCATGCCTTTGTCCCCTCCTAGTGGGTAGATTGCCCTGTAGGTTTGTTTCTTGATCACCCAGCATACTTTGCATTTGTATATCTTTGCCTTTCATATGTTTATCATTCAAAAAGTACAAAAATATTGTCAGTCTAACCTTGTTGATTGCAGATGAAGCAATTAGGTCAAAGACAGTCAACGGTCAGTCAAAGCAATGGATGGTGGCCATTCTTGCAGAATTTGGGCACCATGGTCAATAATCACAAGTTCATACAACTTGAGACATCATTTGAAGTCAAGTTCTCAAGGATTTAGGGTTTGGAAATCATCAGAAGAAGTTCAATCAGTCCAAAACCCTAGAAAAGTCAAACTTGGTCAACTGAGGATTTAATCAGAGATTTGATGGATAGAATTGATCTGAAGAAGTTCATTCATGCTTGTATAAGCCTCATCTATCATGTTCAACCTCATCATGGAAGAAAATCAAGCCAATCAGAAAATTTTCCAGAAATAGAAAGTGGACCTATAATTTCAACTGCCAGAAATGGAAACTTCTTGATCTTAAACTTACATCATGATACAAGCTTCAAATGAATTTTTGCCCAACATGAAAGTTGAAGATCTTGTTCTCCCATTTTCAAAAAGTCCAAGAACTCTCAAATCCCATGTGTGGTTGTCAAGATATGATCAAATCATTTTCACCAAATTTTGAACTTCAACAAGCCATATCTCTCAAACCATAAGGCCAAATTTGGTGGGGTTTTTTCCTACAAACCACATTTTTCATCCTCTTTCCAAAAATATATATTTCATGACCTAAAACCTTGCCAATCAAAATGGCATTTTTGGACCTTTTGCATTTAAATTCAAAGTTTGACCAAACTTTGACTTTTTGAGTTTTTGACTTTTTCTTGATTTGGTCAATTGGGAAATGCTTTAAACCATATTTGAAACTTGCCTCAAGCCATAAACCATGATCATATCACCATTTTCCCATCATTTTGAATCAAAATGCAAAGTTGGCATTTTTATGCATATTGGTTCAAAAAAGCAAAACCAGTACAGTTTTCATATGTACAATCAAAGCAGCAGCAATGTTGGTCTGTCTACAGCCTGGTTATAAGCCCACTCGACCATGAACACACCCTCCATTCCACTTTGTTACAAAATTAGCAAAATTGCAAATCATATCATTTAGCATAAACCAGCTTAACACATCATTAAAGGACCAAAAGCAGACCATATTTAAACTTCATTTTCTGACATTGCAAAACCCTAGACACTGCAGCCACAGACCAAGAACCTTGATACTCTCTCATTCTCCATTTTTCGTTTTTGGCATTTTCTGCTTAAAACACAAAAAAACCCTTGAACAACTGGGATTGATTCTTCATCTGGACATTCTTTGGAACTCCTTTCGAGTATAAAACATCCTCTGCACAGTTTTTATCCGGTTCTGTTTTCAAAGGAGTCCTTCAATGGCAGCTGGGGTTTAGAGTGAAACCAAGCAAGTTTAAACTGATCTTCTTCAAGCCTTCATCATTAGCAACCATTGTGCTCACCTGTTTTTGCTCACAACCACAAAAGGACCACTGTAGCTCACTTTTCTTCAAAACCAAGTAAGGTTTCGACCTTCATTATCTGCTATGCTATGATATGTTTTTGATAGTTTTTGCCATGCTGAATGTTGTGTGCTTTACATCATTTGATTTGGTTAATCATATTGCAAGAAATCTGAACTTTCATTTCTAGGTCCAAATGCATTCTCCATCGATTGGCTCACATGTTTATGATTTCATGAAAACCCTTGCTATATAATGCTTGTATGTAGTTTGATGAAGCTATTGATATGCATATGGTTGATTTCTGGGCATGTTGATTTTTGGTGATTTTGTATGTTGAATGGTGTATACTGCTGTTAAACTACCTGCCTTGTCCAGTTTTTGTGTTCATGATTAACATTTGCTTTGTTGTGGATTGATGTTTGATGATGATTTTGATGAACACATTATGCTGCAGTTGTGAAATATGTTATGTGCTGTTGTATGCTGTTGTTCATGTTTTGTGTTATAATGATGATGACATGATGTTAACAGTGCTGTTATGCTAAAACCTGCTGTTATGATGAATGTTGCTACTGCTGTTATGATGCTATGCTGTTATTTGCTTTGTTGGTCAAATCTTGATGATGCTTAATATGTACTACTGCTGTTTGCAACCTGCCTTGCCTAGACATCCATGTGAGCTGTGTTAGTTATGTTTGGTTTAGGGCTGCTTTGGACATTACATGAACTTTGACATTGCCTTGCTAACTGCCATGTCTCTTGGATTTTGGTTGAGAATGTATGTTGATGATGAAATGCCCTGTTGCAGTTTGTTTTTAAACCTTGCAATTGTCCAGAAATTCATGTGATTTATTTGTTTGTTGTGTTTGAATGTGGCTACTTGATTGCTGCATGATTATCATTTTACATGTTGCTGTTACCTGGTGATGTTTTAATTGATAACATGAAGATGCATGAATGCCATAGCCATGAATACATGTTGCTAAAACCCTAAGTTCCTTGTTAAACCCAGAAAGATGGACGATGATTGGCTGTTGTTGGTTGTTACACTGTTTCATTAAGAACCGACCAATAAGATCATTTCAATTGCCTTGCCTTATGCTGTGCGTTTCAATTAGTGAGTTGCCAAATGACACAATTGCCATCCTGTTGACTTTGTTTGACCACTTGCCTTGCTAGTTTGTTTCATATTTCACCCAATTTCATCCAACTCCAACAATTATTTTCTCATTCATTTTTTCACCAAAAATTATGAAATTTTTTCCACATGTTCACAAATGAGTCTAATATTTAATTGTGAATTTTAATTAATTTTTCATGTCCTGGATTTTAAATGATAAATTATTTTCTCAACATGTGTGAATGATTGATACCTTGTGCCATTCTCTTTGTGAAATACTCATGACATATCCAATGAGCTTGAAATTTTTTGTGGTGAAACTAGACACATTGACCTTCATTTCCATATAAAGTTTGTGCATTTCTCATTTGTGGATTGAGAGTTATGATTTTCTGAAGTTATGTGTTACATTTGGTGCTATACCATGATCATGCATTTTCCCAATTTTTGTTCACATGCTTCCTCTTATCCAAATGACTCCAAATTTTGCATGAATGATCCCTTGAATGTCTAATTGATGTATGAATTTTATTGGAATTAATCATGCTGTTTTCCATTTGATTGAGAATTTTCTTCCATATGTGGTCATTTGTTGACTTTTTGTGCTATGCCTTGCCAAATCTTTTGTGAAATTCTCAAATCTTATTGTATGTCCATGAAATTTCATATGTGACAACTAGACACTTCAAGCTTTGCATTGGTGTTAATCTCATTCTTTTCTCTTCTGTTTTCAAATTAATATGATTTTTTGAAGTTGACCCATGCTTGTTGACTTTCACCATGCTTACTTGAATTTGATTTGACTTCATGATTTTATTTGACTGCCTTCCTCTCATCCAAATGCCATGAAATTTTGCATGTGTTCCATGTTAGATGTTAGGATTGAGTGTAATTTATTTCATAATTTTTGAAATTGTTTGAGTTGACTTTTGAATGAAGTCCTTGCTGTTGACTTTTACATGCTTCCTTTGCTATGCTTTGCATTCTTTTGCATATGAAATGGCTTTGATGCATGATATAAGTTTGAATCCAATTGTGTTTACTTTCTTACATGATTGAATTTGACTTTGATTGAACATTGCTTGCTGCCTTGACTTTTTCTTTCATCTTTGACCCTAGGCCAGTCCTAGTGGTCTTCTGAGCTTATGTTGAGTTCATCTGTTTCAGGTTGAACACTAATGCCTTGAGGATCATTCAAATATTTGTTTGAGTTGAATTATATGGTTTGCTAACCTTTGTTTTGTAGGTGACTCACATGCTTGAGTCTTTGTGCCTTGCACAATTGGTCCCACTGTGTGACTATTGGTTCATTTCCTTTTGATTTTGACTGTTGACTTGTTTGCTAATAAGTTTGACTTTTGCAGGTACTTTAGTTGCCTAAGTTCTTTGAACTTGATTGCTTGCTTTGCTTTTTAGCATTTGCTTTGAGGTATAATTACTTCTTCTTCATGTAGTCTAGAGACCCGGTCTGTTATTTGACCGGGCAAACTGTCTGAAGTCCTCCTTAAGAGGCAATGCCTGTGTTTGTTTAAATTTGTCCTAAGCAGGAAAAGTCCTTCAAGTAAGGCAATTGGTGGAAGGTAGGGATAAGCAATCTATCCCCCACTATTCAGTGTGTCCTCTCTTTGCTCCCAGTACCTGGTTGAAGCAATGAGATAAATACCCAAGATCTAATCGAGTCAATAATGTGGAGAGAGTTCCTACTTTCTGAACTCCCACACTTTCTTTGATGCTCTCTCTGATTTGAGATAGAAGCAATGAGGCACACCCCTCATCTCCTATTCATCTGCTTCACCTGAGCCCCTCAATGGCCAGGTTAAGAGCGACCTTTACCCATTACAGTGGACTGTTAAAGTCAAACCCTCTTGTGTGAGCCCCCATTGTTTGGCTATAGAGTGTGTTGTTTGCTATTCATTGATTGATTGATTGCTTCATATGCACTTGCTTGCTTATATGTTATGCATTTATCATCATCATCAATTGCCATTAATGCATGATCATCTCATCTGTTTTGTGATGCTATCATTGTTGTTTGCCCGTTGAGGACAATTGTAAGTCCATTGCTTTTGGCATTTGCTCCTGTGATATGGAAGGATAGAGTGTAAGACCTCACTGGTCACTCATATCTTCTGTTATCTGTTTGTATGTGAGGATACAGTTATAAGTCCCTGTAAGTTGGCATCTGTTATCCTGTGATCATAATTTGATCTGTTTGATTTGTATGTGAGGTTGCAGTTGTAAGTCCCTGTAAGTTGGCATCTGTTATCCTGTGATCATAATTTGATCTGTTTGATTTGCATGTGAGGTTGCAGTTGTAAGTCCCTGTAAGTTGGCATCTGCTTTCCTGTGATCATAGTTTGTTCATCTGTTTGTGTGTGAGGTTGCAATTATAAGTCCCTGTAAGTTGGCATTTGCATTCCTGTGATCCTAGTGTTGCTTTTGTTCTTGTATGTGAGGATCCATTGTAAGTCCCTGTGATGTGGCATTGGATTTCCTGTGAGCATACTGTGGAGTTAACCTAAGTCCAGATAGATTGGCAGTTGACTTCCATGTCTCATCTTTGTTTTTCTTCTGAGGAGATTAGTGTAAGTCCATTGAGTGGCATCTGACATCCCATTTTGTTTTAGGAGATTGGTATAAGACCATTGATTGGCATCCGATATCCGCTTTTTGCTTTGTTTGTTTATTATTATCAATTGCCATTCCAAAGGACACACTTGAATCATTTGCTATATGATTTCAAGAAGTGAACCTTCTAAGAAGTTTTATTATTCATCCTTCATCCATTCATCATCCATTATGTCCTAGACTTTTCACACTTTATTTTTTCAAATTTGGCATAAGTGTTGTGCAAACATCTTCATGTTTTCAAACTAAAAACCTGGACTCAAGTCCTTGACCTTTTTTCAAACTTCATTTCATAATACTTCTCTGAATTGATCTTAATCATACTTTGACTCCATTTTCATAATCATAATCAGTAATTCCACTCATTCACCTGTTTTGGCTTTGTCCATTAATCTTTTCATACATGAGCTATAGGTTTGATTTATCTTAGTGGTTGATGTTAATCTCACCTTCTGTCTTTAGTGATTGAATTGTAAGCCTTCCTTGCCTATTATAGGGTTAACCCCTCCCTGGCAAGTTGAAGCTGTTCTCACATGGTGGACGTTGTTGTTTGTATAAGGTTGAGTTTTCTCCCGTGGATAACGTAAGACCTAGGGTTTGTGTTTAAAATTGAACCTAACCCACTTTTGGAAATCTTTTAGCCGAACTACGGCGTTCTGATCCTTACCTTTGATGGAAGGTACGTAGGCAACGGGTTCATCCGTTCGAACCCAATAATAATAAAAATGTGTATTCTTTTCTCACCATCCCAATCATGTTTGCACAATATATATGTCATAACAAATAATAATTTTTGCATAACAAGTGTGAAAAGGGCTCCCTAGGAGTACCTAGGACGTAGTGGGTGCCTAACACCTTCCCATTGCGTAATTTACCCCTTACCCAGAATCTCTGATCTTTTTATTAGTTTTCTACGTGTAAAACTTCTTAGGCTTTTGTTCGCTTTTTAGCCAATCCTTTGGATAAATAAAAGTGCGGTGGCGACTCGAAATTCTTCATGTATCTCTTAGCTTGTGATTTAATCGATAGATCATATAGCGACGAATACACCGCTACAGAAAAGTGGCGACTCCACTGGGGATAACAAACAGTCATCCCTGGTGGTATTGCCTACTTTTCACCCTTGTTGTGATATATGTTATTATTCTTTTTCTGACATATTTTTGTACAATTTGGGATGAATGTATTGATTGTAATGTGTGAATTGCTTGATATACATTTGCTGTGTGCTTTGGTGATCTGTGAGATGAGTTCTGTACCCGAACTCGAGTGCTCTCTAGGATAGGAGAATGGCATAGTCTTGTCGACTGGTGTGGAGTAGTCCTTAGCCAGTTGACTTGCGAGTCCATTCACTTGGTGGAGGTCATGTTGAACTAATAATGTCACACAAGTTATTTGTGGTTAGGCATTATTCTTTCAATCATGTTCCGCAGAAGCCAAGGACCTTAGTTTACCAAACCCATCTTGGCCTATTTTTAGGACTGTAGTGCGGAGGTCGTTCAGATGTCAGTTCTGATACGATTGTCACGCGATACTACACTCATAAGAGTTTCTCTTGAGAATATTCTTGGAATACGAGTATTCGTTCCTCCGATAATATTCGAAAGATGGAACGATGATTATGGGAACCTCTGATAGAACATGTCTGGCAGGTTTAAACCCTAGTACACTCCCTTTGGGTGGTTCTTAACCGAGACTCCATGCTCGTGACTCTCAACAAACCCGTGATTCGTGGTTGAGTCGTTCAAACATTGTTAATATCAATGGATCCCGGATCAGGTGTAAAACCTAAAATCCATCAAAGCGGCTGGTTGATATTAAGAATGTCTGAACCGGTTCATGTACCGTTAATATCAATGGAACTTGGGTGTCGATAAGGTGAAAACCTAAATCCACCAAAATGGATGATTGATATTAGGGATACATAGAGCTTTCCCACGACCTTTGTTTGGTGTGCTTTGCTTGATCCTTGAGTGTGTTTGTTGCATTCATGCATTCACGCATTCATCCGCATTCATGTCATCAAAAGAGAAAATTTTCAAGGAACTTAAAGGGTTATTTGCAAAATTTTCAGACATGGAAAGACCGAAAAGGCATACAAAGAAGTACAGCTTCAAGCAGCCCGATGTAAAAGAGTTAAGGAATCTGACATCGTATGTATTAGATCCCTTGGGTTTCAAGGCTCGATATGGGAAGCTTCTGCCGTTGCTGACTACTCAGGTGGATGAGGGATTGATGAGCACTCTTGCTCAGTTCTATGATCCGCTCTATCATTGCTTCTTATTTCCGGACTTCCAGTTGTTGCCAACTTTGGAAGAATACTCTCACCTTATTGGGATTCCTATTCTGGATCAAGTGCCGTTCAGTGGCTTAGAGAGTATTCCATCTGCTCGAGAGATTTCTAGTCTGTTGCACATAGATGAAGACCTGATTAGAGCTAATCTGACTACCAAAGGCGGAATTCAGGGTTTTCCCTCCGAGTTCCTTATTGCTCAAGCCATTTTCTATGGGAAGGCCATGAGTGAGGATGCCTTTGAGGCTCTATTTGTACTGCTCATCTATGGATTGGTGTTATTTCCCAACTTCGACAAGTTCGTCGACATGAACGCTATTAGGATCTTTTCAGTCCTTAATCCGGTTCCGACCTTGTTGGGTGATGCATATGTCTCCATGCATCTAAGGAATATGAAGAATGGAGGAGTCATTGTCTGCTGTTTACCCCTGCTGTACAAGTGGTTTATTTCGCACTTGCCGCAGACAGTTGCTTTCAAGGAGAACAAGGGATGTCTACGGTGGTCTCAGAGACTCATGTCTCTCACCAATGATGATATCACCTGGTATGATCGCGTGTATGACACCGTCCAGATCATTAATTCTTGTGGTGAATTCCCCAATGTGCCTCTTCTTGGTACATGTGGTGGGATTACCTACAACCCTACGCTTGCACGTCGTCAGCTTGGGTTCCCCCTAAAGGATAAACCCCATAACATTCTGTTAGAAGGTGTATTCTTTCAGGAAGGTAAAGATCCCCAAGGCCTGAAAGCCAGATTTGTCCGCGCTTGGCGCAATATTCGCATAAAGAGTAGGAATGATTTGGGTCCAAAGAACTGCATTGCTTTGGAGCCCTATACCTCTTGGGTCAGACAGAGGGCTGCTACCTACCTGATGCCATATGATCATCCAAGACCTACACTGTTGGATGCGGTTGGGCCTTCAACCCTCCCTACCCAACGTGTAGAGGAGTTGAGAGAAGAAGACCTTTCGCGTGCCTGGATCCGCGAGAGAGAGGAATTGCTGCAGCAGCTCAAGGAGAAGGATGCTATGATTGAATTTCTCGAGCACCGAGTGATCGATGATCCGAACGACACTTGGACTTCTCTGCTTCCTCAGTCATCCAAATTCTGGAAAAGGAAGTATGATCAACTTGCAAAGGAGAAAGCTGATATGGAGGCCGCCTATGAGAGAGAGATCAAGAAGTTGTACACTTCTCGTCTTCCAGCATCCCGAGCTAATAGGGATCCATAGGATGTTATTTACCTTTTCTCTTTGTAATATTTAAAAGAATGCTGTACTCCTTTGTCTTAATATTTTGAATGAAATATTTTCCATGAACAATCAAAATGTTTAAATATTCGAAATATTGCAAACAAATACCCTGAGGGTTCCTTGAAAATTAAAGCATTTGCACAAGCATTGCATGCATCATTCTTGCATAAGCAGGTACCCATTTTTCTGGTCTTCCGGTTCTAACATCTGCTCTTCATTTATTTTGAAGACAAGCTGACTCACCGGTATTATACGAGGGTCAACTCTGCAAGGATTATGGAGCAATTGGAACAAGAGAATCAGACTCTGAGGGATGAAGTCGCCAGACTTGGCGCATTGATGGAGCAACTTCTTGCTGCCCAGAATCAGCCCGCTCCCCAACAGCCAGCAACTCCGGTTCAGCGGACAGTCATATCTGAGATAGCTACCTCAACGGTGCCCGTTAGTGCCTCGCAGCCAAACGCCATGCCTCCCGGTTTTCCTTGGGGGATGCCTCCTGGCTTCATGCCTGATCTGCCAGCTCCTACATTCGCTCAAATGCCGGCATCTAGCCCGGTCCCTATTCCTGTGCCTCCTGTCGTGCATACCATGCCTAGGGTAGACGACACCATTTATCATTCTGAAGCTTCTGAAGGCTCAGATGTGCATGAGAAAATGGATGCAATGAACGACCAATTCCTTGAGCTGAGGAAGGAATTGAGAACTCTCCGTGGCAAAGATCTCTTCGGCAAGTCAGCAGCCGAACTTTGTCTAGTTCCCGGTGTGAAAATACCAGTTAAATTCAAGGTCCCAGACTTTGAGAAGTATAAAGGGAACACTTGTCCTTTGGCACACTTAGTCATGTATGCCAGAAAGATGTCCACGCAGACCGACAACGATCAACTCTTGATCCACTATTTCCAAGACAGCTTGTCTGGTGCTGCTCTCCGTTGGTACATGAGCCTGGACAGCGTCAACATCCGCTCTTTCAATGATCTTGGCGAAGCTTTCGTCAAGCAATATAAATACAATGTTGACATGGCGCCTGACAGAGATCAACTCAGGTCTATGTCACAAAAGGACAAAGAGACGTTCAAGGAGTACGCCCAGAGATGGCGTGAGCTGGCAGCTCAAATTACTCCACCATTAGAAGAGAAAGAGATGACCAAGATCTTTCTGAAGACTCTTGGGTCATTTTATTATGAGAGAATGGTGGCCAGCGCTCCCTCTGATTTCACCGAGATGGTGAACATGGGGATGCGTCTTGAAGAAGGCGTCCGCGAAGGACGATTAGCTAAAGATGATGGTTCTTCCTCTAAACGGTATGGAGCGTTTAAGAGGAAAGAAGGAGAAGCGCATGCCGTGCAGTCTCAGCCCAAGCATAGAAGACCCTCTGTTCAGAGGAAGCCTGCGCATCATTCCAAACATCAGCATCAGGTAGCTAGTGTGGCGCCTGTATTCAAGGATAATGCTCAACAGTATCAGCATCAACAGCAATATCCACAACCGCAATACCAGCAACAGCAGCGTCCACAGCAACAGGCTTACCAGCCTCGTGGAAGTACAACCAATCAAGCAAATGCGAACTATGATAGGAAGAAGGTCAGCTTCGACCCGATTCCGATGACATATACAGAGCTTTATCCCTCCTTGTTGGAGAGAAAGTTGGTTTCACCCAGGGATCCTCCTGCTATTCCTGCAAACCCGCAATGGTGGTACAAACCAGACCAACATTGTGTCTACCATTCCGGTGCTCCGGGCCACAACGTTGAGAACTGCTTCCCGCTGAAGAATAAGGTTCAAGACCTTATGAGAAGCGGAATTCTGAGTTTCGAGGACTCCAATCCGAATGTCACCAGGAACCCATTGCCTTCGCATGGGAAATCTGTCAATATGATCCAGGAAGACCTTGGGAAGTACAAGGTTAAGTACATCAGCCATATCCGGCAGTCATTGGTTGGATTACATAAAATGCTGTGTCAGCACAGCTATTTGAAGCATAACCATGACCAGTGCCGCGTCTGTTCTGTCAACCGCTTGGGTTGTGACCAAGTACGCTGTGAACTTCAGAAGTTGTTGAATGAGGGTACCATTGAGATTCTCCAGAATCGCAATGTGGATACAGTTGAGCCCGAAGTGAGTGTTATCTCCCCGGTGTTCAAATTGCCAGAGCCCGTTGTTATTCGTTATAATAGCAACAAGCCTAAAGCTTCCCCTGCTTTGATCATCAAACCAGCTGGCCCTGTGCCGTATTCATCTGATCAAGCCGTACCTTTCCGGTACAATCCTGTTGCTGTCCAGGATGGGGTTGAGGTACCTCTGCCGTCTACTTCCGTAACCACTATCGCTGATGTTAGTGGATTGACCCGTAGTGGCCGTGTCTTTTCTGCACCTGCCAAAGCTCCTGCTGTTTCTTCTGAATCTGTTGAGCGCCCTGTAGGGAATGCTGTGAATGTTCAGAATCCGGCACTTGATGTTGCCAAACCCTCCTCGTCTGTACAAAAGACTCCCATTTCTTCAGTTGTTGGCCCGAGTGGCATTGTTGATGAAGAATCTGATGAGATGCTGAGGCTTATCAGAAAGAGCGAGTACAATATTGTAGACCAGCTTCTACACACGCCCTCCAAGATCTCCATTCTTTCTCTATTGCTGAACTCAGAGCCTCATAGGGAGTCTCTGCAGAAAGTCTTGGACCTGGCGTACGTTGATCACGACGTCACCTTGGAACAATTTGATAGCATTGTTGCAAACATTACCGCTTGCAACACTCTGAGCTTTTGTGACGCTGATCTCCCTGAGGAGGGAAGAGACCACAACATGGCTTTACACATATCTATGAATTGCAAATCTGATGCAATGTCCAATGTACTGGTGGACACTGGATCGTCCCTTAATGTATTGCCAAAATCCACACTCTCTCGATTGTCATATCAAGGTCCTCCTATGAGGCAGAGTGGGGTTGTTGTTAAAGCTTTTGATGGGTCGCGTAAGACCGTGATTGGGGAAGTGGACCTCCCAATCAAGATTGGACCAAGTGATTTCCAGATCACTTTTCAAGTAATGGATATTCACCCATCATACAGCTGTCTCTTGGGCAGACCATGGATTCACGAGGCCGGCGCCGTGACATCCACCCTACACCAAAAGCTGAAGTTTGTGAAAAACAAGAAATTGGTTGTAGTAGGGGGAGAAAAGGCTCTCCTGGTCAGTAATCTATCTTCTTTCTCGTACATTGATGCTGAGGATGAAGTTGGAACTCAGTTCCAAGCTTTATCTATTGATAAACCAATCGAGAAGAAGTCTCCTTCATTCACTTCCTACCGAGATGCTAAACTGGCCATTGAATGTGGTGCAGTAGCTGGATTAGGTAAAGTGCTTGAACTTGAAGATAATCGATCCCGGGCTGGCATTGGCTATGGTTCTGGGGCATTCAACGAGCAAGGTCTGTTCACGAGTGGAGGATTCATCCATGCTGATCAACCTGCAGAAGAGGAAGCTGCTGCTATCATCGAAGAAGAAGATGCAGAAGATCTGAACAATTTTGTTATACCTGGTGGTGTCTGCCACAATTGGGTCGCTGTGGATGTTCCTACAGTTATCCATAGATCAGAGTAATTGTTCATTTTGTTTAAAACCCTTCTCCCATGCCAAAAGGAGAAGTGATGACATTGTTGGCAAAACATATATACAATGATATTTTCATTCAATTTTTGCATTGTCAAAACATTTGTTTTTCCTTTGTTTTCACTTTTTGCTTTTCTTTATGAAATCAGTGATCACAAAAAACCATAAAAACAAAAATAAAAGCTATAAAAGCAACATTCTTTCATCTGCATAATGATTTGCTTGTTTAAATGCTGAATTTTTCTTAACCAAAATCATTATGCAGGTTGATTCTAAAACCCATTGAACATAATGATCCAACGCCATCTCCCAACTTTGAATTCCCTGTATTTGAGGCAGAAGAAGATGACGTTGAAGAGATCCTGATGAGATCACCCGTCTCCTTGAGCACGAAGAGAAGATCATTCAGCCGCATCTCGAAGACTTGGAAACAGTCAACTTGGGATCTGAAGATTGTGAGCGCCTGGTGAAGATTGGGGCACTTCTTGAAGGGTCTGTTAAGGAAGATTTGATCAGCTTGCTACGAGAATATTCAGATATCTTTGCTTGGTCCTATGAAGACATGCCGGGTTTAGATACAGATATTGTGCAACATTTCCTGCCTTTGAAGCCTGAGTGCGTGCCTGTGAAGCAGAAGCTCAGAAGAACTCATCCAGATATGGCAGTGAAGATCAAAGAGGAAGTTCAGAAGCAAATTGATGCGGGGTTTCTGGTGACTTCGACATATCCTCAATGGGTGGCCAATATTGTGCCTGTTCCTAAGAAGGACGGAAAAGTCCGTATGTGCGTTGATTACAGAGATTTGAATAAAGCTAGCCCAAAAGATGATTTTCCTCTACCACACATTGACATGTTGGTAGACAATACAGCTAAATTCAAAGTCTTTTCCTTTATGGACGGATTTTCCGGATATAATCAAATCAAGATGGCACCAGAGGATATGGAGAAGACAACATTCATCACACCTTGGGGAACATTCTGTTATCGAGTGATGCCCTTCGGTTTGAAGAACGCCGGAGCCACGTATCAACGAGCTATGACTACCTTGTTTCATGATATGATGCACAAGGAGATAGAAGTCTATGTTGATGATATGATTGCTAAGTCCCGAACGGAAGTTGAGCATATTGAGCATTTGTTGAAGCTTTTTCAGCGTTTGAGGAAGTTCCAGCTTCGTCTGAATCCGAACAAATGTACTTTTGGAGTCCGTTCCGGAAAGTTGTTGGGTTTTGTGGTAAGTGAAAGAGGTATTGAGGTTGATCCTGCCAAGGTCAAAGCAATACAAGAGATGCCCGCACCCAAAACTGAGAAGCAAGTCCGAGGTTTTCTTGGCCGCTTGAACTACATTTCCAGATTTATATCCCACATGACTGCCACATGTGCGCCGATATTCAAGCTCCTCCGGAAAGATCAGTCTCATGATTGGACCGAGGATTGCCAGAAAGCTTTCGACAGTATCAAAGATTATCTGTCCGAACCTCCGATTTTGTCTCCGCCAGTAGAAGGAAGACCTCTGATTATGTACTTAACAGTTCTTGAAGACTCGATGGGTTGTGTACTCGGTCAACAAGATGAATCAGGGAAGAAGGAGTTTGCTATATACTACCTCAGTAAGAAGTTTACTGATTGTGAGTCTCGGTACTCTATGCTTGAGAAGACGTGCTGTGCTTTAGCTTGGGCAGCTAAGCGTTTGCGCCAGTACATGATAAATCATACCACTTGGTTGATATCCAGAATGGATCCAATTAAGTATATCTTCGAGAAGCCTGCTTTAACTGGGAGGATTGCCCGTTGGCAGATGCTGTTGTCTGAGTATGATATTGAGTATCGAGCTCAGAAAGCTATCAAAGGTAGTATCGTGGCTGACCACCTAGCGCACCAGCCAATTGAAGATCATCAGTCTGTTCAGTATGACTTCCCCGACGAGGAAATTCTGTATTTGAAGATGAAAGATTGCGATGAGCCTACACTTGATGAAGGTCCAGAACCTGGTTCCAGATGGACGATGGTGTTTGATGGCGCTGTAAATCAATATGGAAAGGGAATTGGGGCAGTAATTGTTAATCCCCAGGGATCGCACATTCCATTTACAGCAAGGCTAACCTTCAAATGCACGAATAACATGGCGGAGTATGAAGCCTGTATTATGGGACTTGAAGAATGCATTGATTTGAGAATCAAGTATCTTGATGTCTATGGTGTTTCAGCTTTGGTTGTCAATCAAATCAAAGGTGAATGGGAGACGAATCAACCAGGTCTCATCCCGTACAGAGATTATGCAAGGAGAATTTCAACTTTCTTCACAGAGGTTGAATTTTATCATATTCCTCGAGAGGATAATCGGATGGCAGATGCCCTTGCAACGCTTGCTTCCATGATTGTTGTCAGATGGTGGAATGATGTCCCCAACATTACTGTGATGCGCTTGGACAGACCCGCTCACATATTTGCAATTGAAGACGTGAAAGATGACAAGCCTTGGTATTTTGATATCAAGAATTTCCTCCAGAACCAGGTCTACCCGCCTGGGGCATCAAACAAAGATAGGAAAACTTTGAGAAGGTTGTCAGGCAGTTTCTACCTCAGTGGTGAAGTGCTGTACAAGAGAAATTTTGATATGGTTTTGCTCAGATGCGTGGATAGACACGAAGCAAACCTATTGATGACTGAGGTCCATGAGGGTTCATTTGGTACTCATTCCAATGGACATGCCATGGCTAAGAAAATGTTGAGAGCAGGCTACTATTGGCTGACAATGGAGTCTGACTGTTGCAAGTATGTGAAGAAATGTCACAAGTGTCAAATTTATGCGGATAAGATTCATATTCCTCCGACACTCCTGAATGTGATTTCATCACCATGGCCTTTCTCTATGTGGGGAATCGACATGATCGGCATGATTGAGCCGAAAGCGTCCAATGGACATCGTTTTATTCTCGTAGCAATTGATTACTTCACCAAATGGGTTGAAGCCGCTTCGTACGCGAATGTAACCAGGCAGGTGGTTGTGAAGTTTATCAAGAATCAGTTGATTTGCCGTTATGGTGTGCCAGAGAGGATCATTACTGATAATGGATCCAATCTGAATAACAAGATGATGGATGAGTTGTGCGCTGAATTTAAGATTGCACACCATAATTCCTCTCCTTACAGACCTAAGATGAATGGGGCTGTTGAAGCTGCTAACAAGAATATCAAGAGAATTATCCAGAAGATGACTGTCACTTACAAAGATTGGCATGAGATGCTGCCATTTGCTTTGCATGGATATCGTACGTCTGTACGCACTTCAACAGGGGCAACCCCTTTCTCTCTTGTTTATGGCATGGAAGCCGTTCTCCCAGTAGAGGTGGAGATCCCATCAATGCGAGTCTTGATGGAAGCCAAGTTGACTGATGCTGAATGGATTCAGAGTCGTTATGACCAGTTGAATTTGATTGAAGAGAAGAGATTAACTGCCATGTGCCATGGTCAGTTATATCAGCAGAGAATGAAGAAAGCATTCGACAAGAAGGTCAAGCCTCGTGTGTTCCGAGAAGGTGACCTTGTGCTCAAGAAAGTTTTGTCTTTCGCGCCCGATTCCAGGGGCAAGTGGACTCCAAACTACGAGGGTCCATATGTTGTTAAGAGAGCCTTTTCAGGCGGAGCTTTGATGCTTACAACAATGGATGGGGAGGATTTCACTCGTCCTGTGAATTCAGATGCAGTTAAGAGATACTTTGCCTAAAAAAAAGTATATGCAAATGAAAAAAGAATGAATAAAAAACAGAATTGCTCGCTAAGTTGAAAACCCGAAAGGGCGGCTTAGGCAAAAATGAGCGTCTCGGTGGAGAACCCTCAGGGGTAATCCAGGCAAAAATTAGAGACTTGAAAAAAGAGATATATTTGCATCCCGCTAGATTGAGTACCTCACCCTGGGGCAATCTAGGCAAAAATCAGGGATTTCGGCAAGTAACTGCATCCTGACAAGACTATCTGTTCATCAGTCGTCATTTCGTCAGAAGATTCTCGATTCGTCGTCAACTGAAGCTTCGGATACATCGAGATTCAAATTGGTAGAGAAAGGATCATTATGTTCAATGTAGCCCTCTTTCAATATATATCACTGATTTCAAATTTGTACAGATCTATGGAGTCTTGCCATTTGCAGGCTACCATTCTATCAAATCAATTCGAGCTTTTATCCATTTATTTGCACTCTTATTTGTTTCAATTCAACAAATGTTTTGCATGTTTTAAATTGATAAAATGTCATTGTTTTAAACAAATTAAATTTTTCAAAATTTTTGTTTTAAACAAAGTGAACATTCACAAGATTGAAAGGATACTCAAGAATATCTCAGTGCTCTCCCGAGGTGGCATGATTCCCAACAGGTAAGACATTTGTTCATATTCCTGGTTTGGTGGTACCTTCTTTCTTCAGATCTTTGTTGAGGTTGTTCCTCAGACAGAGTAGTTGTTGGGGTTGTTCCCCAGTACAGTCGCAAGTGATTTGTTGTTGAAGACTTCGTACTCTCCAGCAGCAGTTTTTCCCTAGCATGGGTGTTTTCCTTGTAGAAGTTTCGGCGGTTGATGGTTTGTCATCTTGGTGCCCCGTCCCTTTATCCAGTGGGTCATATCCCCAGACTTTATTTGTCTCCTCAGCACAGTCATGAGTGTAGTTGTTGATTGATACTCCCTTCGGAGTCGCGAGTAGAGCTGTTATTAATATCCCCACCAGGGTTGTAAGTGAAGTTGTTACCGCTTTTTCCCCATGCGTGTGCCAGCAGGATTTGTCTGTTTCCTCAGCACGTTCGCTTTCTTTTGAAGACTCGGTAAGTCAGTGGTTTGACACCCGGTACTTTACCCTTCCCCCGGCGAAGTCGTCTGTGGAATTATTACTATCTCTCCATCAGAGTTTATTCTCTCCAGCAGAGCAGGATTTATTTTCCTACTCAGTGGTTAATTTGGGTTGACATCCCAGTATATTACAATCATCTCTTCCTCAGCATAGTCTGCAGAGTGGTTGTCGTGGCAGTATTGCCCGTTGAATACTCTTTCAATCCCCGATATGGTCGGATGATGGCTTTAGCATCCAGTGAACGGATTTGATTTCCTGACTGTTTGTGATCCCCAGTAGAGTGGCTTTTATTGCAGAATCTACTTGTTGTGATCAGTTTGCTGTGTATCCTCCCCAAGCGGAGTGGTTTATTGCAGAATCTATCTGTTTGATCTGTCCTCCCTCAGTGGTTTGTTCCCAAGAGAGTAGCCGACAGTTTTCCCCAATAGAGTTGCTTATGCAGTCAGATTCTATTTGGATGATATCATTCTCCCTCAGTGGGTTATTCCCCAGCGGAGTTGTGTGGATTTGCTTCTACAGCAGTTCGTGCTTATGCGCTTTTTGTTTCTCAGTTGACACTAGGATCCCCTGCGGATGCTTTGGGATCTCTCTTGTTCCCCTACAGAGTTGTCTTGGTGGCTGTCTTGCCCGTTGTGACTTTCTGTACCCTGATTGGGTTGTTTCCTGATATTTCTGATTCTTTGCTTCTTCAGCAGTACCTGCAGATCTTTGCTTTACAGCATATGGATCTCCGCAGATTGGCTCTCCAGCTGGTTTTTCCCTGGAAGTATAATACCGGATGTTTGTTCCTGAACCTGTTTGTGTTAGAATTGTCTGTTTTGTCAGCATTCATCAAACATAAATCACGCATATTCATGCATATTCATAAACATTCAGATATTCATGTTGCATTTCTCGCCATATATCTTTTGTTTGTCGTGTCTCCTGCTATGGTGATATAGATCTCTTTACAGATCTCCCCAAGCAGATGTCGGGTGTTTATAAATCTCTCCATATAGAGTCGGCCCCGTAAGCAGAAAATGCGTCTGTCTTTCCTTCTGCAGTTCCCCACTGAGATTATCCTCGTGGATGACGGTTTCTTCCGTTTCCTCCCAACACATATATTGGGATGGATTTTCCTATTTGAGTTATATCCTCATTAGGACGTGTCTTTATTCAGTCTGTCTCTTCGGATTATTCCCGAATCGACTATTTGTCAAATATCTTGTGCTTCCCAGTGGGTTGTTCCCCAGCGGAATGTTTTTGGGCCTCTACCCAGTAACCGGTAGTTGTAAGTCCTATCTTTTCCTGGCTTTCTTGACAGAATTTGTGGTTATACACCTTTTATTCTCCAGCCAGAGTTTTTGGTTTTCTACCTATTACCCGGTAGTTGTAAATCCTATTTTCCTGCTCTTCAGCAGTTTGTGGTTTGTTATAAACCCTGTTTTGGTTTCCCGTGCGGATTTGTGATTTGTTCTATCCCCACGCGGAGTTTTTTTTGGTCTTCTACCCCGTATTCGGTAGATGTAAACCCTAATTTTTGTGGTTATCTTCATCCAATATATTTGATGATGATTTTCCTTTGCTTGTATAAGTTGCTCAGATTAGCACTTATATCTTTAGCAAATATTTTGCGGATAATTGCCGTATGCTAGCAATTTTATCCCCAGTGGGTCTTTTCACCGTATGCTAGTGATTTGTTCCCCGGATCATTGGTTGTTTACCAGTGCATCCCCAGCTAGTCTTCTGTCGATAATTGCCGGATGCTTGCAATTTATCCTCAGCAGTTCGCCTTTCATTTACCCTTTTGTCGGTAATGTCTGTTGCTCTTTTGATTGGTTGTCATTATATACCTAATTTGGTATCCCGATGCCTTTCTGTTCGGTTGATTTATCCTTTGTTGACCCAGTAACCGGTTGTGGATAGTCTTCCATGCGAGTATATTATTCACGGTCTGCCGGTAATGAATAGTATATCTCATGCGCTCTTCAGTCGAAGCCTTTTGTGTTTCCCCAGTCGAGTAAGATTCGTTAGTTCCCTTTGTGGAGTCGAATATTCTTGTTGTTGGATAATTGCCGGATGCTTGCAATTTATCCCTTTGAGTTGTCCTTCGTTTACCCGTATGCTTGGTATCGATTGTCTCTCTTTTTGGTTAGTCACCTATTATATACCCAGTAACTGGTATCTCTGGTGTCTTTTCCTTTCGAGTGTATTATTCACGGTCCGCCGGTAATGAATAATATATCTCATGCGCTCTTTAGTTGGAATCCTTTGTTGATTTTCCCCAACTGAGCAAGATTCGTATTCTTTGTAGAATCGAATAGCCATCCTTTAACCAGTTTGTGTTTGGATGATGAGTGTTTTGGAAGTGAAATCCAATTCACGTTTTCGGTAGATCACCTATTATATACCCAGTAACCGGTATCTCTGGTGTTTCTTACCATGCGAGTTTATTATCTACGTTCTGACGGTAATAGATAATATATCTCATGCGAGTATCTTATCCACGGTCTGCCGGTAATGGATATTATATCTCATGCACTCTTTGGGTTTGTGTCCCCAGTTGAGTAAGATTCGTTTTCCCGTGGTGGATTCGAATGTCCATCCTGTAAGTTGTTTTGCTTTTTTCAAGCCCTCCTTTCGGATGATGAGTGTTTTGGAAGTGAAAACCAATTCACGTTTTCGGATTTTATCCTATAAACAACCCAGTAACCGGTTCAGGATAATTTTCCTCTCGAGTATATTATTCACGGTCTGCCGGTAATGAATAATATGTCTCATCTGAGTATTCTATCCACGTTCTGACGGTAATGGATATTATATCTCGTTCACTCTTGGGTCAATCTTTTGTTGTTTTCCCCTCAGAGTAAGATTCTTTTTTCCTTGTGGAATTGAATGTCCATCCTTTGAACAAGTTTGCTTTTCTAGCTCTCTTCAGGATGATGAGTGTTTTGGAAGTGAAAACCAATTCACGTTTTGGTCGGTCACCTATTATATACCCAGTAATCGGTATCCTTGGTGTTCCCTCCTTTCTGCTCCCTATTATGACCTCGGTCCCCCTGTGGAGTCAGATTTTCCTGAGTTTGTTACCCGTATGCTTGGTAACATCTCATTTCTTTGTTACTTCCCCAGTGGAACTTTTTGTTGCTTCTCCCCAGGAGTCAGCTTGTGTCTCTCCAATGGATTTATTTTCCATTTGGAATTCTTTTCCCCAGTGTGAGTCCTTCACTCCCCAGTGACTTCTCTAGTCTGTTTTCTGTTTCCCTAATCAGAGTCGTGTTTTGTTCACGTTATGTCAGTTTTATCTTCCCCAGTTTGGAGTCGTGTATTGTCCACACATTTCTTTTTCTTTTATTATCCCCATAGAGTCTTGTTAGAGCCTCTGTTCCTGGTGAGTGTACTACTCCGATGGATCATCTTTTCTTCTGTGTGAATCATATTCCCCACAGAGTTTGTGTCTTTTGCATACATACATTTGCATCATGAGGTCTCTTAGGGACCAAAATTTGTCTCATTACTGTTATTTAAGCCCATTCTACCGCGTCGAGATGAAGATTTCTAAACTTCACTTCTCCGGCTAGAATGACCTTAAATAGGGGCATCTGTAAGACCCCAATTTTGGGCCCTAAGATCCCTCATGGCCCATATCATTCATATCATAACCTCAAGGATCATTGCATGCCTTTGTCCCCTCCTAGTGGGTAGATTGCCCTGTAGGTTTGTTTCTTGATCACCCAGCATACTTTGCATTTGTATATCTTTGCCTTTCATATGTTTATCATTCAAAAAGTACAAAAATATTGTCAGTCTAACCTTGTTGATTGCAGATGAAGCAATTAGGTCAAAGACAGTCAACGGTCAGTCAAAGCAATGGATGGTGGCCATTCTTGCAGAATTTGGGCACCATGGTCAATAATCACAAGTTCATACAACTTGAGACATCATTTGAAGTCAAGTTCTCAAGGATTTAGGGTTTGGAAATCATCAGAAGAAGTTCAATCAGTCCAAAACCCTAGAAAAGTCAAACTTGGTCAACTGAGGATTTAATCAGAGATTTGATGGATAGAATTGATCTGAAGAAGTTCATTCATGCTTGTATAAGCCTCATCTATCATGTTCAACCTCATCATGGAAGAAAATCAAGCCAATCAGAAAATTTTCCAGAAATAGAAAGTGGACCTATAATTTCAACTGCCAGAAATGGAAACTTCTTGATCTTAAACTTACATCATGATACAAGCTTCAAATGAATTTTTGCCCAACATGAAAGTTGAAGATCTTGTTCTCCCATTTTCAAAAAGTCCAAGAACTCTCAAATCCCATGTGTGGTTGTCAAGATATGATCAAATCATTTTCACCAAATTTTGAACTTCAACAAGCCATATCTCTCAAACCATAAGGCCAAATTTGGTGGGGTTTTTTCCTACAAACCACATTTTTCATCCTCTTTCCAAAAATATATATTTCATGACCTAAAACCTTGCCAATCAAAATGGCATTTTTGGACCTTTTGCATTTAAATTCAAAGTTTGACCAAACTTTGACTTTTTGAGTTTTTGACTTTTTCTTGATTTGGTCAATTGGGAAATGCTTTAAACCATATTTGAAACTTGCCTCAAGCCATAAACCATGATCATATCACCATTTTCCCATCATTTTGAATCAAAATGCAAAGTTGGCATTTTTATGCATATTGGTTCAAAAAAGCAAAACCAGTACAGTTTTCATATGTACAATCAAAGCAGCAGCAATGTTGGTCTGTCTACAGCCTGGTTATAAGCCCACTCGACCATGAACACACCCTCCATTCCACTTTGTTACAAAATTAGCAAAATTGCAAATCATATCATTTAGCATAAACCAGCTTAACACATCATTAAAGGACCAAAAGCAGACCATATTTAAACTTCATTTTCTGACATTGCAAAACCCTAGACACTGCAGCCACAGACCAAGAACCTTGATACTCTCTCATTCTCCATTTTTCGTTTTTGGCATTTTCTGCTTAAAACACAAAAAAACCCTTGAACAACTGGGATTGATTCTTCATCTGGACATTCTTTGGAACTCCTTTCGAGTATAAAACATCCTCTGCACAGTTTTTATCCGGTTCTGTTTTCAAAGGAGTCCTTCAATGGCAGCTGGGGTTTAGAGTGAAACCAAGCAAGTTTAAACTGATCTTCTTCAAGCCTTCATCATTAGCAACCATTGTGCTCACCTGTTTTTGCTCACAACCACAAAAGGACCACTGTAGCTCACTTTTCTTCAAAACCAAGTAAGGTTTCGACCTTCATTATCTGCTATGCTATGATATGTTTTTGATAGTTTTTGCCATGCTGAATGTTGTGTGCTTTACATCATTTGATTTGGTTAATCATATTGCAAGAAATCTGAACTTTCATTTCTAGGTCCAAATGCATTCTCCATCGATTGGCTCACATGTTTATGATTTCATGAAAACCCTTGCTATATAATGCTTGTATGTAGTTTGATGAAGCTATTGATATGCATATGGTTGATTTCTGGGCATGTTGATTTTTGGTGATTTTGTATGTTGAATGGTGTATACTGCTGTTAAACTACCTGCCTTGTCCAGTTTTTGTGTTCATGATTAACATTTGCTTTGTTGTGGATTGATGTTTGATGATGATTTTGATGAACACATTATGCTGCAGTTGTGAAATATGTTATGTGCTGTTGTATGCTGTTGTTCATGTTTTGTGTTATAATGATGATGACATGATGTTAACAGTGCTGTTATGCTAAAACCTGCTGTTATGATGAATGTTGCTACTGCTGTTATGATGCTATGCTGTTATTTGCTTTGTTGGTCAAATCTTGATGATGCTTAATATGTACTACTGCTGTTTGCAACCTGCCTTGCCTAGACATCCATGTGAGCTGTGTTAGTTATGTTTGGTTTAGGGCTGCTTTGGACATTACATGAACTTTGACATTGCCTTGCTAACTGCCATGTCTCTTGGATTTTGGTTGAGAATGTATGTTGATGATGAAATGCCCTGTTGCAGTTTGTTTTTAAACCTTGCAATTGTCCAGAAATTCATGTGATTTATTTGTTTGTTGTGTTTGAATGTGGCTACTTGATTGCTGCATGATTATCATTTTACCTGTTGCTGTTACCTGGTGATGTTTTAATTGATAACATGAAGATGCATGAATGCCATAGCCATGAATACATGTTGCTAAAACCCTAAGTTCCTTGTTAAACCCAGAAAGATGGACGATGATTGGCTGTTGTTGGTTGTTACACTGTTTCATTAAGAACCGACCAATAAGATCATTTCAATTGCCTTGCCTTATGCTGTGCGTTTCAATTAGTGAGTTGCCAAATGACACAATTGCCATCCTGTTGACTTTGTTTGACCACTTGCCTTGCTAGTTTGTTTCATATTTCACCCAATTTCATCCAACTCCAACAATTATTTTCTCATTCATTTTTTCACCAAAAATTATGAAATTTTTTCCACATGTTCACAAATGAGTCTAATATTTAATTGTGAATTTTAATTAATTTTTCATGTCCTGGATTTTAAATGATAAATTATTTTCTCAACATGTGTGAATGATTGATACCTTGTGCCATTCTCTTTGTGAAATACTCATGACATATCCAATGAGCTTGAAATGTTTTGTGGTGAAACTAGACACATTGACCTTCATTTCCATATAAAGTTTGTGCATTTCTCATTTGTGGATTGAGAGTTATGATTTTCTGAAGTTATGTGTTACATTTGGTGCTATACCATGATCATGCATTTTCCCAATTTTTGTTCACATGCTTCCTCTTATCCAAATGACTCCAAATTTTGCATGAATGATCCCTTGAATGTCTAATTGATGTATGAATTTTATTGGAATTAATCATGCTGTTTTCCATTTGATTGAGAATTTTCTTCCATATGTGGTCATTTGTTGACTTTTTGTGCTATGCCTTGCCAAATCTTTTGTGAAATTCTCAAATCTTATTGTATGTCCATGAAATTTCATATGTGACAACTAGACACTTCAAGCTTTGCATTGGTGTTAATCTCATTCTTTTCTCTTCTGTTTTCAAATTAATATGATTTTTTGAAGTTGACCCATGCTTGTTGACTTTCACCATGCTTACTTGAATTTGATTTGACTTCATGATTTTATTTGACTGCCTTCCTCTCATCCAAATGCCATGAAATTTTGCATGTGTTCCATGTTAGATGTTAGGATTGAGTGTAATTTATTTCATAATTTTTGAAATTGTTTGAGTTGACTTTTGAATGAAGTCCTTGCTGTTGACTTTTACATGCTTCCTTTGCTATGCTTTGCATTCTTTTGCATATGAAATGGCTTTGATGCATGATATAAGTTTGAATCCAATTGTGTTTACTTTCTTACATGATTGAATTTGACTTTGATTGAACATTGCTTGCTGCCTTGACTTTTTCTTTCATCTTTGACCCTAGGCCAGTCCTAGTGGTCTTCTGAGCTTATGTTGAGTTCATCTGTTTCAGGTTGAACACTAATGCCTTGAGGATCATTCAAATATTTGTTTGAGTTGAATTATATGGTTTGCTAACCTTTGTTTTGTAGGTGACTCACATGCTTGAGTCTTTGTGCCTTGCACAATTGGTCCCACTGTGTGACTATTGGTTCATTTCCTTTTGATTTTGACTGTTGACTTGTTTGCTAATAAGTTTGACTTTTGCAGGTACTTTAGTTGCCTAAGTTCTTTGAACTTGATTGCTTGCTTTGCTTTTTAGCATTTGCTTTGAGGTATAATTACTTCTTCTTCATGTAGTCTAGAGACCCGGTCTGTTATTTGACCGGGCAAACTGTCTGAAGTCCTCCTTAAGAGGCAATGCCTGTGTTTGTTTAAATTTGTCCTA
The DNA here is from genome assembly GCF_024323335.1 of Lathyrus oleraceus. Lineage (NCBI taxonomy): Eukaryota > Viridiplantae > Streptophyta > Magnoliopsida > Fabales > Fabaceae > Lathyrus > Lathyrus oleraceus. The sequence goes on along the minus strand of NC_066581.1, from coordinate 369,826,062 downwards.
AGCAGGAAAAGTCCTTCAAGTAAGGCAATTGGTGGAAGGTAGGGATAAGCAATCTATCCCCCACTATTCAGTGTGTCCTCTCTTTGCTCCCAGTACCTGGTTGAAGCAATGAGATAAATACCCAAGATCTAATCGAGTCAATAATGTGGAGAGAGTTCCTACTTTCTGAACTCCCACACTTTCTTTGATGCTCTCTCTGATTTGAGATAGAAGCAATGAGGCACACCCCTCATCTCCTATTCATCTGCTTCACCTGAGCCCCTCAATGGCCAGGTTAAGAGCGACCTTTACCCATTACAGTGGACTGTTAAAGTCAAACCCTCTTGTGTGAGCCCCCATTGTTTGGCTATAGAGTGTGTTGTTTGCTATTCATTGATTGATTGATTGCTTCATATGCACTTGCTTGCTTATATGTTATGCATTTATCATCATCATCAATTGCCATTAATGCATGATCATCTCATCTGTTTTGTGATGCTATCATTGTTGTTTGCCCGTTGAGGACAATTGTAAGTCCATTGCTTTTGGCATTTGCTCCTGTGATATGGAAGGATAGAGTGTAAGACCTCACTGGTCACTCATATCTTCTGTTATCTGTTTGTATGTGAGGATACAGTTATAAGTCCCTGTAAGTTGGCATCTGTTATCCTGTGATCATAATTTGATCTGTTTGATTTGTATGTGAGGTTGCAGTTGTAAGTCCCTGTAAGTTGGCATCTGTTATCCTGTGATCATAATTTGATCTGTTTGATTTGCATGTGAGGTTGCAGTTGTAAGTCCCTGTAAGTTGGCATCTGCTTTCCTGTGATCATAGTTTGTTCATCTGTTTGTGTGTGAGGTTGCAATTATAAGTCCCTGTAAGTTGGCATTTGCATTCCTGTGATCCTAGTGTTGCTTTTGTTCTTGTATGTGAGGATCCATTGTAAGTCCCTGTGATGTGGCATTGGATTTCCTGTGAGCATACTGTGGAGTTAACCTAAGTCCAGATAGATTGGCAGTTGACTTCCATGTCTCATCTTTGTTTTTCTTCTGAGGAGATTAGTGTAAGTCCATTGAGTGGCATCTGACATCCCATTTTGTTTTAGGAGATTGGTATAAGACCATTGATTGGCATCCGATATCCGCTTTTTGCTTTGTTTGTTTATTATTATCAATTGCCATTCCAAAGGACACACTTGAATCATTTGCTATATGATTTCAAGAAGTGAACCTTCTAAGAAGTTTTATTATTCATCCTTCATCCATTCATCATCCATTATGTCCTAGACTTTTCACACTTTATTTTTTCAAATTTGGCATAAGTGTTGTGCAAACATCTTCATGTTTTCAAACTAAAAACCTGGACTCAAGTCCTTGACCTTTTTTCAAACTTCATTTCATAATACTTCTCTGAATTGATCTTAATCATACTTTGACTCCATTTTCATAATCATAATCAGTAATTCCACTCATTCACCTGTTTTGGCTTTGTCCATTAATCTTTTCATACATGAGCTATAGGTTTGATTTATCTTAGTGGTTGATGTTAATCTCACCTTCTGTCTTTAGTGATTGAATTGTAAGCCTTCCTTGCCTATTATAGGGTTAACCCCTCCCTGGCAAGTTGAAGCTGTTCTCACATGGTGGACGTTGTTGTTTGTATAAGGTTGAGTTTTCTCCCGTGGATAACGTAAGACCTAGGGTTTGTGTTTAAAATTGAACCTAACCCACTTTTGGAAATCTTTTAGCCGAACTACGGCGTTCTGATCCTTACCTTTGATGGAAGGTACGTAGGCAACGGGTTCATCCGTTCGAACCCAATAATAATAAAAATGTGTATTCTTTTCTCACCATCCCAATCATGTTTGCACAATATATATGTCATAACAAATAATAATTTTTGCATAACAAGTGTGAAAAGGGCTCCCTAGGAGTACCTAGGACGTAGTGGGTGCCTAACACCTTCCCATTGCGTAATTTACCCCTTACCCAGAATCTCTGATCTTTTTATTAGTTTTCTACGTGTAAAACTTCTTAGGCTTTTGTTCGCTTTTTAGCCAATCCTTTGGATAAATAAAAGTGCGGTGGCGACTCGAAATTCTTCATGTATCTCTTAGCTTGTGATTTAATCGATAGATCATATAGCGACGAATACACCGCTACAACAAGCACATTTGACAAAGCATCTTCTTTGCAATTCATAGAAATGTGCAAAGCCAGATTATGATTTCTGCCCTCCTCAGGGAGTTCTTCATCACAGAAGCTAAGATTATTGCAAGAAGTGATGTTAGCCATAATATGATCGAATTGATCAACTGTAACATCATGTTATACAAATGTTTGTTCCAAAACTCTCTGCAGTGCTTCTCTATGCGCTTCAGAATTCATGAGTAGAGACAACACTGAGATTTTTGAGGGGGTTTGGAGCAGCTGCTCTACCACATTGAACTCACTCCTCTTGATCAATCGAAGTACCTCATCATCACCGTTAGCCTTCAAATCGCTGGATTCACCAGACTTATCCTTTGAAGTACCAACTGGATCTACAACAGGCACTTCTACCTTCTTTCCAACAACTGATTCTTCTTAATCCTTTGGGAACACCGATCCAAACACTCGACCACTACGGGTCGCTTTGGTAACATCAACAATGCTCACTACAGAGCTAGTCATAGGCAACGGGACCTCGTGACCACCTTCTATCATTGTAGCATTATAGTTATACGACACAGCTTTATCAGACGAATACGGGACTGGGCCCACTAAACATATAACCAACGATGATACTGATCTATTGCTGACATTGTTACTATTGTTGCTGTCGTACTGAATTACCAATCTCTCTGACTGCTTGAAAATGGGTACTATGACATTCACATCGTCATCTACATGGCGGGATTGAACAATTTGAATCATGCTTTCATCCATTAGTCGTTGGATGTCCCTTTTCACAACTTCACAACCTCTTGAATTAATACTGCAAACAGCATAACCATCATGGTCATGCTCACAATCACTTACCAAGAAAATGTCCTTATGCATCTGCACCAAGGATCTTCGGATGAAACGCACATCAAAAACCTTAAACTCGCTAGGACAACCATCCACCATATTCACAAAAGAGTTCCCATGGGCGGGTAGTGGATTTGCTTTCACGTTCGGCGCACTATCCTCGAAGGACACCATTCCACTCTTCATCAGCTTCTAAACCTCATACTTGAGTGGATAACAGTTCTTAATGTCATGTCCGGGTGCTCCTTGATGAAAAGCATAACGGAGCTCAGGCTTGTACCACCATGGAAGTGGTTCTGGAATTTGTGGCGGGTTTCTTGGTTGGATTAGGTTCTTAAAAACCAAAGACGGGTATAATTCTGCATAAGACATAGGAATTGGGTCGAAAGAGACCTTCTTCCTCTCGAAGTTTTGTTGATGATGATTGTTGGTATTGCTGTTGTTGTAGGTGTTTGCTCGTTGTTGCGGTTGTTGTTGACGTTGTTGTTATTGACGTTGTTGTTGTTGACGTTGTTGTTGTTGAACTGGTGTTGATTGATTACTAGAGAAAACTGGAATGACTGAAGATACTTGATGGTGATGTTGACATGAGGGTTGATTCCTTCTGATTTGAGGCCTCATCTACCTCCCACTGCTTATTGCATTCGCTTCATTGTCCTTCTTCTTCCCAAACTTGCTGCCATATCTCTTACTCGACGATGTTTCATATTTCGACAAACGCCCCTCTCCGACTCCTTCCTCAAGCCTCATCCCCATGTTTACCATTTTGTTAAAGTCACTGGGGGCACTAGTAATCATTCTTTCATAATAAAATGAACCCAGAGTTTTCAGAAAGATCTTTGTAATCTCTTTTACCTCCAAAGGAGGAGTGATCTGGGCAGCTAATTCACTCCATCTTTGCGCATACTCCTTAAATGTCTCCTTATCCTTCTGAGACATAGACCTCATTTGGTCTCTATCAGGAGTCATGTCCATGTTGTACTTATATTGCTTGACAAAAGCCTTTCCCAAGTCGTTGAAAGTACGAACGCTTGCACTGTCTAATCCCATATACCATCTGAGCGCAACACCTGTCAGACTGTCTTGGAAGTAGTGAAGCAACAGTTGATTATTGTCATTCTGAGTAGACATCTTGCGATCATACATCACTAGATGACTGAGTGGGCATGTGTTCCCTTTGTATTTTTCAAAGTCAGGCACTTTGAACTTCACCAGGATCTTGACGTTGGGCACTAAACACAACTCAACAGCACTCTTACCAAACAAGTCCTTACCCCTTAGCGTCTTCAATTCCTTGCGTAGCTCAAGAAACTGATCCTTCATTTCATCCATTTTCTCATAAACATCCGGACCCTCAGATGGCTCGGAGTGATAAGCGGTGTCCTCTACATGAGGTAAGGTGTGCACAACGGGAGGTGGCACAGACATGACCGGGCTATATGCCGACATGGAAGCAAATGTAGGCGCAAAGCCTTCAGGCATGAAGTTCGACGGCATTCCCCACGGGAACCCGGCAGGCATAGTGGGTGCGAAATGGGCGGTAGCAGTAGGCATGGTAGAGGTAGCCACCTCTGAAATAACTGCCCTTTGAGGAGGAGGAGTTGCAGACGTTGGAGAAGCTTGGCTCTAAGCAGCAAGAACTGACTCCATCATGGTAGTCAGGCGGGCGATCTCGTCCTTCAGCTCTCTGTTCTCTTGCTCTAGATGCTCCATAATTTTTAGATGATTGGCGCGGGTATTGTATCGATGAGTCAGCTTGGCTAAAGCGCAGAAGAAACACCAATGAGACATTTGGCAAAAGAGAAACCTGCTTATGCAAATGATGCATGAAATGCAATGCTTATTTATTTATTTTATTTTCAAGGAACTTACTATATCACTTGCAAATATACATATATATCAACAATTGCAACAATTTTTATATGACAAAAAATCTCTTTTCATTTATATAATTGGAAGGATTACACTGAGTACAATTTCAGAAACCAAATGGAAAATACAAGAGAAAAGGAGACTAGTCATCCTAAGGATCCCTAACAACAATTTCATAAGACCTAGCTGAAGGCGCGTACTTCCTTCGAATGCGACAGATCTCGGTCTCAAAAGAAGCCTTCATCTGAGTCTTCTCGAGGACAAGTAGATCAACAACCTTCTTCCAAGCAACGGAAGGCTGAGGCATGCTAGAAGATGAAACCTTTGTTTCTCTCTGTCTCTTTGCCACTCGGTCTTCAAGTAGCTCAATAAGTGCATCTTTGTCCCTAGACTCCAACTGCAACTCTTCATGCTTCTTGCTCAAAGCACGAAAACATTCTTCCCATATATCTTTCTCTTGCTTCATCTTGACGAGTGCGTCTTCCAACTCCTCTATATCTTGGTTAGGGAGAGTTAATGGCTCAACCACAACCATAGACATAGGTCTTTCACAAGGATAAGGAATCTTCAACTCCAAAGCTCTCTTCTTCACCCAAAGAGTGTAAGCTTCCAAGGCTACACAATTGCACGGACCAAGCTCGGATCTTACCTTCCTATGCACATTATGCCAAGCATGCACAATCTTATGCTTCAAATGTTGGGGATCTTTACCCTCTTGATAGAAAAAACCTTCTAACAAAGTGTTATTAGGTTTGTCTCTCAAGGGGAACCCAAGTTGACGACGAGCCAAAGCAGGGTTGTAGTTAATTCCTCCTTGTGTACCAATGAGAGGCACATTGGAGAATTCACCACAACTATCAATAATGTCCAAATTGCTCAAAGAGGGATCATACCAAACTATATTATCATTAGTGAGAGACATAAGTCTCTGAGACCACCGTAGACATTATTTGTTCTCCACAAAAGCAGGTGTCTGAGGCAAGTGCGAAATAAACCACTTGTACAGAAGAGGAATGCAACAGACAATAGTTCCACCACCCTTAGAATTCCTTAGATGCAAAGAGAAATACATATCACTCAACAGAGTAGGCACAAGATTCCCAATCAAGAAAAGTCTAATGGCGTTAACATCAACAAAACCGTCAATGTTAGGGAACAAAGCTAATCCATAAATGAGCAACATAAAGATAGCTTCAAAAGTGTCCACACTATCGGCTTGAGAAAAAGAAGTAGCTTCCTTGATGAGGAAATCAGATGGCAACCCAAACAATCCTCCTTTTTTCACCCAATGAGCCGTTATCTCAGACTTCTTCAAGTGGAGAGCTTTAGCAATAAGACTAGATTGGGGAATCTCCTCCAATCCACTAAAAGGCCCCCTACTAGAAATAAGTATCCCCAAAAGATGAGAATACTCCTCCAATGTAGGCACAAGCTGAAAATCTGGGAAAGTGAAATAACGGTAGAGAGGATCATAGAACTACACTAGCACACTCAAAAGTCTTTCAACTACATCGGCAGACAAGATGGACAGAAGCTTCCCATGACGTTGTTTGAAGTCCAAGGGATCTAATACAAAATATGCTAGCTTCCTTAACTATTTCAAGTCGAGACATCTCAAATTGTACTTCTTAGTGTTCCTTCCTCCACAATCCATGGTCTGAAAATATTTGCAAATAATACCTCAGTTCCTTGAAATTTTCGTGTGATGAATGTTATGATGCGCATGAATGCATGAATGCAACAATCACAGATAAGGGATCACATACAAGGCAAACAAACAAAGGTCAAGGGATGAATCAATTCATTGTCAAGATCAATCATCCATTTTGGTGGATTATGGTTTACACCTTATCAACATCCAAGTTCCATTGATATTGATAAGACTTGATTGGATCAACCAAGAATCAAGGGTTTGTTGTAAGTCACGGGCATGGAGTCTGGGTAAGAACCATCCCAAAGGAGTGAACTAAGGATAAAAACCTGTAGATCATGTTCTAAAAAGTTCCCAGAGTCTTAATTCCATCTATCGGATATTACAGGTTAAGATGACTGAATCATCGCCCCATAATATTCTCAAGAGAAACTCGTCTGAGTGTAGTATCACGTAACAACTGTTATCAAGTCTACACTTGAACAATCTCTGCACTACGTCCTAAATAGGCCAAGAGGGGTAAATGTTCTACGGTCCTCAACTTCTCGGACCCAAATTAGAGATAGTAATGCCTAACCATAAATACTTGTGTGACATTCCCAAATCCAAAAGGGTCTCCACTGAGCAGATGGATCTCAAGCCAACTTGTTAAGGACTACTCCACACAAGTCTAACATGACTATACCATCCTCCTATCTTAATTGCACTCAAGTTTGGGTTAGAACTTATCTCACCACTCAGAGATCACCAAGCATAACAAGCAGATTATATCACACATACATATATACAAACATCACATATATACAAATATATACACACAAAAAGTAGGCTAAACCCACTGGAGACTACTCCCCAGCAGAGTCGCCACTTAATTTCTATAGCGGTAAATTCATGATCATCAAGCTATGGATAAGCTAGACATCAATAAAACAAGAGTCGCCACCGCGCTTTTATTGTTTCCAAGGGAAAAGGGAAAAAGTACGAACAAAACCCAAAAGTAAGAAGTTCTTAAATCAAAACTAATAAAATGTCAGAGATTACAGGTAAGGGGGTTGGTTAAACAGAGGGAAGGTGTTAGCACCCAAAGTGTCCTAGCTACTCCCAGGGAGCCCTTTTTATGTGCATATGTATTTGGTACAAAATGATGTTTACAAACAAATAGAATGAGGGGATGAGAAAAGAATTCATTAATTATATTTTTGTGTTTGACAAGACCTTCGGACTTGTGCCTACGTACTAACATAAAAATGAGGGATCAAAACCTCATAGTTCGTGATACAAATTTCAAAGTGGATGCATTGCTTTTAACAAAAATTAAGTTTGAAAGGCACAAAGGCCTAAAAATGGTTTGAATGAGTTAGTTATTTTTGGCCTTTTTTGAAAGTTAAAGTCAAGTATATTTAAGTTTATTTACAAATTTGATTTAAGAAAATAAGTTTGAAAATGCAATGGCATAAGGCCAAAGTTTCTATCTTATTGCAAAGTGGTCAAAGTTTAAAAAAAAAAAAAGTTCAAACAAAGAAAATTTTAAAAGGAGGGACAAATTTTGAAATTTAAGAAATGGGGAGAAGATGAAGAGACTAATCCTAAAATTAAAAGTTAAGGGTTGAAAAGATCTGACCAATGGGTAGCAATCTAATAAACAAGAATGTCAATAGAAACCCAGATTCCCTTGCATTTAGAATCAAGCAACACACAAATGCACAATTATATCAATCTTGAAGAGAAAGGCATCAAATAAAGATAGCCACATCCAAGCTTAGACACTCCATGATCTTCTTCAAATTAGCCCATGTAACAGATGAATTCCACAAGTCACAAGTTCAAAATAACAGCTTCACAATGATCATGTTGCAGATGAATTCAAAGGGATCTTGAATGATGTATCAGATGAAGTTTCAAATTGCAATCACTTGGTTTCACAAAAGTTGGAATTGGCCAAGTTCTTTAGCATAGGAATGTTGCCTAAGTTCTAAGTCCATTTGTCCAAGATCAAGTCAACAGTCCACACAAAAGTTTTTTTAGGATTTTTGTTGCTATTATGTACATTTATGGTCAAAGACCACACAAACAAACAAAGTATACACAAAATGAAATATATCACACAATATGGTCCAAGTGGACAAAGTGAAAATTGCATTAACATAAACAATTAGAATGGTATGAATAATGGCAAATGAATAAAGACTAAAATTAAATGACATTAAAGTAAATGGCTTGAAATTAAAAGTTAGTTGTTAATGAGTTAGAAGTTAGTATTGTTTTGCTTTTGCTTTTCATTTTTAAGTCATTCTTTGGAGAATACTCAACCCACTTATCACAAGCATGGATCCTTGAGCCAAGATATCTTCCAAAGGAAGGAAAAAAGGCCAAGTTTATACACAATACCATGAAAGAGGGGAGACTTACAATCTCACTAACTAGAATGCTATGCCTTTTGTGTCACAAATTTAGCATAATGTTAAGCAATCGTAATTGTACTTATGTAGAAGTCACAACTATTTGAGGTCGGGAAAAAAAATTGTGTTAATGCATGTTAGAGACATAGTATAATGGACTATGCTCATGAAACATACCACACACAAAAAGAATATGCAAAAGAGGTGCCATAATCTCATCCATACTTATGTTGATTTTTCAATCAACTAGCCTTAGGATTTTGAGATATCATAGGCCAAATGAGATGAATGCATAAAGAATGGGAATGAGATGAAGAGGGAGGGGAATGGATCAAAACTCCAATTGGTCAAAGGAGGATTTTTACAAAATTAATATCATCCATTCATTTTTGGAGATGGAATGTACATTCCATCAATCCCTAAATCCAATGATATTAACTTGACAAAGTCAAATCAACCTTGACCAAGGCCCAACAACAAGAGTCAAACTCTAACAAATCATCACAATTGGTCAACACAATTAATTGGCATTTATTCAAATTAAAAAGACTAAAATAATACATTTAAATTAAATATGGTTTGTCAAATTCCTAAAACCTCATCAAAACACCAAAGAATGGCCATGAGATTTATCATAGGTCAAACAAGGTCAAAGGACCTTGGAGAAAAAAATTCAGAATTTTAAAGACTTAAAAGTATTTTTAAACAATTAAAAACAAACACAAAATCAATTAAATTATGAAAAATATTAATAATGATCCAAAAAATCATTTTAATTCAAAATATGAAAAAGGAAATTTTTTGAATTTTTTTGGTGAAACACTCATACTTTTTGGATCAATATTAAAATTAATATGAATTAATGAAAATAAAAGGATTAAAATGAAAATAAAAAAATAGCAAAAAGACGTGGACCGCTTGATCTCCCTTATTAATTGAGGTGGCAAATCAAGTGGTCCTCAGCGCGCGTTCCATAATGGACACTAGTCAATGCGCTGCAAGGATGGTATTTAAAATCAACGCACGAGATTAAAACGTTTTATAAGGATCCTATGGTATGAGACGTGCCAACACACGGTCGGAGCTGTAGCTCTGGTCTTCTTCTCCGCTGGACCTCACCGGGCTGGTCCACCCTCAACCATCACCAAAATAAAAAGGAGGACATGATCTAAAAGAAAAAATGGCGTAGAGCACGAATCTGACCTCAATTTTAACTAACTCCACATATATAGAAAGATATGAGGAGTTGAATTTTGAGGTGTGTCAACTGAGTTGCTTCGATTTGACCTCTAAGCAACTCAATCTTCTTGCCTACATTGGAAGGACTTCAGACAACCAAAGATCCAAGAGAATTGAGTAGAATTGAGTGAGAGTCGAAGAGATGAAGTTTTCTGAAAATTACCTTCAATATTATGCAGTTCTTGATGTTGCTTGCTTCAAACACGATCTTATCACACTTGAGAAGCTAATAGGAAGTGATTGGAGAGGTTACAAGGTTGTGGATCCTGGAGTTATTGAATCTCCAACAGTTGAGATTCAAACTCAAATTTCAAATTGAAATTTCTCAGGTTTTCCTTTAGAATGAAAGGGTTTCAATGGGGGGAAAAGCTGGCGCACAAAGTGTGATTCAAATGAGCTCATAAGCCTTCTATTTATAGCCAAGGGGAATGATATTTGCACCCTTCAAAATCTGTCCAAAATTGGCAATGTGAATGGCACGAGTGCATGGGCATGTAAATGCCCATGATGCAATGCATTAAGGTCAAAAAATGATTCAAATTGAAGTCTGAATAAAGCTTGAATAGCAATGCATTGTGAACTGAAGTTTGTACAATTGATTTTTTCCAATGATGCAGCCATGTTAAAGCCATGCACAGACCTAGCAATCTTTGTCCAAAATGCATGAACTTGGGTTCTTTGGAAAGCTTGGATCAAGGGGAATAAGTTTAATGTTGAACATTTTTTCATTTGGATCTTGGAACATGGAGAATTTTGAGGTGGAAGTTTGGAAATTTCAACATGTTGAAAAAATTTCTAAGTGTCAAGCCATATATCTCAATATTCCACCTTGTTTAAATTTTTATGTGAGCTTCAAATGAGAAAAGTGTCTTTATCAAAGTTGTATCTATTTCAAATACCTTAAAAATGGTTACCAATTTCATGTCATTTGGATTTAGAATGATAGATTTATGCATTTTTGAAGTTGAGAAAAATCACTTGTTCAATGGTATAGGTCAAAAATGACCTATAATGTATCCTCATATCACATGCTCATAAAAGTTGAATTTGCTTTCACTACAAACATCAAAGTTGAAGTAGAAATCTTGAATTTTATTTTGAAACTTGTAAATCTTTCATATCATAAAAATTGAGCAAGTTATGGCCTTGGGAAGTTGACTTTCAAATTAGGGTTTAGACAAAATGACCTATAATGTTTCAACATAGAAAATGTTTTTCCAAGCAAAAATAGCTCTAGGTATCAACATGAAAGTTGTTTGGAATATTATTTAGAGTAACTTTACTCTTGGAATCATTTTCATATGGTGAAAATTGTAGGCGATAGGGTCTAGGGAGACCCAATTTGATCAGATGAATTCATCTGGCCAACCACCATCAACCAACTTGCTAACCTTCAATTCTTTGGACTTTTTTGGTTCATGGTAGATCATATATGCATAATATGATGAATTTTGAAGTGTCCCTTGAGAAATTTGATCAATTGGTGAGATAGCTTATTGGAGAAGTTACTCAAGATACCCAGTCAAACTAGGGTTTCCAAGGCAAATCACTTCCAAACTCTTAAAGAACACTTGATCAATATATCATGTAGGAATCAATGAAACTCATATATGATGATCATAACCATTCTTGAATCAATTCATGGTTATGATCTTTGTCATGAGGGTCCCAAACCCTAAATATGAACTTGATAAATCAATGGGATCATGCCTTACCTACAAAAGAGTTAGGCAAATGCAAAGACATATTTTTGGTATTTTGGCTAGTAAAATGATAATATACAAGTATGATATAATCACATAGTGCTTGGTGATCTCTCCCAAAACAAACCCAATGAAGGAGGGGTAAGGAGGATGCCAAGGTATGATCCCAATGTTAATGCTTATGATGAAATTGCATGAGGGATCTTAGGGTCAAAATTGAGGTCTTACAGCGTGCATTAGCATTTCCAACATGACCAATTGGCTTTATGAGAGTGTCATCCAAGATGATATGTACGAGCACAATGCTGACACATTTGCTGCAGGTGACCCACCAGAGGAAGAAGTACAGGAAGAGATGTAGGATCATGAGAAATTTGCTGCTTCACCAGAGGACTCCACACACCCAGTGTCGGGTTGTCATATGTGACGCCGGAACAATGGTCGTGGATGCAAACTGAAATTGGCGACCTTCGAGCGGAGCAAACACGCCAAGGCTTAGAGCAAGCCCCTCAAGGGACTCTAATGGAAGAGATGCACGCGATGATGTAACGTCTGATGTTGCAATTTTCGCCACCATAGTGAACCTGTGTGAGTCCCTCTCTATCTTGGATTGAACATTGCGGACAATGTTTAGGTCACATGTGTGTGTGGAGGGGTGGTTATTAGTTGTTATTTTGCTGTTTTTGTTCTTGGTATTCTTCAAATTTTTAATTAAGTTGTGTGGTATTATATTTGTTACAGATAAAGGACATTCGTGCCGGATGAATGATGAAGCTTGAAGCGATTAGATGGAAGACACACACCCCTACTTACTCTTTTGGAAACCCTCGAAAGTTGATGCTACTGACCCGAACAATCAGACGTGACTCCCTGTCACTGGATTTCATAGGGATACTTTGTAACCGAAGAGAAGATGAAGCTACATCATACTGAGAGATATCTTGGAAGCCTGCAAGCTAGACAAAACATGGTGAGGACTACAAAAAGCCAAACACTTGTCATCATGAGAGTTGTTTAGGCATGTCTCTGTCTCTCTGGGTTTGCATTAGAGATACTGAAATTACATAACACACTGTACACACTGAAGCATTTTTTTTTATTTTTTATTTTTTAACCCTGAGCCTTTCAAGCCAACCCGCCATTATTACCCTTCGTTCACCAATTTTGAGCCATATTTCCTTTTGTTTGTTATTTAACCACTGTATATAACCATAAGCCCATAGACTACCACACCTTGCTTAGATAAGTGTTGTTTACCCCGAAGCTGCAGAAAAGCCTAAGTTTGGGGTTTCACTAAAATGTTGAGGACACCTATGAATGGTAGATAAGTGCAAAGAGAAGAAAAAATTCAAAGAAAAAAAAAGATCATGAAGCACTTATCTAGAAGTATTAAGGTTGGTAAAAAGCATGCTCAAAAGAGCAACAAAAGAAATATATGAGCCAATGAATTCAACAAGAACGGTGTCCAAAAGAAATACCCCCAATTTTTAAATTGAACAACAGTTACGAGGGTAACAACACGAAATTTGAGCCTGAACCCCAAGTATTCCTTTTTTTTTATTTTAACTCCCCACCTTACACCTTAGCCCCGCTACAACCGAAAAAGTCCTCGAATAGTGTGTGTTGTGTGTTTCTTGTTATGAAGGTATTTGTATTTCAAACCTAAGAGTTGACTTTGCATGCTCTGTTTTGCTTTAGTGTAAACACTTTGATCCCGAGAGATTTGGTGAGAGTGTGAAAAGCTACAGGCCAAAAGATGTGTCAAAATGAAAATGTGGCTAAAGTCGGAAATCGGGAAAGAGTAAAACTGTGATTGAAAAGTGAAGAGGAGATCGTGAAAGATCGCAGTAGCATTGTGGATGCGAAGTTTGGGGGTAACCGTCCTGATGTCTCGAGCATCACTTGAGGACAAGCAATGAGATAAGTTTGGGGTTGTGATCAGTCTCCAATTCTACTTGTTTTCTGACACTCATTCGACACCTTTGTACGAAGTCGGTAACACATTAGTCCACGTATTTTATTGTCTTGTTTAGTAATTTAGATGTTTTGTATTGTTGTTTCCATTTGTCGATTACATGTTATATGCATTATCATACTCCATTTTATGTCCCTTTGTGGTAGTTCTTTTGGTTTCAGGTGTAAGCAAGTGTACCAGAGGGATAAATAAGCAAATCGGATGTTCCGGGCCCGTCAGAAGAAGAAAATTAGACATACAATAGTCCTGACATGACCACCCGTGTTGCCTAACATGGTCCGCGTCAGGAAAAGGCACTTGGAAGAGGAAAACAGGGAGCTGACACGGGTGCCCGTGTCAGCTGACACGCCCGTGTCAGCCTCCCTGAAGGGGCGTGTCAAGGACTTTTGCTCCAGAAGCCCAACATGGACTGGCGTGTTGCCTGACATGGCCAGTGTTGGCTTGGGCACTTGATTTTCCAGTTTTATGTTGTTTTTGGCACGGCTTATCCCTGAGGGCATTTTGGACTTTTGCTAGAGAAAAATTGTCATCAGGAACTATTTACAGGAGATTTGAATATGGTGAGAAAACTTTATACACAATCAAAAATTAGAGACACGAAGGTTGAAGCAGTGGAAAGCAAAGAAGAACGGAGATCCTTCAAGAGCGGACGCGATTGAAGATCAACAGAATTCTGAACTTTTTGTAATGTCTCAATTTTATCTTGTATCTAATTTGAATAATATGATAGGCTAAACCCCCCAATGCCAGGGAGGTATCCCTGAATTGATCATGTAATGACTCTGATGTTAGATTTTCCTTAATATATGTTATTTGTTATCAATTTCACTGTGTGATTTGCGTAATGATTTCCTAATCAGAAAAATTAAGATTGATGTATGGTTAACGATTAGCAGGATTACAATTGTTAAGGTTTTTATACAGTGAAACCATAGTAGATATCACCTAGGACTATGGCTACCGGTTTATTCTTGTTAAATTAAAATGACTTGGTTTCATCATAATCACCTAAGGACTTAGAGGTTAGATTGAATACCAAAGGTTTCCCTCCGAGGTCTTAGAGGGAAACAATCTTAGGATCCGGTAATTGAAATAATTCTCATTATTAAGGAGATATACACTCAAGGGTCATTACAGGAGATTCACACACCATCCTTGGCATATGATATTAATTTGTAAAAATATTTATTTGTTTTCTTTTTCCTTACAGTGAATTTCACAAAACCAAAACTATTACTTTTGTTTAATTGAGTGACTGTTTACTCATATATTGACGCGCAATCCTCGATATCGATCTTTGGGAAACATCCCTCTTAGTACTACATCGGCAAAATAGTACACTTGCTATTTTCCCGATCATGCGCCTATATTCAAGCTTCTTCAGAAAGATCAGTCTTGTGATTGGACCGAAGACTTCCAGAAAGCTTTTGATAGTATCAAAGAGTATCTGCTTGAACCTCCGATTTTGTCTCCGCCTGTGGAAAGAAGACCATTGATCATGTATTTAATTGTGCTTGAAGAGAGTATGGGTTATGTTCTTGGTCAGCAAGACGAAACTGGAAAGAAAGACTATGTTATTGACTACCTCAGTAAGAAATTCACCGATTGTGAGACTCAGTATTCTATGCTTGAAAAGACTTGTTGCGTATTAGCTTGGGCTGCTAAGCGTCTGCGTCAGTATATGTTGAATCATACTACTTGGTTGATATCCAGAATGCATCCGATCAAGTATATTTTTTAGAAGCATGCTTTAATTAGGAGGATTGCCCGTTAGCAGATGTTGTTATCAGAGTATGATATTGAATATCGATCTCAAAAAGCAATCAAGGGTAGTGTCTTGTCTGACCATTTGGCTCACCAACCTATTGAAGATTACCAATCAGTGCAGTATGACTTTCCTGATGAAGAGATCTTATACTTGAAAATGAAAGATTGTGATGAACCATTACTTGAAGAAGCGCCAGAACCTGGTTCCAGTTGGGGCATGGTATTTGATGGAGCTGTTAATCAATATGGTAATGGCATTGGGGCAGTGATTATTACTCCTCAAGGCATGCATTTTCCATTTACAGCTAGATTGACTTTCAAGTGCACAAACAACATGGCTGAGTATGAAGCTTGCATTATGGGGCTTGAAGAGGCCATTGATCTCAGAATCAAGTATTTTGACATCTATGGAGATTCAGCTTTGGTTGTAAATCAGATCTAAGGTGAATGGGAGACTAATCAACCTGGTTTGATACCATATAGAGATTATGCGAGGAGGATTTCAACTTTCTTTACAAAGGTTGAGTTTCATCATATCCCTTGAGATGAAAACCGGATGGCAGATGCTCTTGCAACTTTAGTTTCGATGATTATAGTGAAGTATTGGAATAAGGTTCCTAATTTAACTGTGATGTGTCTTGATAGGCTAGCTCATGTATTTGTTGTTGAAGAGGCCAAAGATGAGAGGCCGTGGTATTTTGATATCAAGTGTTTTCTCCAAAGTCAGATTTACCCGCCTGGGGCATCTTTGAAAGATAAGAAGACTTTGAGGAGATTAGCCGGTAACTTCTAACTGAATGGTGATTTATTGTACAAGAGAAACTTCAATATGGTTTTGCTCAGATGCGTGGATAGACACGCAGCAGGCTTATTGATGACAGAAGTCCATGAAGGTTCCTTTGTTACTCATTCCAATGGACATGTTATGGCTAAGAAGATGTTGCGAGCAGGTTATTATTGGCTGACAATGGAATCTGACTGTTGCAAGTTTGTGAAGATGTGCCATAAGTGTCAAATCTATGCAAAGAAGATTCATGTTCCTCTGACACTATTGAACGTCATTTCCTCTCCATGGCCCTTCTCTATGTGGGGAATTGATATGATTGGCATGATTGAGTCTAAAGCATCAAACGGACATCGTTTCATTTTGGTGGAAATTGACTACTTCACAAAATGGGTTAAAGCGACATCGTATGCGAATGTAACCAAGCAAGTTGTTGTAAGGTTTATCAAGAATCAGATTATATGCCATTATGGTGTGCCAAGATCATTACTGATAATGGATCGAACTTGAATAACAATATGGTGGAAGCTCTTTGCAAAGACTTCAAGATCGTACATCATAATTCTTCTCCCTACAGACCTAAGATGAATGGGGTTACTGAAGTTGCAAACAAGAACATCAAGAAGATCATCCAGAAGATGGTTGTGGCGTATAAAGACTGGCTTTAGATGCTCTCATTTGCCTTGCATGGGTATTGTACATCCATCCGCACTTCAACAGGGGCAACCCCTTTCTCACTTGTTTATGGCATGGAAGTTGTGCTCCCCGTAGATGTTGAGATCCCAGCATTGCGTGTGCTGATGGAAGCCAAGTTGACTGAGGTTGAATGGTGTCAGACCAGGCTTGATTAGTTAAATTTAGTTGAAAAGTAGAGATTGACTGCCATGTGTCATGGTCAGTTATATCATCAGAGAATGAAGAAAGCTTTTGATAAGAAGGTCAGACCTCATATGTTTAGAGAAGGTGACCTTGTGCTCAAGAAAATTCTATCTTTCAAACCAGATTCTAGGGGAAAATAGACTCCTAATTATGAAGGCTCATACGTTGTTAAGAGAGACTTTTCAGGTGGTGCTTTGATTCTTACAACTATGGATGGTGAAGAGTTCACTCGTCCTGTGAATGTCGATGCAGTCAAGAAATACTTTGCCTAAAAAAGAAAAGAACAACTCACTAAGTTGAAAACCTGAAAGGGCGGCTTAGGAAAAAATGAGCGTCTCGGTGGATTGAACTCGAAAGGGCGATCCAGACAAAAGTTAGAGACATAAAACAGAAAAAGAATTATCCCGATAAATTGAGTACCCCACCTTGGGGCAATTTATGCAAAAATTAGGGATTATGGCAAGTAACTGCATTCTGCTGATCTTCAGTTTTGAAGATTTTTCTTGAGCAAGTTGGTCAAGTTTGGTTCATCATCCCCAGCGGCAGCCAAGAACACAGTGGATATCAAGAGTTGGTAGAAGGATCAGTGATCATTGTATTCAATGTAGCTCTTTTCCATGTAAATTACCATTTTTCAACTTTTGTAAATATCTATGGAGTCTTGTCATTTACAGACTACCATTCTATTAAATAAATTTGAGCTTTTATCCAATTGTTTCTACTCTTATTTATTATTCAGCCAAATAGATTTAAATTTTATTATGATCATTTTTGAAATTAAAATTTTAAATTAAAATCATGTTTTCTTAAATATATAAAAGTAGTTCTTTTTAAGCAATCGATTTCATTTAAAAGAATATCAACAATGGTTTGAAAACAGTAAGCCATAAATGTGGAGCATTGTTGGTTCTCCCCAAGCAGTTGGCGTGACCCCTGTCTTTCATCCCCGGTAGCATGTCAGCATCCGATGTTTGCTAGTTTCCCCAACCAAGTTTTGTTGACATTCATAGCCGAGTTTGTTGGCCTCCCTTGAGTTGTAGGCGCGCTATTTCAGCAGTTTGTTTCGTTTCGGCGGAATTTTGGCTTCTCCGTAAATCACCATCAGATTCGTCCCCAGCCAGAGTTTCTCCCTGATTCTGAGCATCTATTTGTGTTATTCCCCTGAGGGGTTGTCTCCCATTTAATATTGTGTTAACCTAAAATTCCCCGCAGGCTTGATAACAGTTTCCTCAGCAGATCCTTATGCTTTCCCCGGCCAAGATTGAGCCTTTGAGATGTTTGATCTCTTCTCTAGTAGTTGTTTCCCTCTTGTGTGGACTGACCTAGAATTGTATTGATGATTCAAATCAGCGACATTTGCATCTTTTGCAATCGTTTTGTTAGCATAATTATCACATATACATTCAGAAATTTCATTATTGCATCATTACACCTTGTGATTCATTGTTATTTTGACTTTCTGCTATGGTGGTACTTTATCCCCATGCAGGTTTGGTGTGTTTATCCTCCTTCAATTGTAGAGTGTCATCCCTTTAAGAAGAAAGACTTTAACCTTTCTCATATTCCCCACTGAGTTATTTCCTCGTGGATGATTATTATTTCAGTTTTCTCCCTAGTTGATTATCTGGATGGAACCTTTCCTCTTGACTTATATTCTCATTGGGTTGAGTCTTGATTGACTGTTTCTTTCTAGATCTTACCTAGATAGATTCCCTTGGTCCTCTAAGAGTCTATTACCCAGTAACTGGTAATATTCTTCTTAGTTTGCAGTTTGTTACTTCTGTCCAATACCCGGCAGGAGTAACCCTTTTTTCTCCCCAGTGGATTCGTTTTCACGTTTCCCTAGGAGGTATATCCTTGATATGTTCACTTTAATCGGTGACGGATATCCTCTTTCTGGTATTCTACCCAGTAAAAAGGTAGTTGTAATTCCTATTTCTTCCTCAGAGAGATAATCCTTGATATGTTCATCCTAACCGATTACGGGTTTCCTTCTCTTTGCGGTTTTCTGCCCAGTACCCGGTAGTTGTAAATCCTGCTTTTCTCCCCTTTGCAGAGTTTATCCTTGATATGTTCATCTTAACTGATGACGGATATTTTCTTCGTGGTTTTCTATCTAGTAACTGATAGATATAGTTCATATTCTTCCCCTCGAAGTCTATCCTTGATATGTTCATCCTAACCGGTGACGGATATTCTCTTTCTGGTATTCTATCCAGCATTCGATAGATGTAATTCCTACTTTTTTAGGCAGTATATCCTTGATATATTCATCCTAACCGATGACGGATATCCTCCTTGATTTCCCCAGGCAAGTCTATCCTTGATATGTTCATCTTAACCGATGACTGATTTTCTTTCCTTTGAGTCTATCCTCGATATGTTCACTTTAACCAGTAACGGATATTCTATCCCTTTAGTCTTCTACCCAGTAGCCGATAGTTGTAAACCCTATTTTTGGTGTTCCCATCAGTTTATTCTTACCCAGTAACCGGTAATGAATACGCCTCCTGGTTTCCTTCAGCGAGTCATCCTTGATATGTTTACCCTAACTAGTAAAAGATGTCCTCTTTGCCAGATTTTTGTTATCTCCTTACCCAGTAACCGGTAGTGGATAATATACTTCTGTTACTCCTGTGTTGAAGATCATTTCTTCCCCAGTTGAGTGTGAGTGTGTGTAACACCCTTCTAAAATACCCCAAATATTTAATTAAAATAGCAATATATCAATCAGAGTAGATATGCAATTAAGGGTGTCACACAATCACTTCACACCATTCACCAAAATAACTGTCATGCTCTTTTATTAATTCGAAACATAAGCATTTGCATAATACGCAGCGGATAGAAATCTCATCAATCATTGTAAAACATGTAACACATTACATGTAAAATGGTTCAACAACCAACAATAAGACAATTAAAAACATCCCATCTCGATGTTACATCTATCAGAGCATGACCCACTAAGGAACTACACTAGACTCCAAGCACTAGCTCCTACTCAATCATTGCTCGTTACCTGAAACATAGTTGTAAGGGTGAGTTCCTCAATCAATATAATAAGCATTATAAAATCTCATGTAATGCTAAGTAATTTAACACATATCATCACCCTAACTAGATCACACATATTCAGCAACGACAATCTCAACTCATAATCATCATCATCATCATACTCAAACTCAACACAACCATAAAACACGCATATAATATTGGAATACATCCATTCATATTATACGCCATACATACATTATGCAATGAGACTCCATGCATGCGGTACCGACTATTCGTGAACATATAGTTCAACCTCACCGACCAAATCCAGGTACGGCTACCAAGCCCACTAGTCCCACTCATTTGAGACCTAGTGACTCACTCACTAATTCCTCACCATGGGAATTAGCTACCACCCCAAGGGCTATGATATGCACGCTAATCACCTAGCATGCAAACATCAACAATCATCCACAATGATTCACTCACTAATTCCTCACCATGGGAATTAGCTACCACCATAAAGGCCATAATATGCAAGCTAAATCACTTAGTCATGCAAACATTAACAATCATCCACAATGGACATATGCTCACACTCTAAGCCATAAACAGTCCATTCATAATTTCATACATGATAGATACATTCACCACATTATGCATATCATCATACATCATCAACATATTCACCACATAATCATATCATGTCATATCACATAATCAATCACAGCATTAGCACACTCTACTAATACCTATACTACTCAAAACAACGGGAAATGATCCCTACTCTATCATACATCAGCTAAATTACATTACTCAGCTGAACAACCAAAAACTGCACAACAACAGCACAGAAAAATCACAATCCTGCCCATACGCGTATTGCCTAGTCCCATACACGTATTGCCCATTTCTACGCCAATCCCATATGCGTATCACCCGTCTCATACGCGTATGCTACGCGTACCACTTCCCCATACGCGTACCAACAGAGACCAAACCACGTTCAAAACATCATCTTTCTCATCCATACGCGTAATGCCTAATGCCATACGCGTACCAGACCATCTCATACGCGTATTGCCTAGTGCCATACGCGTATGACCAGAAACCAGATTTCCAGATCTGCTATGGTCTTCTCTGCTACGAGATCTACCAATTCCAACCTCCTACGATCCAATTTTTCACAGTAATCGTTCATATCATCTAACACGAATCATACCCTATTCAATTTCACCAATTCTAACATCTTTACATCTAATTCCTACGAATTCCTCTCAATCATAATCCAATTTCGTTCAAAAGTTCACAATTTCATCATGCATCATTCCGAATAGAGTCAAATCAATGGTCTATCACTACCCACTACATGTTATCCCATAATACCCATTAATCGACGATAAACCCCCCTTACCTGAGTTAATCCGGCGAATCTTTAAGCTTCAAGCTTTTCCTTCTTCAACCTTCTTCTCTGGCTCTTTGCCTCTTTTCCACTTTTCGGCCGCTTCTCTGCTTTTCACGTAAAACCCTTTCTTTACCAAAAATGGACTTTTTCTTATTTCCAACTTATATATTTTCCAATAATTATTATTCCAATAATAATAATAATAATAATAATCCAATAATTCCAATTATTTAATTAAATTAATAAATATAATATTAACTTAAATTAAATAATTATCTTATTTTTATCGGGGTGTTACAACTCTCCCCCACTAAAAGAGTTTTCGTCCTCGAAAACATACCTCAAGCGAATAACTCCGGATAAGACTCCTTCATCTGACTCTCAAGTTCCCAAGTCACATTGCCACCTGCTGGTCCTCCCCAAGCTACCTTCACCAAAGTAATCTCTTTACCCCGCAACTGCTTCAACTCTCGATCCTCAATCCTCATAGGTGATGTTTCAACAGTCAGGTTATCTCTCACCTGTACATCATCTACTTGGACCACATGCGACGGATCAGGAATGTACCTCCTCAACTGAGACACATGAAAAACCTCATGCAAATTCGTAAGTGACGGCGGTAAAGCGATACGATAGGCTACCTCTCCTATCCTCTCCAAAATCTGATAAGGACCAATAAATCGAGGTGTTAGCTTCTTCGACTTCAAAGCTCGACCAACCCCAGTTATCGGAGTAACACGAAGAAACACATGATCTCCCTCTTGGAACTCAAGTGACTTCCTCCTCTTGTCGTGATAACTCTTCTGACGACTCTGAGCAATCCTCATCTTCTCCTGAATCATCTTAATCTTTTCCGTAGTTTGTTGAACAATCTCCGGTCCAACCACAGCACTCTTACCGGACTCATACCAACATAAAGGTGTCTGACATCTCCTACCATACAAAGCTTCAAACGGTGCCATACCAATGCTCGAATGAAAACTATTGTTGTAGGTAAACTCAATCAAAGGTAAATAACAATCCCAAGCACCTCCCTTTTCTAAAACACAAGCCCTCAAAAGATCCTCCAGTGACTGAATCGTCCTCTCAGTCTGACCATCAGTCTGCGGATGATATGCAGAACTCAATCTCAGCTTAGTTCCCAAAGCCCTCTGCAAACCTTCCCAGAACTTCGATGTAAATCTAGGATCTCTGTCCGAAACAATACTCGACGGAATACCATGCAAACTTACAATCCTCTCAATATACAACTCGGCTAATCTCTCTAACGGATAATCCATTCTGATCGGAATGAAATGAGCCGATTTTGTCAATCTGTCTACAATCACCCAAATAGCTTCAAAATTCTTAATTGTCCTCGGTAAACCAGAAACAAAATCCATACTGATACTATCCCACTTCCACTCTGGAATAGCCAACGGTTGCATTAGCCCAGACGGCTTCTGATGCTCAATCTTTGACTTCTGACAAGTCAAACAAGAATAAACAAAACTCGCAATTTCTCTTTTCATTCCCGGCCACCAAAATAACTTGTTCAAATCATGATACATCTTCGTAGCCCCAGGATGAATACTCAGGCCACTACGATGTCCTTCCTCAAGAATACTCTTTTTAAGCTTGGTAACATCCGGAATACACACCCGATTACCAAATTTCAAAACACCATTCTCATCAACTCTGAATTCACCACCTTGACCTTGGTTCACTAGAGTCAACTTATCAACCAAAAACACATCGGATTTCTGACCCTCTCTAATATCATCCAGAATACCACTCGTTAACTTCAACATTCCCAATTTAACACTATTGTGAGTATTCTCACACACCAAACTCAAGTCTCTAAACTGCTCAATTAAATCCAATTCCTTAACCATTAACATAGACATATGCAATGATTTCCGACTCAATGCATCGGCCACTACGTTTGCTTTACCCGGATGGTAATTCAAACCAAAGTCATAATCCTTCAGAAACTCTAACCATCTCCTCTGTCTCATATTCAGCTCTTTCTGATCAAACAAATACTTTAAACTTTTATGGTCACTGAAAACCTCAAATCTTGACCCGTACAAGTAATGCCTCCATAACTTCAGAACAAATACCACAGCTGCCAACTCTAAATCGTGTGTCGGATAGTTCCTCTCATGAACCCTCAGTTGTCTCGAAGCATAAGCTATAACCTGCTTGTTCTGCATCAACACACCACCCAAACCCAACAATGAAGCATCACAGTAAACCTCAAGTAATTCCGACGGACTTGGTAATATCAGAATAGGAGCAGTAGTTAACCTTCTCTTTAACTCTTGGAAACCTTCTTCACATTTTGAGTCCCAAACAAACGCTTGCCCCTTTCTAGTCAACATCGTCAATGGTAACGCCAACTTAGAAAATCTCTCAATGAATTTCCTATAATAACCTGCAAGTCCAAGAAAACTCCTTATCTCAGAAACTGACTTCGGAGCTTCCCACTTAGATACCGCTTCTATCTTAGAAGGATCAACAGCAACACCACCTCTTGAAACCACATGACCAAGAAAACTAACCTCTTCTAACCAAAATTCACACTTGGACAGTTTAGCAAATAACTTCTTTTCTCGTAAAACTCCTAAAACCACTCTCAAATGTTCAGCATGCTCTTCTTCAGATTTCGAATACACCAAAATATCGTCAATAAACACCACAACAAACTTGTCTAGATACGGATGGAAAATTCTATTCATATACTCCATGAATACTCCAGGCGCATTAGTCACACCAAAAGGCATTACAGAATATTCATAATGTCCATACCTTGTTCTGAAAGCAGTCTTCTGAATATCCTCAGTTTTCACACGTATTTGATGATACCCAGATCTCAAATCTATTTTGCTGAACACACTCGCACCAACCAACTGATCCATCAAATCATCAATCCTCGGCAAAGGATACCGATTCTTGATCGTTACTTTATTCAGTTGCTTGTAGTCCACACACAACCTCATAGTACCTTCTTTCTTCTTAACCAATAACACTGGTGCACCCCACGGCGACACACTCGGACGAATAAATTTCTTATTCAACAGATCTTCCAACTGACTCTTCAATTCAGTTAACTCAACAGTAGACATACGGTAAGGAGCCATCGATATCGGCCTAGTACCAGGTACCAAATCAATCGAGAACTCAACTTCACGCTCTGGCGGCAATTCATTCACTTCTTCAGGAAACACATCTGGAAAATCACACACCACGGCTAGATCCCAATTCACCAGTTTATCTTTAGCCTCCAAAGTCGCTAACAGCATAACAACTCTGCCCCATCGGCTACTTCCTCATTCACCTGCCTTGCTGATAGAAACAAACTCTTTCCTTCCTCAATCTCAGGAAAGATCACAGTCTTATCAAAACAATTGATATAAACTCGGTTAAACACCAACCAGTTCATACCCAGGATAACATCAACCTGTACTAGTGGAAGACACACAAGGTCCATTCCAAAGTCTCTACCAAAAATACTCAAAGGACAATTAAGACAAACTGAAGTAGTAGTCACTGAACCCTTCGCAGGAGTATCAATCACCATACTACCATGCATCTCAGATATCTCTAACTTAAGTTTCACAGCACAATCCAAAGATATAAAGGAATGAGTCGCACCTGTGTCAATAATAGCTACAAGAGGAAAGCCATTAATATAACACGTACCTCGGATCAAACGATCATCTGCAGAAGTCTCAGAACCCGATAAAGCAAAGACCTTGCCTCCCGACTGATTCTCCTTCTTCGACTTAGGACACTGTGGGCTAATATGACCCAACTCTCCACAGTTGAAACAAGTCACAGTCTTCGACCGGCACTCTGCCGCCAAATGACCACCTTTTCCACACTTGAAACACTTCCTCTCAGCACTGGTACACTCATGGATACGATGTCCAGCCTGACCACATCTGTAACACTTAGCAGGGGCACTAGAGTCTCCCCCACTAGGCCTCTTCATCCCACTCTGTCTCTGAAAACCTTTGCCAGCTGCATACGGTTTTCCACGATCATTCTGATTCTTGCCTTTCCTATCAACCCTTTGCTGATAGCTCTCTGCTCTAGCCTTGGTATCCTGTTCAAAAATCCTGCAACAGTCAACCAAGTCAGAAAACACTCTAATCCGCTGATACCCAATAGCCTGCTTGATCTCGGGACGTAACCCGTTCTCAAACTTCACACACTTTGAAAATTCCCCAGTAGCCTCATCATAGGGAGTGTAATACTTCGACAGCTCTGTGAACTTAGCAGCATACTCAGTAACAGACCGGTTGCCCTGCTTCAATTCCAAGAACTCTATCTCTTTCTTTCCTCTGACATCCTCTGGAAAGTACTTCCTCAGGAATCTCTCTCTGAACACCGCCCAAGTGATCTCAGTACTTCCAGCAGCTTCCAACTCAGTGCGGGTAGCAACCCACCAATCATCTGCTTCCTCTGACAGCATATGCGTACCGAACCTGACCTTCTGGTTATCGGCACACTCAGTCACTCGGAAGATCCTCTCGATCTCCTTCAACCACTTCTGAGCACCATCTGGATCGTATGCTCCCTTGAACATTGGAGGATTGTTCTTCTGGAACTCACTCAGTTGACGAGCAGCTCCCATTCCCACAACATTCGGATTCCCTCCAAGTACTCCAACTAGCATACCCAGAGCCTCAGCAATCGCAGCATCGTCTCTACCTCTCCCAGCCATCTCTATTCTAAAAACCCAACAAGCTAAACAATAAGTACTGATAGGGTTACACAACACCTATCCCGTACAGGGAAACAGAATAATTACGACTCGACTCGACCAACTATGCTCTGATACCACTAATGTAACACCCTTCTAAAATACCCCAAATATTTAATTAAAATAGCAATATATCAATCAGAGTAGATATGCAATTAAGGGTGTCACACAATCACTTCACACCATTCACCAAAATAACTGTCATGCTCTTTTATTAATTCGAAACATAAGCATTTGCATAATACGCAGCGGATAGAAATCTCATCAATCATTCTAAAACATGTAACACATTACATGTAAAATGGTTCAACAACCAACAATAAGACAATTAAAAACATCCCATCCCGATGTTACATCTATCAGAGCATGACCCACTAAGGAACTACACTAGACTCCAAGCACTAGCTCCTACTCAATCATTGCTCGTTACCTGAAACATAGTTGTAAGGGTGAGTTCCTCAATCAATATAATAAGCATTATAAAATCTCATGTAATGCTAAGTAATTTAACACATATCATCACCCTAACCAGATCACACATATTCAGCAACGACAATCTCAACTCATAATCATCATCATCATCATACTCAAACTCAACACAACCATAAAGCACGCATATAATATTGGAATACATCCATTCATATTATACGCCATACATACATTATGCAATGAGACTCCATGCATGCGGTACCGACTATTCGTGAACATATAGTTCAACCTCACCGACCAAATCCAGGTACGACTACCAAGCCCACTAGTCCCACTCATTTGAGACCTAGTGACTCACTCACTAATTCCTCACCATGGGAATTAGCTACCACCCCAAGGGCTATGATATGCACGCTAATCACCTAGCATGCAAACATCAACAATCATCCACAATGATTCACTCACTAATTCCTCACCATGGGAATTAGCTACCACCATAAAGGCCATAATATGCAAGCTAAATCACTTAGTCATGCAAACATTAACAATCATCCACAATGGACATATGCTCACACTCTAAGCCATAAACAGTCCATTCATAATTTCATACATGATAGATACATTCACCACATTATGCATATCATCATACATCATCAACATATTCACCACATAATCATATCATGTCATATCACATAA
Organism: Lathyrus oleraceus; assembly: GCF_024323335.1. NCBI lineage: Eukaryota > Viridiplantae > Streptophyta > Magnoliopsida > Fabales > Fabaceae > Lathyrus > Lathyrus oleraceus. Next base: position 369,798,525 of record NC_066581.1, on the reverse strand, counting down.
TCAATCACAGCATTAGCACACTCTACTAATACCTATACTACTCAAAACAACGGGAAATGATCCCTACTCTATCATACATCAGCTAAATTACATTACTCAGCTGAACAACCAAAAACTGCACAACAACAGCACAGAAAAATCACAATCCTGCCCATACGCGTATTGCCTAGTCCCATACACGTATTGCCCATTTCTACGCCAATCCCATATGCGTATCACCCGTCTCATACGCGTATGCTACGCGTACCACTTCCCCATACGCGTACCAACAGAGACCAAACCACGTTCAAAACATCATCTTCCTCATCCATACGCGTAATGCCTAATGCCATACGCGTACCAGACCATCTCATACGCGTATTGCCTAGTGCCATACGCGTATGACCAGAAACCAGATTTCCAGATCTGCTATGGTCTTCTCTGCTACGAGATCTACCAATTCCAACCTCCTACGATCCAATTTTTCACAGTAATCGTTCATATCATCTAACACGAATCATACCCTATTCAATTTCACCAATTCTAACATCTTTACATCTAATTCCTACGAATTCCTCTCAATCATAATCCAATTTCGTTCAAAAGTTCACAATTTCATCATGCATCATTCCGAATAGAGTCAAATCAATGGTCTATCACTACCCACTACATGTTATCCCATAATACCCATTAATCGACGATAAACCCCCCTTACCTGAGTTAATCCGGCGAATCTTTAAGCTTCAAGCTTTTCCTTCTTCAACCTTCTTCTCTGGCTCTTTGCCTCTTTTCCACTTTTCGGCCGCTTCTCTGCTTTTCACGTAAAACCCTTTCTTTACCAAAAATGGACTTTTTCTTATTTCCAACTTATATATTTTCCAATAATTATTATTCCAATAATAATAATAATAATAATCCAATAATTCCAATTATTTAATTAAATTAATAAATATAATATTAACTTAAATTAAATAATTATCTTATTTTTATCGGGGTGTTACAGTGTGCATTTCCTTAGTGAAATCGTCGTTTTCCTACTTAGCTCGAGTATTTCAGCTTTGTTCTGATCTACTCGCTTCCCCCCGCAGGTGTCCTTATTTCCCCGGCTGAGTCTTTCCATTGATTTATTTTCATGGAATCCCTCTAGTCCTCCATCATTTTTAAGTCGTAGCTTAGCCTACGCACAACCCTTTTTATCCCCCTAGAGTCTATGTCTCCCCAATGATTTTTCCTTATGGAATGCATTATACTCCTATGGATTTTCGGTCGCTCCAAATTCTTTTCCTTTGTGGAAACAGTTCCCCATAAAGATTATTTTAACATTCATATCATATGCATCATGAGGTCTCTTAGGGACAAAAATTTGTTTCTATATGTTGTTATTTAAGCCCATTCTACTGAGTCGATGCAAAGATTTTAACCTTCATCTCCTCAGTTAGAACGTCTTTAAATGGGGGCAGCTGTAAGACCCCAATTTTGACCTTAAGATCCCTCATGCTATCTCATCATATGCATTGGCAATGGGATCACAACTTGGCATCCTCCTTACCCCTCATTCATTGGGTTTGCATTGGGAGAGATCATCAAGCATCATGTGATTGTATCATACTTTGTATTTTATCATTTTTACTGACCAAAATACCAAAAATGTGTCTTTGCATTTTGTCTAACTCTTTTGTAGGTGGTGCACATGCTCGCCTTTGATCTATCAAGCTCATATATAGGGTTTAAGACCCTCATTGCAAGGAGCTCAATCAAGAATTGGTCTATTATGGCTCTAGGCATCATATATGAATCCCCATGAGCTTCACATGTTAGTTTGATCAAAGTAATCATCAAGAGTTTGGAGTTGGTTTACCTTGGAAACCCTAATTCATCTTGGTATCTTGTGTAACTTCTTCAATAAGCTTCTTCAAAAATTGATCAAATATTTCAAGGGATACTTCAAATATCATTATCTTATGCATATATGATCCTCCATGGGTCCCAAAAGTCAAGAGAATTGTAAGTTAGCAAGTTGGTTGATGATGTTTGACCAGAGGAATTCATCTGATCAAAACTGGGTTCCCTAGACCCTATATCCTATAATATTTGTCATATGAAAATGCTTATAAGATAAATGTTACTCTAAATGACATTCCAAACAACTTTTATGTTGATTTCTAGAGCTAGTTTTGCTTGTAAAGTCATTTTTTATGGTGAAAGATTATAGGTCATTTTGTCTAAACCCTAATTTGGAGGTCAACTTCCGAAGGCCATAACTTGTTAAATTTATATGATATGAAATATTTCTAAGTTTCACAATCAAATTCAGTATGTCTACTTAAATTTTTATGTTTGGAGGAAGAGATGATTCAACTTTTATGTGCATGTGATATGAGGATACATTATAGGTCATTTTGGACTAATGCCATTGAACAAGTGATTTTCCTCAACTTCAAAAATGCATAACTCCTTCATATTAAATCCAAATGAGGTCAAATTTATGACCATTTTGAAGGACTTTGAGAGAGATACAACTTTGACGAAGGAACCTTTCTCATTTGAAGCTCACATGAAAAGTTAGCCAAGGTGGAATAAGTGAACATATGGCTTGACACTTAGAAAATTTGTTGACATGTTTGATTTTTCCAACTTCCACCTTAAAATTCATCATGATCCAAGCTTCAAATGAAAACGTGTCCAACATGAAAGTTGTTCCTCTTGATCTAAACTTTCCAAAAAGTCTAGTTTCATCCATTTTGGACAAGATTTGAATGGGTTGCGCATGGCTTGAACATTGGATCACCATTTGGCAAGATTGAACTTGAAACTTCCATACACCATTGCCTAGCATTCTAACATGATCTCAGCATTGCTTGTACTCAATTATGGATCAGAAGAAGTGATTTTACGGCCCTGTACACACCCATGCACCCATGCAATGTACATTGCTATTTTTGGATTTCATTTCAAGTGTGCAAATATCAATCCATTTGGCTATAAATAGAGCCCTTTATGCTCAAAAACAAGAACCCTGTGTGCCAGCTTTGAATCCATACCTTCAAACCCTCCCATTTCAAAGGATAACCTTGATAATTTCCATTCGAAATTGAGTTTGAATCTCACTGTTTTGAGATTCGAAACTCCAAGAGTCCTGAGCTTTTCATCCATTCAACCCTACTCCTTCAAGTGTCCTGAACAAGATCAAGAGCAAGCAAGAGAAAGATCAATCAAGCACAGACCTGCATTGAAGGTATTTTCCAGAAATTTTCATCTCTTCTATTCTCACTCAATTCTCCATAATTCTCTTGGATCCTTGGTTGTCTGAAGTCCTACCAATGTAGGCAACAAGATTGAGTTGCTTAGAGGTCAAATCGAAGTAACTCAGATCGTGCATCTCAAATTTCAACTCCTTGTATCTCTCAATATACTTGGTGATGGTTGTGGATGAACCAGTCTGGTGAAGCTCATCGGAGAAGGAAACCAGAGCTTTGGCTCCGGTGGTGAGTTGCCATTCATTTGAGCCACTTGATCCATTTGAAATGATCTAATCTCGCGCGTTGAAACTGATTACCCCTTGTGTTACGCTTTGACTCGTGACTATGGTGGAATGCACGCTAGCAACCACTTGATTTGCCACCTCAATTAATGAGGGAGATCAAGTGGTCCACATTTTTTCTCATTTTCTGATTTTTATTTTATTTGGTTTATTTTCATTAATTCATATTAATTTTAATATTGATCCAAAAAATATGAGAGTTTCACCAAAAAAAAATTAACTAAATTCCTCTTTCATTTTCTGAATTAAAATTATTTTTTGGATTATTAATATTTTTCATGATTTAATTGATTTCTTGAATATTTTTAATTGTTTAAAAATACTTTTAAGTTTCCAAAAATGATGAATTTTTTTCTCCAAGGTCCTTTGATCTTGTTTGACCTATGATATATCTCATGGCCATTTCTTTAGTGTTTTGATGAGATTTTAGGAATTTGACAAACCATAATTTAATTTAATGCATTATTTAATTAATTTTAATTGTTAAATTGCAAAATAAATTGTGTAGAGCTTTTGATATTGACTTGTTGAGTTTGACTTGTGTTGTTAGGCCTTGGTAAAGGTTGATTTGACTTTGTTGAGTTATAATCATTGGATTTAGGGGATTGATGAAATGTACATTTCATCTTCCAAAATGAATGAATGATTTTAATTTGATAAAATTCCTCCTTTGACCAATTTGTGTTGATTCCATTTCCCCTCCCTCTTTATCTCAATCCCATTCTCTTCTCATTCATTTCATGGACCTATGATATCTCTATATCCTAAGGCTAGTTGATTGTAAAATCAACATAAGTGTGGATGAGATTAGGTTCACCCCTTTTGCATATTCTTTTTAAGTGTGGTATGTTTTAGGAGCATGGTTCATAATACCATGTCTCTAACATGCACTAACACTAAAATTGTTATTGCCCGACCTCAAATAGTTGTGACTTCTACATAAGTCCAATTACGATTGCTTAACATATCGCTAAATTTGTAACACAAAAGGCATAGCATTCTAATAAGTGAGATTGTAAGTCTCCCCTATTTCATGGTATTGTGTGGAAACTTGGCCTTTTTTCCTTCCTTTGGAAGATGTCTTGGTTCAAGGATCCATGTTTGTGACAAGTGGGTTGAGTGTTCTCCAAAGAATGACTTAAACAAAACAAAAGCAAAAGCAATACTAACTTCTAATCAATTAACAACTAACATTTAATTTCAAGCCATTTATTTTTATGCACTTTAATTTTGAGCTCTTATTCATTTGCCATTATTCATACCATTTAACTTGTTTACT